>NC_061119.1:67317298-67371651 GCF_002878395.1 Capsicum annuum | reverse complement strand
TAGTCAAGTCATGGAAGGGTGCCTCATACTCCATAAAATCATAGATCCCTACTCCAGGTGATAAAACTCATCTCTCATCAGATCCCTCATATTGTATGGCACAAACATATCCAAAAAAGGCTCAGCAAACTGATCCTTAGTCATCTTAGGAATATCAAGTCGTCTATAACTAATATGTAGCCTCCATCAATCTCTAGCTATATCTCTTAGTTGATAATTACCATAAGCAATCCCATGAAACTCAAGCAAACCAAGATTATTCCAATTCTCGGAATAATCAATAAAGAACTCATAGAATTCCTCTTCTATAGAACCACTGACCCTAGGAGGACTAAAAAAAGTGAATCTCTCCAACCTTTTCTCGTCCTAAAAAGGCATGTCTGCACCTGCAATAATAAGAGACATGGCAAATTTGGATTGATGAGATCCCACCTAAGGAGGTAACATAGATGAATAATGAACTCCTGATCTTTGAATATCATACTCAGCCGCTGGAACTAAAGGAGGAACAACACTAAGAGTCATTGGAGTACCATAAATAGGTGTCCATACTACTGGAGGACCCATTCTTTGATTTTGAAGAACACCTTAAGCAAACTCTAGAATATATGGAGGTACAATACTCAGAGCTTGATGAACACCAAGTGTACTCAAAGAAGGACCCTCTAAATAAGCCAACTCGCAAAAAAAATGCCTCTAAGACTTGAGTAGAAGAATTCTTTGGGATTGGACTAGTACCCATCCCTCTAGTATGATCAATTCGAGGCTTAGGGTAGAGCCCCTAGTACTACCATTGAATGGGGTAGATCCTCATGCTTGTCTACCACCTTGAAACCCTCTGTCTCATAATTCACTATATAAACTATGATCTCTCCTCAGATGATAGCTCTATATCTATAGACTTATGGGATTTAGTCGTCACCAACTTCATAAAAAGAGTGAAATACTATTTAGAAGATAAGGTATGAAAGATCCACACAATATAAAATTAAATAACAAAAGTTTGATAAGGATATATTATAGCTGACATCACTCAAACCCAAGCCAGGTTGTCTTGGGTATCTCAAGTCCATCTAGGATCGGAAACCACCCCAATACCCAAACATTCGCCTATCTAACACCCCACGTCGGATGAATTCATAACATATAACAAGATAAGAGAATATAAATTTTAAAACATTATAAGAAGTTTAAAACCAAAACTATCCATTTACAACTAAAAATAAGACTAATACCAATACGCATGCCAATTCCAACACTGATACTAGCACTGCCTATGTCTATATTAGTCCAACAAAGCCTCTAATCAAAACCAAAGAATATCTAGTTGGGACATACCCCCGACCTTAGCCAAAACCAAGACCAAAAGAATAATAAAGACACAAAGTAATCCAAAGCATATAATGAGGTCTTCCAATGTATGGAAGCTCATTACTTTAGTCTGTCTTAAAAGTTATCCCCAATCACCTAGTTAATGAGTAGGCGGAGTAAAAGTATGGCCAATTCCTACACTGCGTGGGGATACTGTGTTCGAAGATGGCTAGCAGGGTGAATGCTAGCATGTAACTCAAGGATAAAGATAAAGTGATACCATCAATCCTAAATCAAGTAAAACCTATGCGCATAACCATATCATAATACATATATATACATATATACCACACCATGTATGGGAACAAGATTTATCATATAATTCAAATCCTAAACCAAGGCTTTGTAGCTTTACCATTATAAGTCCATCCACAGGCCATATGGATCTAGTGTTACCCCGTGAATGGGCCCCAGTGCGTGTTACCCCTTCATGATATATATATATATATGTATATACTTTGGAGATTCCCTTGTACTCCACAAGTACACATCATAGAGACCAACCCTCATGTTGGAAAACATGTGTTTCTAGTATCCATCCTTCAAACTCACACCACCACGGCTAGCTATCAAAACGTTCATTATTTCTCAATTAAAATATTTAACACATAAACAAACCACCAATTCCAAGAATCAATTATATGATATTATTAAGTTGTATCATCTACCGACTATAGCTTGCAAGTAATATCATTAAGCCAAGACTTAGGGGATTCCCATTTACCCCGCATACACCATTATTAAAATCACTTGGGGAATTCCCGTGCACCCTATAACGTTTTCATAAATCATTCTGTTAGGGGATTCTATTAAACTCCATCAGGTTTTTGAAACCATCATTAACCATTTAACTATTTATACCATGCATTAGTTTCAATAAACAAGACAAGACAAGTGGTAATGCATAAATCACAATCAATTTTGAAAGTGGGTTGAGTTTGATACCGATTTCCATACCAAAACAATCAATTTGGGTATTCCATTGTATCCCTATTTCCATCCATCATTCCCATGCACCCCTATGTGATTACCAACCATCAATTTAAACAAAATAGTTTCATAAATATCAAGGAAGAAGTATTGATACAATATATATTAAAAACTGTCATGACCCGAGACTACCCCCGAGTTGTAACACAATTCTTTGAACTATAAATGATTCTAAGATAACCCATGAATTGGCATACTATTGAGAAACTGATTTAATAGGTAAAACAAAACTTAATTTGCTGAGCAAAAGCATACTCATGAAAAGTCTAAATAAAATTAATGATGATACAATTTACATAATGATAAAACTGAAGAAATAAACTCAAATTACATGACTGACTCTGGCTGATATTTATGAAGCCACTACTATACTGACTATAGATATCTAGGACATCCCTCCAACTACCACTAATCAATACATATGGAAAATTAATAATAACTTACATGGTCCACAACTCTCTAGAGTTATCAAAAAAAGAGAACTTATCACCTGCTGGATGAAAGCTGAAAACTGTCTGACCCTAAGCTAAATATAGTTCCTACATTATGAACGATGTATCCACAAATGCATATATGTGGTCAGTACATTCGAATGTACTAAGTATATGAAGACATGCACTATATCATAAAAATATTTCAAACATGTTGTAATACTGAGGATATAAGTTATTTGATGAAAATATACATTTGAACTATGGCTATACATGATAAGTGTAAATCATAGAGAATTCATAAATCTTGAGCTGCAAATATTTTTGTAAGCTCGGAGGCAGTAGAAACATAAATATTGTATGTCATTCTATTGTGGAGCCGGAGATGCTGTAAAAGCAGTACTAATAACTATGTATGAATACTGGGTTTGAAACTATGTTATATGAACTGCTTTAACTCATGGATCTGAATATGCAAACATACTCTGCCTAAATTAATGAACTTACAAAACCAACATAACATGTATTAAGTAGAACTTATTAACTGAATAACTAATGTCTTTTTGACCCACCAACTAAAATTTGAGAACAGGGGTAACTAACCTCAGTATGTTGAGTTATAGTTATATGAATACTAATAATATAAAACTGAATTGTACTTATTCTGAATCACTGGACGGAAATTGTGGGGTACTGTAATAAGGACAAACAAAACAACATAAGATAATTGAGCATGAATGCATGAAAACTGCAATATCTGAGAATGCAAGACCAAGAATAAGCATATTTTTGAAATCATCTATAACATGAAAGACTGAAACATGTATAATTGAATAACGATAAATCTATATGCTTTGGTCAAGCAAACCTAAACTGAATATATAATAAATATTGTACAAAGAATGTGGGATCTACAATATAACCACCATAAACTATGTGAGTAATTATAGAGTCCAACATCTACCCCACGTTAAGGAGGGCTATTCTATCTTTGTCATCAAAAGAGAACCTGAACTGTAGTGATCACTAAACTGATGTCCCAAAGTACTTAAGAGTCACCCTCAACTATAAAGTGCTCTCATGAGATATGTGCCAACCCTTATTTGGATGGAAAATACAAACCTACGTTGGCTACATAGTTCTAGAACTCAAGGACATCTACTAAAGGTCACACCATCTACTGGCAAGTGAGCCCCTATCCCTGGGTTCACACGGTGCTAAATCCTACTCCTAACTGAATGACACAGGACTACTAACTGGAGCATGCCCTGATAATTAATAACTGATAAGCTCAAGTCATGGTATTCTGTAACTAACAATGCTTACGGATTCTGAGGTAATTATTAACATATAAGCTGATACTGCTCAACATGATCATTATGTGTTGAATATGACATTAAAAATTATGTTCTAGCTGACTCATTACTTCAAAAGCAAAAAGCATGTAAAAACACATAGGTATCAGTTGTTCATAACCCACCAACACTGAATGATCATTAAAACATTTACATTTAAACTCAAACTATAGTATTGAATCATGGTTCAACTCAAGACATAGTCATTTCATCAAACAGGGGGAAAACTTGAATTTAAAACAAGATAATATTGCAAAAAATCATGAGTTTAGTATCTATCATGGAATTCATTTGAATAAATAATGGGAAACTTAAATTCGTAGCATGAGGAATTGAAAATCTTTCATGGGATCATAAATGGTCTGAATTGAATTAAAATAACAATGAAAACATGAAATTCAATCTATCTTGAACATATAAGATATTATAATGATAGAAAATTCCCCTTTTAATTGAAATAAAAGGGTTTTGGGGATCCATGGATGAAATGGGCCCATGAATGAATACCCCACATCCCTTAATTTCTTGATGTTTTGATGAAAGATTAAAATTTAACTAGAATTCTTGAATTTATTGAAGAATAATTCTTGAATTTCTTGTTCTTGAGAAGGGAGGCTTGAATCTTTGGTGAAGAACCCTAATCTTAAAGTTCTTGATATTCTTGAATTTGAATCATGAGACATGGGAGATGATGTTGAAGAAGAAAACCCTAGATGGTTGTTCTTTAGTATAGTAGAGGAAGTTGCATGCTATGTGTTTGAGAATTGGGGGAAAACACACTTAATAGAGGCTTATAAGTGATAGGGGTAGGGTTTAAGGTGAATACCCCTAATAAGCTAAATAAAAATTGTTGGAATTTCTTTCGTTGATGACTTGTCAACTGGTTCAAAACTTATCAGCCTAGTCATGAATTCCCTTTCATGTTCTAGTTATGGTTGACGACTTGGTTGATGAATTGTCAACAAGTTGACAACCTATCAGCCTAGTCGTCAACTCCTTCAAGATACTGCTTAAGGTTGATGACTTTGGATGATGGCTTGTCAATTAGTCGATAGCTTATCAGCCTAGTAGTCACCTTCTTCTAGGATACTGCCTAAGGTTGACGACTTTTGCAGATGGCTTGTCAACTAGTTAACAGCTTATTAGCCTAGTCATCACCTTCTTCAGTGATTCTTCTTAAGGTTGATGACTTTGGCTGAGGTCTTGTCAACTAGTTGACAGCTTAATAGCCTAGTCGTCACCTTGATAACAGATGGATATGCTGAGGTAAAATGGGAATACCTTTCCACTCCGATATCAAATTAAGGTGAAAGCAGTTACATTGGAATGACAACTCAAAGACCTTTAATTTAATATATAGTAGGACACATGAATAAATATATTCTATTACATACACATTTTTAAAATGGACTCTAGCTGGAGCATTCATCAAAACTCTATCGATAGAAAAGTCCTTAACACGTCTTTTATTTAGGAGGGTATTAAGACCATAATTAATATATAAAGATATTCCCATACCATATATTTGATAATCACGCATATATATACATGGAATAGTTGGGTTCTAGTCTTTACACATAGGAACAATGATTTGAATTCTATCACAAAAATGTGGGGTGTTACATTATCTCCTCCTTGGGAACATTTGTCTTCAAATGAGACTGGTTAGACTAAGACCCTAGGGCAACTGAGACAGTGCACTGAACATGCATGACTTGGAACATGAGTTCATAACTGATTCTGAGCATGATATATGAATTGAACTAATTTCATGAATACATGCAATGACAAGAGAATCGCTATAAGGTTCAGATAGAAATGAGAGAGTCAACTTATGATTAATCATTACCTCAGGGTGGATCTAGTTTTGTAAAGAGATTTCAAGATGTTTAGGACATGAAAACTTGGGGTATTACTACATCTACCCCTTGGGATCATTCATCCCTTAAATTATACTGACATGGCTAAAATTCTAAGGAGATACTTAGATTATCCATGGGACACTTACGAACTAAATCATAACTGAATATCTTAATCTAAAAATGATACATGAACTGAAGTGAATTTACAAGTTAACACATTTTCTAACACCTCTTATCAATAACAACTTCCATAAACTATCCATAAGAAGTCACGCCTAGAATTCTAAACTAATCACAACATATACAAAAAGTTTAACATCGTTCATTCTTCACCCTTATAGCCTTATATAAAACAAGAATACAATAATATTTCTCCAATATAAAATATCCACTCTCTCCCATCTAAACAATTGCTTATCAACACTATTATTTAATAAGGAGAGGTCACTAAAAGGTTAGAACATAAGGACCTGAAGTATGAAAGAATATTATGCATAACTTAGACACTTAACTGACGCTTGAGAAGTAGAGCATCAAAAGTATGAATCCATTAGACAGATCAAATATAAGGACATACATGACATGATCTGAATTTCACTGATCATTAAAAGTGTAACATAAGTACGTGGAACTGACTATTCTTTAAAGCATGAGTACATGAGTCATAAGGTGCATGACAAAAGTTTAGAGTTCATAAATTCATGGAACATGATTTGTACTGCTAAGCAAACTAGAACTCCTTATACTAGGAACCAAAAGTGTAAATGATTCTATGGAAATTGCATGAATATGAGTTATGATCATGGCACTGACGTGTAAGGCATGAGTAGATAACGTGATGATTGAAGAACAAAACTTTTCAATGAGATAAGAATGGGTTGGGAATCATTCTCCCTTACTGCTCTTCTACAACACACTAGCATCACTACTAGAATTTAAGAGCCTGACTTGGTTACTTGTTCTATCATCTCTCCCTTAGATTTAAGCCATCATTCTAAGTTTGTGGACCCTTTTAATAAACTCTAAACTGAACTGAAATCATTTTACTCTAGGGTTCGAGATATAAAAATACACATAAATAATAAACTCAAGATGAAAGACTACACCTGAAAGTGTAAAACTCGTTACTAGTACTTCCTTTTAAGATACAACTCTTATCTTTGTATAGCCTAGCCTCAATAGTCATTATATAATAACTCAAATACATACTAACTTATAATCATCATGAGTATCACTATACCTTGAGTTCACACTATCTAGAGCTTTAACTCTTATTTCTATTAGCTCAACCATCCATAATTCAATCTTAGATTCTAACACTTAACATGGATATCTCCAAACCCTTAATGAACCATACTAAATTCCTTTATAGCCTACTAATATCACATCTCTAATCTTATATTTTTCCCTAAACCATGAGAATTATCATTACACCAACATATAATTTTCAATCAACAAACTTATATTCTTGCATACACTGGTTCAAGCCTACTGATTCACCGTTCATACAACTAGCCCCATGGATACATAATCTACTAAATCTAGATAAACACTATCCCCTCTTTACTGCTGCTAAACTTTAGGGTTCATGCTTCTAAATCTAGGTCATATGCTATCATAGTATTCTGATAAGGGATAGAGAGCATATCTGACTTTAGCACAATGCATAATTTTTCATGACGTGAATGAAATCCTTCAAGCTTCAGAACTTAAAAGCACTGATAGGATACTTTTGAGCCTATGGGCAATCCTATTATTGTTTGTAGGGACTGTATGAGAAAATTCTATAAATAGGAATTTGATCTTCAAGTTTCTCTCATCTTAAAAATAAGGCAGAGTTGACATGAATAGAGCAAGATGAGGATCTATATAAATTTCTTAGAGAACATTTCTACTTCACGATCTAAACATGAAAGAAGGGAAATATTTACTAATTGTCCTGTAGCCTCTCAAAGAAAAGTACAAAAATCTTCGTACCGTTCAACAGGACTTACTAGACATGGTTCAAAGACACCCTAGGACATTTAAACTCTGTGATGTGATACCATGTTTGTCACGACCTGAGACTACCCCCTAGTTGTAATACAGTGCTTTGAACCACAAGTGATCCTAATATAACTCATGAACTAGCATACTGTTCAACAACTAATATAATAAGAAAAACAAAACTTAATTTGTTGAGCAGAAGTATACTCATGAAAAGTATGAATAAAGTTAATGCTGACACAGTTTACATTATGATAAAATTGAAGAAAGAAACTAAAATTACATGACTGACCCTGATTGATATCTATGAAGCCTCTACTATACTAACTATAGATAGCTGGGACATACCTTCAACTATCACTAATCAATACATATGATAAATTTAAAATAAAGTACATATTTTACAACTATCTGGAGTTCTCGAAATAAGAGAACTTATCACGTCTTGGTTGAAAGCTCCAAACTATTTGACCCTGGTTTAAAAGCTACGTATGCTACCTAAATTATGAAGGATGTAGCCACAAACACATATATATGGTCAGTATATTAGAATGTACTGAGTATATATAGATATGCACTAAATCATGAAAATCTTTCAAACATACTGTAAAACAAAGGATATAAATTATTTTATGAAAATATACATTTGAAACATGGCTATACATTAAAATTGTAAATCATAGAGAATTTATAAATTTTGAGCTAAAAGTAATTTTGTAAGCTAGGAGGAGGTAGAAACATAAATGTTGTAGGCCATTCTTTTTTGGGGCAGAATATATTATAGAAGTACTGAGGATGACATATGTATACTAGGTCTGAAACTATGTGATAAGAACTTACTTAACTCATGGATCTGAATATGCAAACATATTATGCCTGAATGAACATAAAAAACCAACATAACATGTGTTAAGTAGATCTGATTAACTGAATGAGTTATGCCTGTGTGACTGAACAACAAAAATTTGAGAAAAGGGTAACTAACATTGGAATGTTGAGTAGCGGATATATGAATACTGATCATGTAACACTGAACTGTACTTTGCTTGAATAACTTGACTGAAACTATGGGGTACTGTGTATATGAGATAAGGACTAACTGAACAACCTAAGATAACTGAGCATGAATGTATGAAAATAGTAATATCTGAGAATTCAAGACCAAGAACAATCATATTTCTGAAATCATCTATAAACTAAAAGAGTGAAACTCGTATAATCGAATAACTGTAAATCTATATGCTTTGGTCAAGCAAACCTAAACTGAATATATACAAAATATTGTAATGAGTCTATTGGATCTATCATGTAACCGACGTAAAATATGTGAGCTATCATGGAGTCCAACGGCTTATCCACATTGAGGAGGGTTGTTCTATCCTTGCCATCGGAATAGAACCTGTAATGTAGTGATCACAAAACTGATGTCCCAAAGGACTACAGAGTCACCCTCTACTGTCAGGTTCTCTCATGAGATATCTGTCAACCCTCAAATGGCAGGAAGACATCTCAAACCTATACTGGATACATAGTTATAGAACTCATGGATTGCTACTAAAGGTTAAACCCTCTACTGGCAGGTGAGCCCATATCCCTGGGTTTGCTTGGTGCTAAATCCTACTCCTAACTGAATGACACTAGAATACTAACTGGTGCATGCACTGATAACTGATAATTGATAATCTTAGGTCATGATATTCTGAAAATAATAGTGCATATAGATTTTGAGGTAATTATTAACGTATAAGCTAATACTGTTCAACATAATCATGGTGTTCTAAATATGATATTAAAAATCATAGTCAGACTAACTCATTATTGGAAAACATAAATCATGTAAAAACACAATGGTATCGGGTGTTCATAACCCACCAACACTGAATGATCATTAAAATATAACATTTAAACTCAAACTGTAGTATTGAAATATGGTTCAACTCAAGACATAGACATTTCATCAAACATGGGAAAACATGAATTTAAAACTTAAGAATGTTGCTAGAAATCATGAGTTTAGGATCTATCATGGAATTGACTTTAATAAAGCATGGGAAACTAAAATTCATAACATGAAGAATTCAAAATCTCGCATCGGATCATACATGGACTAAATTGAATTAAAATCACCATGAAAACATGAAATTCAATATTTATTGGGTATATAAGATATCATAATGATTCAAAATACACTCTTTAATTGAAAGAAAAAGATTTTGGGGCTTCATGGGTGAAAGGGACCTATGAATTAATACCTAACTTACCTTAATTTCTTGATTACTTTATGAAAGATTGAAATTTAACTCGACTTCTTTTATTTCTTGAAGAAGAAATCTTGAATTTCCTATACTTGAGAAGGGAGGCTTGAATCATTGGGTGAGGAATCCTAATCTTGATATTCTTGATATCATTGAATTTGAATCTTGAGACTTAGGAGATGATCTTGAAGAAGAAAACCCTAGATAGTTATTCTTGGGTATGGGAGAGAAAGTAATGTGTTATGTGTTTGAGAATTGGGGAAAATACGCTTAATTGAGGGTTATAAGTCATGGGGGTAGGATTTGAGGTGAGAAAATGACCAAAATACCCCTTAGAAGATGAATAAAAATTGCTTTATTTCTTTAGTTGATGACCTGGTTGATGTTTTTTCAACTGATTGACAACTTATCATCCTAGTCATCAACTCCTCTTTATGTTCTGATTATGGTTGAAGACTTGGTCGATGGCTTGTCATCTAGTTGACAACCTATCAGCCAAGTCGTCAACTCCTTTAGAGATACTGCCTATGGTTCATGACTTTAGCTAATGGTTTGCAAGAAGTTGACAGCTTATCAGCTTAGATGTTACATTCTAAAAGGTTACTGTCTATAGTTGACGACTTTGGTTGATGTCTTGTCAACTAGTTGGCATCTTATCATCCTAGTAGTCACCTTCTTCAGTAATTCTTCTTAAGGTTGACAACTTTGGCTGATGGCTTGTCAACTAGTTCACAGCTTTCAGCCTAGTCATCACCTTGATTACACATGGGCATTATGAGGTAAAATGGGCATAAAATTCCACTCCGATATCGAATTGAGGCGAAACCTAATGCATTGGAAAAAAGGTAAAATACATTTCATTTGATATATAGTAGGACACCTAAATCTATATAATATTGGAGATATAATCATCTAAAGTGAACTCAACTTATAGCATCCATCAAAACTCTATCAATAGAAATGTTCTCAACCCGTCTTTGAGTTAGAAGGGTATTATGACCTTGATTCATATGCCAAGAAATTCCCATGCCATATATTTGATAATCACACATATATATTTATGGAATAATTAGGTTCAAGTCTGTACGCATAGGAACAACGGTTTGAACTCTAGCCCAAATATGTGGGGTGTTACAGTATCTCCCTCTTAGGAACACTCATTCTCGAATGAGACTGATTAGACTAAGAACTCTAAGGAAATTATAATCATCTACTGAACATGCATGACTTGGAACATGACTGCATAACTGAGTTTGAGCATGACATATGAATTGAATTGATTTCATAAATACATGCAATGGCATTAGAATAGTTATAAGGCTGAGATAGAAACGAGAGATTCAACTTATGATTAACCATTACCATAGGGTGGATATGGTTTCATAAAGAAAAGTTCAGAGACTTAAGGCATGAAAACTCGGGGTATTACTGTATCTCCCTCTTAAGATTATTCATCCCTGAATAATACTGACTTAGCTGAAATACTAAGGTATGACTGAGATGGTGTACGTGAAACTTATGCACTAGATCATGACATAATATCTGAATCTGAAACATGATGCATGAACTAAAATGAATTCATGATTTACCATATTCTATAACACCTTTTATCAATAACAACTTCCATAAACTAACCCTAAGAAGACACACCTAGAATTCTCATCTAATTATGACATATACAAAAAGTGTAACCTCAATGTTTCTTCACCCTTATAGACTTATATAAAGAAAGAATACAACAATCTTTCTCAAACATAAAAATCCACTCTCTCCCATCTAAAAAATTTCTCATCACCACTATTACTTCGTAAGCAAAGGCCAGTAAAAGGTTAGAACATGAAGACTTGAAGCATGAAAGAATAGTATGCATAACTTTTACACTTAACTGAGGCCTAAGAAATCGAGTATAAAAAGCATGAATTAATTAAAGAGATCAAAACTGAGGACATACATGACATGATCTAAATTTCACTAATCATTAAGAGTGTAACATGAGTGCGTGGAATTGAATATTCTGGAAAGCATGAGTACATGAGTGTTGAGCTGTATGACCTGAGTTTGGAGTACATAAATTCATGGAACATGATTTCTACAGCTGAAAAACTGGAACTCCTTATCCTACGAACCGGAAGCGTACATGATTCTATGGAAAGGGCAGGAATATGAGTTATGATAATGGAGCTGACATATAAGGAATTAGTAGATATCGTGATGACTGTAGAACAAAACTTTGCACTGAGATAAGAATGGATTGAGAATCTCCTCCCTAACTGTTGTTCTACAACACACTAGCATCACTACTAGAATCTGAGAGCCTGACTTGGTTACTTGTTTTATAATCTCCCTTTTAGCTTTAAGCCATTATTCTAAGTTTGTGGACCCCTTTAATAAAATATAAACTGAACTGCAATCATTTTACTCTAGAGTACTAGATATTATAATACACATAAATAATAAACTCAACCTGAAAGACTACACCTAAAAATACAAACCCATTGCTTGTTCTTCCATCTAAGATACAACTCTTATCTTTCTATAGCCTAGCCTCAATAGTCATCATAAAATAACTTAAATAACTATCTTAGAATCTTCACTAACTATCTTAGAATCTTCATTAGTATCACCATACCTTGAGTTCACACCATCTAGAGCTTCAACTCTTCTTTCTATTATCTCAAGATCCACAATTCAAAACTCAAATTCTAACACTTAATATACATATCTCCAAACCTTTAATAAACCATAATAACTTCCTTTATAGCCTACTAATATCATATCTCGAAACTTATATTTTTCCATAAACCATAAGAATTATCATTACACCAACATACCTAATATCAACAACATATAATTTTGAATTAACAAACTTAAATTATTGCATACACTATTTAAAGCCTATTGATTCACATTTCATACAACTAGCCCCATGGATACATAATCTACTAAATCTATATAAACACTATCCCCACTTTACTGCTTCTAAACTTCTGGGTTCATACTTCTTACTCTAGGTCATATGCTATCATAGGATTCTAAGAAGAGATTTGAGAGCACATCTGACTTCAGCTCAATGCATGATTTTTCATGTATATGAATGAAGTCCTTCAATCTTTGGAACATAATAGCACTAATGGGATAATTTCTCGCCTATGAGCAATCCCATAACTATCTATAGGGACTGTATGAGAAAATTCTATCTATAGGAATTTGAGCTTCATGGTTTTTCTCACCTTAAAAATAAGGCAGAGTTAGCATGAATGGAACAAGATGAGGATCTATATACAATTCTTAGAAAATACTTCTACTGCATGATCTAAGACATGAAAGAAGGAAAATATTTCCTAAATGCCTTGTAGGCTCTTGAAGAAAAGTACAGATGTATTCATATCATTTTGCAAGACTCTGCTTGACAGTGCTTCATAAAAACCCTAGGAAACTTGAACTCTGTGTTCTGATACCAAGTTTTTCGTGACCCGAGACTACCCCTAGTCACAACATAGTGCTTGGAATCACGAGTGTGCCCAAGCTAACCTATGAACTAGCATATTTTTTAGCAACTATTTAATAGGTAAAACAAAACTTAATTTGCTGAGAAGAAGTATACTAATGAAAAGTTTGAACAAAGTTCATTTTGATACAATTTACATCATGAAAAAACTGAAGAAAAAAACTCAAATTACATGACTGACTCTGACTAACATCTATAAAGCTTCTACTATACTGACTATGGATAGCTGGGACATGCCTCTAACTACCACTAATCAATACACATGAAAAATTAAAAGTAAAGTACATGATCTACAACTATCTGGATTTCTCAAAATAGGAGAACTATTACCTGTTGGCTGAAAGCTGCAAACTATCGACCCTGGTTTAAAATCTACATATGGTAACTATATTATAAAGAATTTAGCCACAAACCCATATATGTGGTCAGTATGATGGAATGTACTAAGTATATGGAGACATGCAGAAAATCATGGAAATATTTCAAATACGCTGTAAAACTGAGGATATAAGTTATTTGGTGAAAAATATATATTTGAAACCTAGCTATACGCGAAAACTATAAATCATATAGAATTTATAAATCATGAGTTGAAATCAATTTTGTAAGCTAGGAGGCGGTAGAAACATAAATGTTGTAAGCCATTCTCTTATGGGGCCGAATATGCTGTAGAAGTTGTACTAATGATGACGTATAAATACTGGGTCTGAAACTATATGATGGGAACTAACTTAACTTATGGATCTGAATATACAAACATACTATGCCTTAATGAATGGACTTATAAAACCAACACAACATGTATTAAGTAGATCTGATCAACTAAATGATTGATGTCTGTGTGATGAAACAACCAAAATCTAGGAAAAAAGTTAACTAACATCGGTATGTTGAGTAGTGGATATGTGAATACTGATCATGTAAAACTGAACTGTACATATTCTGAATAACTTGACTGAAGCTGTGGGGCACTGTGCATATAAGATAAGGACTAACTAAACAACATGAGATAACTAAGCATAAATGCATGAAAGTTGTAATATCTAAGAATGCAAGACAAAGCATAAGCATATTTCTTAAATGATCTACAAAATGAAAGACTAAAACCTATATAATTGAATAATTGTAAATCTATATGCTTAGGTCATAAAAAACTAAATTGAATTTCTACTAAATAATATATAGAGACTGTGGGAGTTGTCATGTAACCAACATAAACCATGTGAGCCATCATGGAGTCTAACGTCTTACCCACATTAAGGAGCGTTGTTTTATCCTTTCCATCAGAATAGAACTTGAATTGTATTGATCACTAAACAGATGTTTTGGGGGACTAAAGAGCCACCCTCTACTGGCAGGTGCTCTCTTGAGATATGTGTCAAGCCTCAATTGATAGAAAGACATTTCAAACCTACGCTAGCTACGTAGTTCTAGACTCAGGGACTACTACTAAAGGTCACACCCTCTACTAGCAGGTGAACCCCGAACCCTGGGTTCACTTGGTACTAGATCATACTCTCAACTTAATGACCCTGGAATACTAACTGGTGAATGCATTGATAAGTAATAACTGCTACGCCCAGATCTTGGTATTCTTAAGATAATAATGCATATGGATTCTGAGGTAATTATTAACATATAAGCTGGTACTACTCAACATGATCATGGTGTTCTGAATATGATATTAAAAATCATGGTCTGACTAACTCATTACTTGAAAATAGATATCATAAATAACACATAGATATCGGGTGTTCATTACACGCCTGTACTGAATGATTATTAAAACATGACATTTAAACTCAAACTGTAGTATTGAATCATGGTTTAACTCAAGACATAGGCATTTCATCAAACTTGGGGAAAACATGAATTTAAAACATAATAATGTTGCTAAAAATCATGAGTTTAGGATCTTTCACGAAATTCACTTAAATAAAGGATAGGAAACTTAAATTCATAGCATGAGGAATTTAAAATCTTGCATGGGATCATGCATGGGCTGAATTGAATTAAAATCATCATGAAAATATAAAATTCAATCTTTCTTGAACATATGAGATATCATAATGATTGAAAATTCATTCTTTAATTTAAATAAAACGAATTTGGGGCTCCATGGGTGAAAGGGACCATGAATGAATACCCCACATACCTTAGTTTCTTGATTTATTGATGAAAGCTTGAAATTTAACTTAAATTGTTAAATTTATTGAAGAAGAAATCTTTAATTTCTTGTTCTTGAGAAGGGAGGCTTGAATCTTAGGGTAAGGAACCCTAATCATATCCTAGAGGGTTGTTATTGAGTATGGAAGAGGAAGTAAAGTGTCATGTGTTTGAGAATTAGGGAAAAGGACGCTTAATTGAGCGTTATAAATTATGGGAGGTAGGGTTTGAGGTGAGGAAAAGACCAAAATACCTCTAAGAAGTTGAATAAAAATTGTTAGAATTTCTTTAGTAGATGACTTGGTTGATGGTTTGTCAAATGGTTGACAACTTATCAGCCTAGTCGTCAACTCCCTTTCATGTTCTAGTTATGGTTGATGTATTGGTTGATGGCTTGTCAACTAGTTGACAGCCTATCATCCTAGTCATTAACTCTTTCAGAGATAGTGCCTAAGGTTGACAACTTTGCTTGATGGTTTGTCAACTAGCTGACAGCGTATCAGCCTAGTCGTCACTTTCTTTAGGGACACTACCTAAGGTTCATGACTTTTGCTGATGGCTTGTCAACTAGTTGAAAACTTATCAGCCTAGTCGTCACCTTATTTAGTGATTCTACTTAATGTTGATGACTTTGTCTTATGGCTTGTCAACTAGCTGACAACTTATCATCCTAGTCGTAACCTTGTGACAAACGAACATACTAAGGTAAAATAGGCATAACTTTCCACTCCTATATCAGATTAAGGTGAAACCAGATGCATTGGAAAGACAACTCAAAGACCTTTCATTTGATATATAGTAGGACACATAAATTAATATATTTTAGGGGATTCACTCATTTAAATTAGACACTAGTTGGAGCATCCATCAAAACTCTATTGATAGAACAGTCCTCAACTCATATTTGAGTTAGGAGGATATTATGACCTTGATTTATTTACAAATATATTTCCACACCATATATATGATAATTACATATATATACATGGAATAGTTGTATTCAAGTCTATACACATAGGAACAATGATTTGATCCCTAGCCCGAAAATATGGAGGGATACAAAAACCCTCAAGTAATAGTTCCAAACCCAACATCAATATTTCATGAATAATACTTCAAATCACATGCTTTCACAAAATTGACAATGATAGAAGAGTAACATGCCTTAAACACCAAGAAGTACAGAGAGAAATCACCCTTGGATGCCTCAATTGATTAATCTCTTGAAAACCCTAAGTATTCCTGACCTTGAGGATTTTAGAGTGTTTAAGAGATTATTTGATGTGTTTATGAGGGACAAGGATAACCTAAAGAAGTTATAAGATATGGGTTTCAAGTTTGGAAAAGGTGAAATGTCCAGAATGCCCTTAATTTAAATGATGGAAAAAATGTCACCTTTGACTACGAGTCAACCATTGACTCGTAACCCCTTTTTAGCACTCGTGACCTCAAATTGTAACCAAGAAAGTGACCAAGATCCCTATACACTGTCAACCTTATGACTTAACAAACTTACTCTTAACAAGACCATACAACTCATAAGGTCAAGTTGTAGTAAACACAAAACTCAAATTGGTTAAACACTGGTATTTCTATGAATTCATCTCATGAATCATAACGTATCCTTACGGCTCTTAGTGAGTCACTCGAACTCATAGAAGAATCAAGCCACAAACTTACATGATTTGCTTATGACATATCCTAATGATTCATCACGAGTCTTTACAACTCGTGCCCTAAAATTGTACCAATAATAGAAACTCAACACCACATATTGGTCACCCAACGATTAGGGTCACCTGACCCATCAATACACCCTATCACTTATGGGGTCAAGTCATAACCACGACAGTGAGCTCAAAGATTAAGAAATTTTAAAGGGTAAAAATTTAGGGTGTTTTAATCACCCCCACTTGGATCATTCATCCTCGAATTATGGGACAAGGTATTTACCAACATAATTAGACCCCAAACATTACTACTATTACCTTTAAGACAGAAAACAAGTATGCTAAGGAATTTACAATTTCCTTTTAACAAAGATAAAAAACAGAGATGATAAGAACAACACATACCTTAAGCATGATTTTTCGGAATAGGGCATAGGGATGGATATTTGGAATTCATCTCCTATTTTTCTTCCTAAGTATCCTTATCAATCTTGTGGTTCCTCCATAGAACCTTTACCGAAGTTACATCCTTTGTTCATAACTAGTGACCTTGCTGATCTATGATTTCAACTAGGACTTCCTCATAAGACAAGGAATCAAAAATACCAATATCCTTGAAAGGCACAATCAGCGATGGATCACCCACACAATTCCTTAACATTGACAGGTGGAACATTGGGTGAATTGAACTAAACTAAAGGGAAACTTTAATTTGTACGCAACACTACCGATCCTCTTTAAGACCAAGTACGGGCCTATATACCGTGGACTAAGCTTTTCCTTCTTCCCAAACCGCACTACTCCTTTCATAGGAGACACACCTTTAAGAACACCCAATCGCCAACCTCAAACTCTAACTTCATATGCCTCACATCCTTAAAGTACTTTTGGCGTCTTTGGGAGGCTTTAAGCCTATCCCGAATCACCTTCACCTTCTCTATGGCTTGGTGAACTAATTTTGGGCCAAACATCTCTGCATCACAAACAACAAACCACCTAATAGGAGACTAACACCTACCGTACAATGCCTCAAATGGAGCCATAATAATACTATAGTGGTAGCTATTATTATATGCAAACTCTATAAGAGGTAAATGATCAACCTAACTACCACCATAGTCAATCACGCATGCTCGAAGCATATCTTCCAATATCTGAATAGTCTTTTTCTCTTGCGCATCCAAATGTGGGTGGAAAGCAGTATTAAGGATCACCTTGGTCCCCAAACCTCTCTAAAATTAGCGCCAAAACTACAATGATAACTGAGCTCCACAATTATCCATGATGGAAATAGGTGCCCCATGCAACTTCAAAATTTCCTTAATGAACAATTTTGTATAATCCTTCACCGAAAAGTTAGTCCTCACTGGCAAAAAATGAGTAGACTTAGTCAACCTATCCACTATGACACAAATCAAATTAAACTGCTTTCGAGACTGAGGAAGATCGGTAACAAAATCCATAGTAATCACTTCCCACTTCCACACGAGCAACTCAATTACATGTTACAACCCTCCGAGTTGTGAATTTTCAACCTTCACTTGTTGAAACACCATCCATCTAGCTACAAAATTGGCCACATCTTGCTTCATATTGTTCCACCAATATATATCCGTAAGATCATCATACATCTTTGGTGAACCAGGGTGAGAGCGTAACTTGACTTATGAGCCTCGATCATGATCCTCTGTCACAACTCATCTACATTAGGAACACACAACCTCCCTTGGTACCACAAGGTACCATCACCACTAACCTCGAAGTCCGTCACATTATTCCCACCTATATCCCCCTTAATTTGCATCAAGATAGGATCTAACACACTCTTTCACCTCAGCACCAAGGGATGACTTTGCCACCTCTTGAACAAACGCACTACCATCCTTCGAGTCCAATAGGCAAACTCCAAGGTTAGTCAAATAGTGAACATCTTTCACCAACTACCACTTATCTATATCCATATAAGCTATAATTCCCATGGATAACCTACTAAGAGCATCATCAACCACATTAGTTTACCTAGATGGTAGTGTAGACTCATGTCGTAGTCTTTCAATAATTCAAGCCAGTTCTTTTGCCTAAGATTCAGCTCCTTCTTAGTGAATACATATTGCAGGATCTTATGATTAGAAAATATATCAACATGCACTCCTTAAAGATAGTGACGCCAGATTTTTAATGCAAACACCACAGCCAATAACTCCAAGTCATATGTCAGACAATTCTTCTCATGGACCTTCAACTGTCTAAAGGGATAAGCTACCACCTATCCATGCTCCATCAAAATGCAACCAAGCCTCAGACGAAACATATAACAATAGACCACAAAACCATCAGTGCCTTAAGGCATTATCAAGACCAGAGCCAAAATCATCTTATCCTTTAGCTTCTCAAAATTACCCTCACAAATATAAAACCGCAAGAACTTCACCTTATTTTGAGTTAATTTAGTCAACAGGGTAGCTATAGAAGAGAAACTAACCACAAATCTATGGTAGTAACTAGCTAAACCCAAAAAACTCCAAATATTGGTTAGACTCGTAGGTCTAGGCCACTTTTTAACCACCACAACTTCCTATGGATCCACCATGATCCCTTTACTAGATATGACATGACATATAAAAGTAACGATGTTTAACCAGAATTTACATTTCAAAAACTTGGCATACAATTGTTGATCTTTCTGGGCTTGCTACACAATGCAAAGGTGATCGGCATGATCCGCTTTACTATTAGAGTACACCAACATATCTTCTATAATTACAATGATGAACAAATCTAGAAACTGCTGAAAGACTTTATTCATCAAGTCCATGAATGTTGTTGGGGCATTAGTCAACCTAAAAGACATAACCAGGAACTTGAAATGCCCATATCAGGTATGGAAGACAGTCTTAGGATGTCCACCTCCCTAATCTTTAACTAATGAAACCTGAATCAAAGATTGATCTTGGAGAAAAACTTAGCACCCTGAAGCTGATCAAACAAATCATCAATCCTTGGAAGAGGATACTTATTCCTTACTGTCACTCTATTCAATTGCCAGTAATAAATACATATCCTAAGGGAACCATCCTTCTTACACATGAACAATACTGGTGCACCCTATAGAGACACATTAGGTTGGATTAAACCCTTATTTAAAAGATCCTTAATTGCTCTATAAGCTCCTTCAACTCCACTGATGCCATTCTATATGGGAGAATAGAGATAGGATGAGTATATGAAAAAGATCAATCAAACAATAAATCTCTCTATCAGAAAAGACACCAGGAAGATCAACATGGAAGACCTTAGGAAATTCATTTACCATGCGGAAGGAATGTAAAGGTCCCTCTGAGTTACAATCTTTAGCCCGAAACAAATGATAGAGACACCCCTTGGAAATTAATTTCTAGGCTCTAAGATATGATATGAACCTTCCCTTAGGCACTAGAGAGTCCCCTTCCCACTCAACAATGGTGTCAATAAGGAATTTTAATATGACCTTACTGGTCCGACAATCTAAAGAGGCATAGCACAAGTGCAACAGGTCTATCCCAATATGAATCAAAATAAACCATGTCAAATTTAAACATATCCACCAAAGTCTCCCTACTACCAAAAGATAACACATAAACCCTATAGACTCTTCTAGCAACCACAGAATCACCCACTGGGTAGAAAAAGAAAAAACATCTGGACTTCATGTAGAAACAAAACCAAAATACACATCCATTAAAGGGGTCATTTAAGAAAGAATTAACCACGGATCAAGTAAATAGTACACATCATAGGAAAAGAATTTCAACATACCAGTAATGATATCTAGAGATGCCTCAGACTCCTGATAGGTAGTCAGATCGAATAGATGGTTCCTACTAGTATTGCAAACAGATGGTGTACCCATTGGTATAGGATCTGGTGAAAAGGCAACTAAAACCGTGATTGCCCCAAAAGCAACCTTAACCATGGGACGGCTTCTAAGCATATACTCTGGCTAATAATATTTGAAGCACTTATCCCTTACCTCATCAGAAAATAACTTATGCAATTAACCAAAAAATCTACAGTGAGAATATAATAGAGCTGATTGGGCCCTACTGACCTAAAACTAGGCACCTGGCGCCCTAGAACCATCGCCACCCTTAAAATATCGATCACTAGATTGCTTCGGGAAGGAAAGCTAGCCATCAAGTAGGAACCATAATTACCCCACTTCCTCTTGGGCAACTTTTCACCAACCCTGCTACTTTGTTGCTGACCTCCACTTTGATCAGAAAATCTAAACTTCTTACTATGTCTTTCCCCTATTTCCACTTGCTTTTTTTATCTTTCTCAACCTACTGTGTATATATAACCATTTTGGAAATATCCTTATCTTTGTTCAACAAGGCACCCTTACTTTTTAGAATCAAATCACGGGACAACCAGGAATAAATTTTTTTTATTCTAGCCCTTAGGCTATACACCAACTCAGGAGCATGCCGGTACAACTGATTAAACGTCAAGGCATACTTCTAAACTGACATCCTCTCTTGCCTTAAATTGACAAATTCTTTGGCCTTCTCCTTTCTTAACTCCTAAGGAAAGAAGCAATTGAGAAAAGCTCTAGAAAAGTCCTCCCACAAGGCGGACTCAATATTTACAACCCTAATCTGCTCCTACTCTTTACATCACTGACAGGCTACAAACTCCACACCTTCAACCTCAGTAACGTGAATAACATGAAAGAACTTTTCCATTTCATATATGAAATACTGAGGATCTTTCACCACTTTCTTACTGGTGAAAATAGGATGGTTCAACGTAATAAATTTGCCAACTCTAGTGGCCTCAAATAATGGAGCAACATAATTCTAATACTCAGTCTAAGAGGTAATTAACTGAGTGACCAAATGGATTGATTGGCAAAACTTAATATTAGACACATCAGGTTGAGGTGTCTGAGAAGGGATAGAAGGAATTGGGGGAAATCTATTAGGACCATTAGAGACTATGGCCCCGAACCCAGTCTGAACCTCTGGAGTAGGACGAGCTCTATTTCTATTATCTTCAAATGGGACAAAAGGATTCATACAGACATCAAATCTTCTCGGAGGCATTATCTGAAAGGAAAAAAAATAGAAATTAGAGAGATCGAAGACCTTAGACTCTATAGCCCAAAAATAGAACATAAGAAAGAGAAATATTCCTAAATGCCTCATAGCCTCTCCCATATAAGTGTGGTGCGCTATAAACTCATAAAAGAGATCTACTTGACACAAATTTATGGACACCCAATCAACCATGAGCCTAGGCTCTGATACCAATCTAACACAATCCAAACCCGGGCCTAGTCGTGTCTGATATCTCAAGTCCATCAAGAACAGAAGACCATCCCCAATTCGCAAATCATCGCTCATCTTACACCCTATGTCAAATAAATTCCAAATATATAACAAGATAAGAGAATATCAATTTAAAAAAGTATAATAATAATATAACCAAAACTATCTATTCTCAACCAAACATCCAGCCAACCAATACAAATGCCAATGATAACACCTATATCGATAGCATCTATGTCAACAATAGTATGATAAAGCCTCTAATCAAAACCAAAGAATATCTAGTCGGTTCATACCCCAGATTATAGCAAAAAACAAGACAAAAAGAATAATAAAGACATAAGGAAATCAAGTACATCAAATGGGGTCTTCTAATGTATGGAAGCTCACCACTTCAGTTTGACTTAAAAGTTATCTCTGAATCACCTACTCATTGAGTAGGAGGAGTGAACATATGGCCGGTTCTTGCATCTCATGGGAATATAGTTTCTGAAGACGGTTAGCAGGGTAAACACTAGCATGTAACCCAGGGATAAAGATAAAGTAATTCTATCTATCCAAAATCATGTCAAACCAATGCACGTAACCATATGCGAATACATACATGTACATATATACCATGCCAGGATAGGGAACAAGGTTTAGTATGTCTTTTAAATCCTTAAACTGGGTTGTGTAGCTTTAACATGATAAGTCCTCCCATGGTAAATGTCTAAGGACTTCCTTGCACACTTCGCCCTCCAAGATACATCAACACTTGTATAGACTTGGGGTATTTCATTTTACCCCAAAAGAACACACTCTTAAAGACCAAACCTCATGTCGGCAAATATGAGTTTCCCGTGTCCGTCCTTTGGACTCACATTTTCACGACTAGCAATCACAACTCACATTATTTCCAGATTAAAATATTTAAAACATAACTAAACCACTAAATGTAAGAGTCAATTATAAGGCATTATTAAGTGGTATTGTCTTACCGACTATTACTTACAAGAAATATCATTAAGTCAAGACTTAGGGGATTCTCGTGTACCCGACAAACTCTATTATTAAAATCACTTGGGGGATTCTCATGTCCCTCACAAGGTTTTCATAAATCATTCACTTAGAAGATTCCATTGTACCCACTAAGGTTTTTAAAACCATCCATAACCATTTAACCATTCATACCCTACATTAGTTTCATGAAACAAGCCAAGCCAAGTGGGAATGCATAAATCAAAATTAACTATGCAAGTGGGTTGTGTTTTTTACCAATTTCCATACCAAAACAATCAATTTGGGGATTACCATGTACCCCTATATCAATCAACCATTCCCAGGAACCCTATGCACTTAACAACCATCAATTTATATACAATAGTTTCATAAATATCATGGAAGAAGCATTTAAACAATTTATATTAAAAACCCTCAACCCATTGTTCAAAACCCAACAACAATATTCCATGAATAATACTTTAAATTGCATGATTTTAAGAAATTGACAATGAGGGGAAAGAAACACGCCTTAAACACAAAGAAGTACAAATAGAAATCACACTTGAAACCCTCAATTGGTTAATCTCTTAAATCCTTATATGTTTTTGATCCTTGGGATTTGAGAGTGTTTTAGAGTCTATTTGATGTGTTTATGAGGTATAAGGATAAACTAAAGAGGTTATAAGACGTAGGTTTCAAGTTCAACAAAAAGGGAAATATTCAGAAAGCCCTTAACTTAAAAGCTGGAAAAAATATCACCTTTGACTGTGAGTAAACCATTAACTCGTAATCCCTCCTTAGGACCCGCGACCACGAATCATAACCAAGATAGTTACCAAGATCCCTAACCATGAATCATAAAGATAGAGTCGTTTACATGTCAATACCGGCAATAATGAAATTTATAGGAAGAGGAAAATCCGTCGACTTTTAAAATTGTGAGGGTTCAACTCCCTCTATCCCCAAAAAGACTATTTCAACCCCCAATAATTTCTCCGACCCCCTTTCCTTAGTAGTTCAAATTACTTATCTTTCTCATTCACTTTATTCTTTTAGAAATAGATTATAGCGTAAATGACTTTCTCTTAAGCCTTGTGATATATATGATACACATAGAACTGAACATCTTTGAGCAAGAAATCCCTAGTTGAATGATTACCAATATCATTACTAAATACTGAAATTTAGAATATTATTGAATCCTTCATTTGGGCTCATAATAAATTAAAAGTTGCTCCTGCTACTCAGCCGAGAGCCTTGAGCATTATACAAGGATGTGCTGTAGGAGTAACCCATCTATGCATTTCTACTTGTCCCCTTATTCTTACACTAATGATACCAATGAAACCTAGCTATTCTAATACCAATTTGTCACAACCCAAAATCCAAAGGTCGGAATGGCACTTGTCGCGACAAGCTTTGACAAGTAAGCCAATCACCCAAACTAAATTATGATAAGACATTAATACCAAGCCCAAGCAAGGCTTCTAGAATAAATATAAATCACACAAATATTATAATAACTAAAGTACAAAATCAAAGATACGATTTAATAACCCAAAACATGGTGTCAAAGTATAAGAACTACTAAATACTTCCCAAATGCCAAAAGATACAATAATAGACCAAAAAGGATCATAATCTTTCACTGGATATAAAAATGATAGGAAACAAATAGGAAAAGGTAGTAGATCAACTCTAGATGTGTATATCATTTGTTGCCTCGAATACACTTCAGATGCCGCCTGAATAAGCTATTGTACAGCATACTCGTATTTGGATCTGCACCAAATGGGGATAGTCAGGGTGAGTATAGTCCACTTATTCTCAGAAAGTGTCATAGGTCGACTAAGCAAAGTAGAAAATTAAGCATATAAAATACATACTATGGGAACATTACCTGCCATTAGAAAATATCCCAAATGATAGCCCGCAGCCTCTCTACTATAAGTTCTACAATATACATATATACCACACACAATTACAAGAAAGAAACACAAATATACATGTATACCAAAGAAAAGTATGCGAAAGAAGTACAAATAGCAAGATATCACATCAGGGAAAATAATACAAAATAGAATGGCCACAATATATATTAAATACAAGAGAGATGATGATAATGATGATGTGATGCTCGAGGTCATTGCACAAACTCTGTATACACCTACCGAGTTGTACTTTTAGGTAGGACCCACGGGGGGGTTGAAATCCATACATAATCTAATATGCAATACCAATATCTATAACTTCTTAATGACATATACATCAGTAGAGGATTTTTTAAAAATATCATATTTTATTAGAAAAAGCCAGTGTTTCTGGTACTTTTACCATGGTACCATTGTTTCATGAATATATATGATATAAGGATGTGATGCTCACAACCGACCAGAAAAGGATTTTCCAAATACAACCAATTTACTAACCATGTGAGCCAAAATCTACTCAATATGCCAACCATCTATCAATCCAATGTAATCCATATGCCAATAAATTAAATACACCAAAATTTGACATCGATACCATATAAATCCAATTTAGGTGATTTCACTAGAAAAACTACATTCAACTATACATACTCAAGTCCAACAACTTCATATAAGACCCTACACAGTTACTCATAGCAAATAATCTATCAAAATACACCAAATAGAAATAACTTCAATCCCTACATAAGAACAACACAATAATAAAACCATTTTATGTTAGTTCCCATGCCCATAACATGATTTTATACCAATATTAACTACCCAGCCGAGTCTGAGGAATGTTAAGCCATAACATACCTCAAACACTGAAATCAACAAACACAAGCCTTCTACACTGATCTTTCACCTTACAAATGGACACATAATAAACTAAAACACACAAATAGAATCTACGCATAAAAAGAACGACAACGATACCTATAGTTCCTATTTTTGGGTCAGGTCAAAATGGACCCTCAAAAAGGGTTTTATGAATAGAAGGATAAAAACAGAATTTTTGTTTAAAAAGTATATTTTCCATGATTAAAGGAATCCATAAAAGAAAATCCAAGTGAAAACAAGTTGAAATTGGTGTTTATTCAAGAGAATACTATTTGTAGGCACTCTAAGCCACCAAATTCCACTTTTCGATTCAAGTTTAACAATACTTAAATGATAATAAATGAAGAAATATGATTGAAATTGGGATTTGGAGCTTACACCAACATAAAAATGGAAGGAATCTCCCAAAAACTCAAAACCCATGCATTAAGTCTCAAAAGGGAGAAAGAAATTGAGAAAAGGATTATATATGTAGTACTATGTGCTGCAAAAGTGGTTAAATGGTCGCTTTAGTGGTAACTTCTAAAGAGGTCAAGCACCGCTTTAGCTGTACCACCAAATGCGCGCCAGTCAAATTAAGTAGAAAAAGGCCACTTTAGCGCCTACTTCTAAAGTAGATAAGGCCCTGCTAAAGTCTACTTGCCTAGCTGGGGCCGACCGCTAAAGTAGCTAAGTGGTGCTTTAGTGCCTCTATCTAAAGCAACCAAAATTGTTCATTAGTAGCTGCCCTAGCTGAATGGTGCAATAGCTATGAAGACTTGGAAAATTCCAAGTCTCTGCGGACACCTCGTGATTCAACCGAAATCCCAAGAATGCAAATGAATGATACTACCCTATATAATTCAATGCTTTGGACTCTAATTTTCAAAAAAAATGTTGTTTTCATAAAGTTGATCCCCTGAAACCCGGTTTCACAACTTTCCGAACCGAGGGACAAAAAAGAGATATATAAGCTACAAAATCACACCAACCATTTTACCAACTTTAAATCAATGATCAAAATCTTGTAGTGCTATCCATTTATCCCTCCAATATACGTATAATAGATGTTGATCGAAGTTAATTATAAAACCTTTATAACCACCAAAAATGACAATCTTGCACAAATCATATCAAAAATCCTTGGGATCCATGCTAATCATCCCAACACCCCTAATATACCATAGTACAACCACATGGAGAGGTAAAATGGTCAAAACAAACAAAAATGAATAATTCACGTAAATCACCAAAATATTAGGTCATTACATGATCCACAACTAAGAATCTAGTTCATCCACATACTAAAGGAATAGAAATACCTGAACTAACAAAATGCTATGGATAACCACAAGGTATATAAGAGTCAACCTCCCAAGTAGACTTATCTACAGTCGATGTGTCCATTGGACTTTAACTACTTAAATATATCTAAAATACATCCTCCTAATATCTCTAGATAGAAAAGAGATAGGCTCCTCAGTAAAAGACAACCTTTCAGCTAAATGGTACAAATCCCAATGAATGACCTGAGACTTATCTGGAATGTAAAGTCGAAGAGTGGAAACATAAAAACTCGATGAATAACTAAAAAATCTTTAAGCAAAGCTAACTCATAATCTATATCCCCAATAGTCCAAAGAATCTCAAATGGTCTAATATAACTGGGACTATGCTTTCCCATCTTCGCAATAGCATCCCGCCCTTTAAGGGAGATATATGAAGTAAGACTAAATCACCAACACTAAATCTCAAGGCATGAAGTCTACTATCTGCATAGCACATCTACCTTCTCTGAGCCACTTGAATTCAATCCTACATATCCCAAACACTATCCAAATACTCAAAAAAAAGTTTGTGCCTCGAGCTCTAATTTCAAAAACATCAAAAAGAAAACAACTGGAGAGCGATAATGACTTCCATACATAGCCTCAAAAGGAGCCATCTTAATAATGTAATGGTAACTAATACTACATGCAAACTCTGACAAAGATAGATGTCCTCCCATGGACCACTAAAGTCTATCACACAAGCATGGACCATTTCCTCAAAAACCCAAATAGTCCACTCTAACTGACCGTCAATCTGGGATGAAAAGCTATACTAAGATTAACTCGGGTACCCAACTACTCTTAAGAGTCTTTCTAAAGGTATATATGAACACTAAACCTTGATCTAAAATGATAAATACTAGCACTCCATAAAGGAGAGCTATCTCACGAATATAGATATGGGCCAACATCTTAGCATCAAAAAGAACTTGAACCAAAATAAAATAAGAAAATTTAGTCAATCGATCCATGATGACCCATACACTATCAGAACCACAAAAAGTATAAGGCAACCCAATCACGAAATCTATAGTGATTTGTTCCTATTTTCACTCAATAATTGGTAACTCTGAAGCAAACCACTATGTCTTAAATGCTTAGCCATCAGCTACTAGCAACATAAGCACTAAGCTATAAAATCTGTGACATTCTTTCTCAGACCACCCCACTTGTAGTGTTGTCTCAAATCATGATATATCTTAGTTACTCCTGGATGGATAAAATGCCTAGAACAATGAGCCTCCTCCAAAATCAATTTTATATAATCACCCACTCTAGGTATACAAACTCAGCAAACAATACTCAAAACACCATTTAGATCAAGTGAGGCTTTCTTAGCCTCTCCACTCTACAGTAATCTCAAATCACTCTTAACACAACATCATCAATCTTATAAGCCCAAATCTTTTCCATCAAGGAATTTATTTTATTGATGAATGCCAAAGCTTACGCTGGTGTCGAAATATCAAGCCTAACTATCTTTTTAGCCAAAGACTAAACCTTGTAGGCCAATTTATGTCATAGGTCAAAAAATAACCCAAGATACCCATACTGGCCAATTTTTAGCTCAAGGCATCCGTATCCACATTAACCTAGCCCTAATGATAAAGAATATTCAAGTTATAATCAATAAGAAACTTAGCCCAGCGTTTATACCTCATATAGAGATCTCATCGAGTGAAGAAATACTAAAGCCTATGATGATTCGAGAAAATCTAAGCTAGGTGATAAAATACGTAAGGCTATGATGATCCATGAAAATCTCATAACATACTACATATAAGTAGTTCCTCCATAACTTCAAAGAAAAACCAACTCCGCACAACTATAAACCATAGGCAGGATAATTTCTCTCATGGGGCTTCAACTGACAAGAATAATATGCAATTACCTTATGCTACTTCATCAACATAATACATAACCTAACACCTAAAGCATCACAAAAGACAATAAAACCCATGCCCTCTGTAACACCCCATGCTTTAGCTTAGCTTAAAATTTGTCCCTAAAATGTTAAAGAATTTATTCAAAGATGAATACACTTTTATACATGTGGAACTTCAAGATTTTGACTTTTCATTGCGTGGGAGATTTAATATACTTTTTATTGATACCAAATTCGCCCAAATCTGACACCTAGGCAAAGAGTTAGAGCCATTTTAGTAAGACATTGTACCACCTGTACTCCAGCGCATCGCGGAGGTAGTCCAAATAGCATTCGTTTTTTTCCAGTGGGACAACACAATAACATCGCATCAAGCCACTAGGCTTTTTCCCAATTGTCATTTTCCAATGTGACTCCTTGATCATGTCGTGTCGCGCCAAAGGGAAAATTTGCAACCAGTGAGGCACCACGATGGCGCCATATTATACCATCATCCTTGTTCCCAATCATTAGTTTCCAGTGACACGGCATGATAGCACTGCATTGCGCCAGCGTACAAAATTAGGAATTTCAGTCAGTTCTGAGTTTTAATTTTGAGGGCACTAAGATCTTTTTCCCTTATCCCCCAGTCATCCTAAACATGCAATCAAACCCTTAAAGAGCACAAATTTCTTATTAATTTACTATTTTCTCAAGAAACGAGCCATTCTCTCTCAAAGGGCAAAACCCTAGTTCAAAAAATCAAGGTCAAGCTCAAGAAATCCTTCAATAATCTCACAAATTAAGATATGTTAGATCTTGATTCATGGGTCCATTTCACCCATGAAGTCCAAGAATCTTTTTTCAAAATACAAAGATGATGTATTTATGATTTCTATATTTGAATTAATTCATGTTTATAATATTAGTTGGGTTCCAATCCATGATTTAAATGTAAGTTTCATTAAATTAAATAGCATGTATAAAAAAAATATGTGATTATATTGATAGACCCTTAAATTTATAAAGTCATTAATGCATCTCTGATGTTGATTTGGTTTTCAATCCATGATTATGATAAGATTCATGAATAATAAAATAGTGTTTAGGGGGAATTATATGAATTACATGCTAAACCCTTGAATTTGCAATTAAGTATTGTATTCATGATGTTTATGTGATGACCATTATCATGTGAAATACTCATGCTCCCCAAGTATTTGCTAAAATGCCTATGTGAAGTAGATAGAGGAACCATGAGATAATATTATGCGATCTTAATCATGTACAAGCTTATGCCCTACAAGTGTTTGATAAAATGCTTATATCAATTGACTAGTGAAGGCATGACATGTTATTATGTGATCCCCTTCATGTACAAGTTAATGCATTACAAGTGTTTGATGAAATACCTCTATGAATGAATTATGATCAAGTGAACATTGTTATGTTATTCAAGATGATGCTTTGCTTTACTTTTTACGTTATGTAGTCCTGGGGGTATTTAATACCAGACAACTTAGCTGTTTACCTAGAGCTAGTGTCAGTTATAGAATAGTATCAGTCATGTCATGATCAGTACTCGCAGTCCGTTACAAAACTCAGAAGAACTCAGTAAATTACAAAACCTAGGAAAACTCAGTGTCAGTATGTCAAGTCCAATATACTCAGTTCACTGTCTTTTAGTTGAGAGTAGGATTCAGCACCGAGCAAGAGCCGGGATGATGGCTTCCCCGTCTGATTGGAAGAGTCATTAGTAGCAATCCCTGTACTCCAGAACTGCAGAGCCAGCACAGGATAAGGAGTCACCCATCAGAATAGGCTTGAATGCCTCCTAGAGGTTACCCATTAGATTAGGCTTGGTTCCACCTAGGTGTCACCCATCAGTTAGGCTTGGTATCCTAGTTTTCTAGTGTTAGTACCTGTGGAACGTATTAGAACCCTTCCAACTAGGGTTTCAGGTTGGACCGCTATGAGTTCAGATTTAAGATATGTCAGTTAGATGATTACCTCCCATAGTTTTAGTCTCAGTTTCAGTCTTCAGTTCAGAACTCAGCTCAGTTTTATAGAATCAGGACTGTCAGATACAGTCAATCAGCATCAGTTAATCAGTTATCAGAATTTAATACTTAGCATAAAAAAGCTCAGTTAGAGTTTATATATATATATATATATATGTGTGTGTGTATATGCACAAATTGAATTCTCAGTATTTACAATATTCTCAGATTCTCCACATACTTTCATGTTCAGTTATTCTTATTCAGTCTGTTATATCCTCATGCATATGAACCCTTGCATTTAGCCTTACCTCATCTAGCATATGAGTATATTCCTATGTACTAGCGTATACTTTTTTGTACTATGATGTTTCATTTCATAGGTTCGGATGCTCAGGTTCCTGATCACGCATAGTAGATTCAGGTTTAGCCAGCAGCAGTAGATTTATCAGTGAGTCCTTATCATTTAAGGATATTATACTATTTTATATTTTTCGTAGATGGAGTTAGTTAGGGGATTGTCCTATCAACTCCACTTTCAAACAGATTCAGTTAGAGGCTTTTCAGACAGTGTTCAATTTTTATTAGATGTTATTTTTTAGCATTTCAGATCTTTTAAACCTTATGGCATTTTAGCCCTCTTTCCACATTAATTTCAGTATTATTATTTAGTGCTCATAGCAGATATTATTCATGGGTTAGCTTGTGGTCCTTTGGGGTCATAAGAACCGTGTGACGACTAGGGATAGTCTCGGGTCGTTACACCATCCTTGGGCAAAGTCAAGATATAAGCTTATGTCAACAAATCCTTGAGGTTTTGAAAGGTCACCCTACAAGAATCAAACCACTAAAAGAAAATCTTCTTCTGGGTCAACTTTATTAATGGAGTCGCAATTGATGAAAAACCCTCAATAAAAATCCAATAGTAACCTTCCAAATCCAATAAAATTGTTAAACATGGTAGGAGAAGTACGCCTAACCCAATCACGAACTACTTCAATCCTAGTTGGATCGACTATAATACCATCCTCAGTAACCAAATGATCAACTAATGAGACAGAGTCCAGCCAAAACTCAAACTTAGAGTACTTAGCATAGAACTTCTCATCCCTCAGTCTCTGAAGCACAATTCAAAAATGCTCCTCATGGTCAGCCTCTCTCCTAGAATAAACAAACATATCATCGATAAATACAGTGATAAAAGATTTAAGATCTGATTAAAATACTGGTACTGGTTTATCAACTCTATCAATGTGTTTGGGCATTGGTCAACCCAAAAGACTCAACAAAGAACTCATAATGACCGTGATGAGTCCAAAAAAGTTGTCTTAGGATTATCCCAAGCTATAATCCTCAATCGGTGATACCCAGACCTCAAATAAATCTTTAAAAACATCAAAGCACCTTGAAGTTAATTGAACAAATCATCATTACATGAAAAAGGATACTTATTCTTAATCGTCACCTTGTCTAACTTCTGATAATTAATACACATATCAATGGACCTATCTTTTTTATTCACAAACAAGATAGAAACCCCAAGGTGATACATTAGATTAGATAAATCCCTTATCCAACAAATCCTACAATTGATCCTTCAATTCCTCCAAGAATGAGATAAAATATACCTAAAACTTACACTTAGAGAGCATAGCATACAACTTTTCATCCCACAATCTCTAGAGAATAATTCATAAATGTTTCTCATGGTCAGCCTCTCTCGTGGAATAAACCAAGATATCATCGATAAATACAATGTCAAAAAAGTCGATATACAATCAAAATAGTCAGTCTATCAAATCTATGAATATGGCTAGCGCATTGGTCAACCCAAAGGACATGATCAAGAACTCATAATAACCATATTGAGTTCAAAAAGCTATATTTGGAATATCTGAAGCTGTAATCCTTAACTGATGATCCCCCTGACCTTAAATCTATCTTAAAAAAACATTGAAGCACCTTGAAGTTGATTGAACAAATCATAAATACAAGGAAGCGGATACTCATTCTTAATTATCATATTGTTTAACTGCGATAATCAATACATATACACTTTCACCCATCCTTTTTCTTAACAAATAAGACAAGCGTACTATAAGGTGATACATTAGGTCAGATAAATCCCTTATCCAACAATTTCTGCAACTGATCCTCAAATTCCTTCAACTCTTCTAGGCCATCCAATAAGAAGTAATAGGAATAGGGTTGGTGCCCAATATAACCTCAATAGTAAATTCAATGTCCTAATCTAGAGGCATACAAGTAAAATCCATAGGGAAAACATCCATGCACTCATGGACAATATGTACAGAATCCAAAAAAGTAGGTAAAGCAACACTAGTATCATGAAGATGAGGAAAATAAGACAAACACCCTCTCTCAATAAAGCTATGATCCTAAAGAAAAGATATAACTCTCTTAGGACCCAAATAATGCATACCCTTCAAAACTATCCTTTGCATACCTACAAAGCTAAGGTCACTTTATTAACATAGCCATATAAGACTGCATAATAGGTAGCAAACCAATCCATACCTAAGATAACATCAAAATCTATCATGTCTAAAATAAGCAGATCTACTGTAACGCCCTGAGAGTACACCTTAGGCATCATATGGTACTTATGACCCCGAAGGACCACAAGCTACCCCATGAATGATATCTGCTGTGAACACTGAATAATAATATCATAATAAATACAAAAAATAGGCTGAAATGCTATAAGGTTCAAAACATCTGAAATACTGACAAATATAACAATCTGTTAAAATCATCTAAAAGCTAAACACTTTCTGAACTAGTCTAGTCTGAAGAGCCTCTAACTAAACTGTCAAAAAAAAGAGTTGATGGGAAAAGCCCCCAACTAACTCCAACTACTAAAATACTAAATAAAAACATATCCTCGAGAGATGAGGATTTACTACTAACTCTGACACTAATAGATGAATCTGAATTTATCTATGTGCGATTGGGATCTTGAGCATCCAAACCTATGATATGAGACATCATAACACAAAGAAAAGGTATGCATCGGTACTTTGAATGTACTGTTATGTTAGATGAGGTAAGCCTGAATACGAGGGTTCAAATACATGAACAATAATTGACTGAATTGATATAGAGTAACTAAACATAAGAGTATATAGATAACTAAAACTGCTGAGCTTTTCTGAAACTAAGTGCTGAGTTTTGATAACTGAGTTACAAATACTAATTAACTGTATCTACTAGTCCTAATTCTGTAGAACTAAAATGAGTTCACTACTAATGACTAAAACTGAAACTGAAACTGAAACTTTGGGAGGTAATCATCTAATCAACATTTTGGGGTCTAACCTATAACCCCAGATGAAAGGATTCTAACACCATACCATGAGTACTAATAATGGTAAATCGGGATGCCAATTCTAAATGATGGGTGACACCTGGGCAGAGCCAAGCCTAATCTAACGGGTGATCCCTGGAAGGTAGTGAACCCTAGTCTGACGGGTGACTCCTCATCCTACGTTGGCTACACAATTCTGGAGTACAGGGACTACTACTAACGACTCTGCCTCTCTAATGTGGAAGTCATCATCCATGCACTTTCTCAATACTAAATCCTATACCCTACTGAAATATGTTAAACTGAGTATACGAAACTGGAATGGACTGGTACTGAGTTTTTTTGAGTTTTTGTGAGTTTTTTAACTGACTGGATTCTACTGATTCGGATATGACTGATATTATTCTATGACTGACACTGGCTATAGGAACACAGCTAAATTTTCGGGTATTAAATACCCCCAGGACTCGATCGTATAAAAAGAAAGACATAACATGATCATAAAGGCATAACAATACTTTCTTGCTAACAATGCACTCATTTAGACATTTTGTCAAACACTTGCTATACATGAACTTATGCATGAATGGGATCACATAATCATATAATAACATGTCATGCTTTCACTAGTCAAATCACATAAGAATTTAATCAAACACTTGTAGGGCATAAGCTTCTATATGATTGGGACTACATAATAACCTGCCATGATTCCACTATTTACTTTACATAGGAAATTTAGCAAACACTTGGGGAACGTGGATTATTTACATAATAATGGCCAACATACGAACATCATGATACATTAATCAATTTGTAAATTCAATGTTTTATCAAGATAATCATATATTCATCACAGATGCTATTCAATTTTCATGAAACTTGCAATTAAATCATGGATTGAAACCAAACTAATATCATGATCATGAATTCAATCTAATTAAAATATGGAAATCATAAATCTGAGATCTTGTATATTTTAAAAGGGTTCTTGGACTTCATGGGTGAAAAGATCTTAGAATGAACACCTAACATACCTGAATTTATGTATTCTTACAGTTCTTAAAGGAATCCTTGGGCTTGTTCTTGATTTCTTGAAGCTGGGGTTTGTTTTCTTAAGGGAGAATGCCTGTTTAATTTGGGAAAAACTATTAAATAATTAGTTCAAAATATTTTTAGGGCTTAAATATCACACCTGGGGGAATTAAAATTATGGGAAAGGACCAATTTAACCCTGGATAAAGCTTTGGACTTCCATCAGAAATTTATGAAATTACCCCCTGGCACGATGCGGCGCTATCGTGTTGTGCCACTGGAAACTAACATTTGAGAATTTTTCCTATGGCACAATCACGGTCCCTCACTGGAAATTGACAATTAGGAACTAGGACATCAGCGTGATACGGTGGTATCGCGACGAAATACTGGAAAAAGACAATTGTGAACTGACCCTATGGGGCGATGCACCAATATCACGATGGAGATTTGGAAAATGACAATTTCCATTTATCTTGGCTCCGTGATGCACTAATATTCCAGGTGGTACACTATCTTACAAAAATGGCTCTAACTCTTCACCTGGGTATCGGATTTAGGCAAATTTTATATCGTTGGAAAACTAATTGAATTTCCTATGCAATGGCAGGCTCTAAGCTAAAAAAAAATTCTGATTTTTTCAAAAAATTTATATTGGATAACTCATGGGATGAGAGTTAATTTAAGCTAGGGAAATATGGGGTATTACAATATCTCCCCCTTAGGGACATTCATCCTCGACTGACTAATTAAGCTTAGAAATACTGATAGATTGAGTTTACACACTGTACATGTACACTAAAACATGACTACATGATTAAACTACTGACAAACTGAGTTCTCATACAAAACATGCATATTTGATGCATGAGTACATGGATGAACTGATTTATGAATGCATGATTGAATATGCAATGGTAATAGATACCGAGTTTATAACTGTAACTGGACATGGAATAGAGTAAATCTAAGGAAGATTGTCACCTTAAGCTAAGAATTCTAATGAACCTGAGATCATTTACTAAACATGCATGAACGGGAACATGAGGACATGACTGAATCTAAAGCATGATTATAAACTAAATACCATGAACTTAACTAATTTCTTTAATACATGTCATATCATGGAATGGTCATAAACTAAGATTGGAATGAGAGAGATAACTTATGAGTATCTGTCACATCAAATTGGATCTTGTTACGTAAAGAGAAAATGGAACGTTTAGGGCAAGAAAGCTCGGGGGTTATAGTGCATCTCCCCCTTGGGAGATTATGTCCCCCAAAAAATGCTGACTTGGCTCAGATATAAGGAAAAGCTGAGATGAAGCACGGGGCATCTACGAACTGAATCGTGACTAAATATCTAGGATTTAAAATTGAGGCATGATACATAAACTAAGCTAAACTTGCAACTATTAGGATGCTCTATCTTGAAATAGTCATATTCATGAAACTACAGATAGTACGACTGGGTGGAAAGATAGGGAGACCGTATGAACTTATCTGCCGGACTACTAAACTAAATTCCTGGCTTTATGGACTAACACATACTGAAAACTAATACTTAATTGGAGCATTTATTTGAAGCTCTTTCTATAAGGTTCTAATGAATTTAGGGAGCAAGAAAATCTTGGCATGGTCTGAATAAGACATCTGAATCAGAACATAGCTAAGATTTTGTACTATGAAGCAAGGCCTACGAAACCTCATCTAAGATAGAGTTACAAAGCCTTATGCATTTCAACTACTAACTTGACATGTTAGCCATATTTCTCAACTATCCCCTCAACTGTAATTTTTACTTCAACACCACATCTCACTTGAGGCTACTGAAAATACTTACATGGGCACGGATAACTCTACCTACTGAGGTCTGATCTGGACTGAATGATCCCACTAAGTTCAAGTCTACTCAAATCTCTAAAATGTATTTTTCCACTTACACATCAATATTACATTAAAGCCTATCTTTATAACTAAATCCTCGTGTAAAACAAGCATGCAACAATTTTTTCTTGACATGAGACATTTACCCTACTCTCTCTCTTCTAAGAAATTGCCCATCACTTTATAATCTCATAAGGAGAGTTCACTAAAAGGATAAAATATGAGGACCTGAGGCATGAAAGGAACTATAACGAACTTGACCCTTAACTGAGGCCTGAGAAATAGAACATCAACATCCTGGATTTTCTCAAGACATCTAAACTAAGGATATACATGATGAAATTTGAATAAAGCTGATCATTAAGAGTGTAGTTGGAGTCATGAGAATGAACTGAGCATACGATAAAGCATGAGTACATGAGTCATAAGCTTCATGACCTGAGTTTGGAGTTTCTGTATTCATGGAACATTATTCATAACGTTGAGTGAACTAGAACTCATTATACAAGGAACTACAATCGTACAAGATTTTTCACAATGTTCACGGATAGGAGCCATGATAATAGAGATGACATATACTGCATGAGTAGATATCATGATAGCTGAAGTGCAAAAGTTTGCACTGAGGTAAAGACAGGTTGGGCATAAACTTCTCCCACTGCTTTTCTACACATACGAACATTACTACTAAAATCTAAAAGACTGACTTGGTTACTTGTTCTACCATCTCCCCCTAAGATTAAAGTCGTTATTCTAAGTCTGTGAACCACTTAATAAACTATAAATTAAATTGACACCACTTTATTCTAGAGACTGAGATAAAATAATTCTCGTAAACACTAAACTCATTCTAAAGGACTAATCCTGATAATGAAAGGTCCACTACTAGTACTTCCTTTTGATACATGATTCTTAGCTTTATATTGCCCCAATAATCATCATATAGCAACCTTATTACTGACTAACTTAGGATTCTCAACTCTTCTTTCTACTAGCTTAATCTTAAAAGATTCAAAGTTAAATCATTTGAAACTGAGGTACTACCCCTTCATTCAAGGATTGGTTCATCAAGAAACTGCAATTGAATGACTATTACTAAAATCAACTAGAGGAAATTTTCCGGAACACTTAAACTGAGCAATTTTTATATACTTGTCTAGCTATGATAGACTGACCCACTGGGGTAAAAATTGAGAATGGTTCTATTAAAACTTTTGGTTTGACTTAAAGTTGACTTTTATGCAAAGAGTTACAAGAAATAGAGAAACTCCTGGATCTAATAAGGAATGAATAAGTAAATAAAAGATCTGTAATGTACCAGTGACCACATTAGGAGAACTTTCCTGATCTTGTCTGGACTGAAATAAATAAAGGTTGTTTGGATGTTGCCCACTGGTGGCACTGGAAGTGACACCCTGCTGGTTCGGAAACCGGACTGAGCTGAAGGATGGTTGGACTAACCCTATTGGAGCAATTCTTTTCCCCTTTGAGCCATTACTCTACACTCCCATATCCTGTGGCTTAGCTTACCATATTTTAAACATACGTCATTACTAGCCCTACACACACCCTGCTGATTTCTACTATATTTCTGGCAAAGTAGGTGGGTGTGACCTCTTTTCATGGTACCTTGAGACTTAGAATCTAACTTTCTATCTCAATTCACATTTCTAAACTTTGGCACTGGACCACTAGCTATAGAAGGATTTGGGGCTAAGAATTTCTAATAGAACAAGAATCGGTAACCACCCTCTGACCTTGGCCTAAAACCACTTATTTTGACTCTCTTATTATTTCTATCTTTATTTCTATACTTATCCCCCTTGCTATGTTGAGTATGAACCCCAATCTGTAGGTTGTTCTGAGCAACTACTAAATAGGCTAAATTAGTGAAAGCATCTCTGAATTCTGCATTAGAGACTTGCTCGTCCAGGGGATATGCCTGGACGGACTGAGGTACTGACTAATTTCCTATTATCCATACGATATTCTTTTTAGGAGGCATGTTTTATAACTAAAAGGAAAAATGAATTAGATTGATAGTTTAACTTGAGCTCATGCTCACAAGCACGACATGAATACTGAAAGAAGGGAAACTTTTCCTAAAATATCTCATAGCGTCCTATTTATAAGTGTGGAGTGCTACAAAACCATCAAAAAGACTCTACTTGATGTGGATTTATGACTCCCTAGGGCTCTTTTGAACCTTAGGCTCTGATATAAGGTTTGTAAATGTCCCGAGAGTATATGTAATACCCCACATTTTGGACTAGAATGAAAATCTGTCATTCCTATGCGTGGATGTTTCAAAAGCCTCAAATCCTATATAAATTTAGTTTGTTAAACAACTATGTAGTAAGTAAATCTATTTGAGCATGAATTTAGATCATAAAGGTCCCCTAACTCAAGTACAAGTTGAAAACTTTCCTATCGTTCAAGTTTTAGTGAGCGTCAAAACTTAGGTCAACTTCAATTGACCATAACTCGTTCTATATGAAGAACTGGGTGGTTTACTATATATCAAATGAAATATATTTGAATTAGCTTTCCAACGATATCAATTTTGCCTAAAAACGATATTAGAGGAAAGAGTTATCCCAATTTTATTCCAGCATGTCAAGCTGGAAAACGATGACGACGTTTCTAATGGGCTATCACATTTTTGAAGACCTTTTTTACGACATCATCAAATTCTGACAATATTTCTGATGACATCATCAGACCTGGGCATAAAATCAGGAATTTGGACCCCTTTCATGATGACCATTAATTACGGCCTATCACGGACCTGACGGCCTATCACGTATGGCGTCAAGTATATTTTTCCAGCAATTCAAGGGCATTTTTGCAAGGGTATTTTGGTCATTTCCTTCACCTTCCATGACTTATAACCCTAAAAAGGCATAACTTTTCCTATTTTTCTTTAGTTAGGCATCTCAAAAACCCTCTCTTATACTCTCAACCACAAGATTAGGGTTTTCATCAAACTCATCTCTGAAAAGCAAGATTTAAGCTTTTTTCTAAGATAATCAAGAATTAAGTTTCTCAATCCAAGAACTATCTAGAAAATCATCAAGGTTTCCTTTCTAAGGTATGCGTTTGTTCATTCATGGATTCCTTTCGTCCATGAAGTTAAAGAACCCTTTTCTAAAACTATACATTACGGTTTTCATGTTATAAATGGATTGTTGATTATGTTTATGTGTTGAATGATGGCAAGATAGAATCTTAATGTGTTATTATGAATCTATGACATCATATGAGTTGAAAACATGCAATTTTGATTATTTATGATGAGTAATTGTATGATTTACACCTATGCCTAAGTTGTGCATGTAAGGTGTTTGGTAAAATACCTAAGAAACTAGAAATCATACATTGTAGATAAATTGTGACTAAGTGACGGATTCATGAAATACAACCATATTCCAATGATTTTCATGTCGATATTGTGTCTTATAAATTTTATTGGGATGTTGATGAACTAGTCTTATGATATTATGCCATGCTTACTTGCAAATCCTACTTATGTACAAAATGTATGATATCCAAGCACTTCATGGAATTCCCCAAGTTATGATATTATGGGTTGTTGATGTTGGTCACGTACTTAAGTCAATCAAGTGTGTCAGTTTCCTTCCATCGAGTCCTAGGGGTATTCGTACCCAAAAAATATAGCTATGTGCCTAGAGCCATGTCATGTTATCACGATACTCTCATTTAAGCCATGATCTATAGAATTCAGTCAGTCATATGACTCAGGAAAACTAAGAAATCTCAGTAGTCTCAGTAGTTCAGTAATTTGAGTGATCTCAGTACTTAGTCTGTAACTTTAGTATTCACAGTCAATCTCAGTAACTTCAGTACTCTCAATCAGTCCTCAGAACTCAGTACATTTTGTTAGTCATCAAAATTCAGAAAACTCAGTTTAGCTTCACTAAAAAATACCACTAGTATCAGTTCAGCTAATCAGTTTAGTTCAGTTATTCAGTTCACTCTGTTATTCAGTTTAGTGTATTCAGATGGTAGTAGGATTCAACACCGAGTGAGCCTAGGGATGGGGACTCACCCACTAGAATAGGACTGAGATCCCTAAAAGCAATCCCTAAGTTCCATAACTATGTAGCCAGTGTAGGTACAAGATGTCACCCGTTAGACAGGACTAGCATACTCAAGGGTCACTCGTTAGCATATTTATATGTATAGGACTGATCCCAAGAGTCACCCGTTAGATTAGAACTGACTCCACAGCAGATGTCTTTACTAGTGGCGCGATACTGACACCCTTCTAGTCAGCGCAGAGATTGGACCCCAGTCAGTTTAGCTTGGGGCATGTCGATTAGATGAACACATCTCACAGTTTTAGTTATAGAATCAGGGTTTTAGACACAGTCAACTCAGCTTAGTAGTACAGATTCAGTACTATTAGATACAGTTAATATTTATCATTGTAAATAGACTTCAAGATCACCCATTAGCTAGGACTGATCTCAACTATGATTAATCAGTATCAGAATCATTAGATTTAAATATCACCCACTAGATAGGACTGATCTCAGACTAAGTCAAATCATCCTTATTATCAGTATACTTATGATCACCCACTAGATAGGACTGATCTCAAATTTACTTATTCCAAGTAGAACAGAACTCAGATAGTTCTATTAGAACTTAGACTGTCAGATACAGTCGCTCAGTATCGGTTGTATCAATTAGTCTGATTATTATAGTTATGTGAGCTATATTAGTTGTCATATCTCACGTTACCAGTATTCAGTTTCAGGACTGTTAGACACGGTCATTCAAATGAGTTCTTCATAATTTGAACTGTCAAAAATAGTTAATAATCTATTCAGTACCTCAGTAACAACAAAGTCATGTCGCTACCATTCAGACTCAGTAGTCAGCATCATCACGAGTTCAGTTATAGTTGTTTATACATGTATGTATTCTCACATTCATATTAGTTAGCGTTGTTCATGCATATAATCCTTTGCATTTAGCCTAACTTACTTGTATACTCAGTACATTTAGATGTACTGAGTATGTTACACCATAGGTTCAGAGGCACAAGCTCCAAATCAACAGTAGCATTCCAATGTTCAGAGTTTGCAGTGAGTCCTTCTCATTCGAGGATGATATAATTATAGCTACATTTACTATTCAATTGCTAGATGGAGTTAGTTGGAGACATATTCCTTCAACTCCTTATTCAGTTCAGTTAGAGGCTTTCAGACTATTATGTTCAGACTTCAGTTTATTTCAGTTGTTTTGGGTAGTTTATACCCCATTTCAGATGTTATAACTTAGTATGTTTTGTTTAGTTTGAACCTTACGGCCTTACAGTATTACGTATTCTGCATTTCATAAGACATTATACAGTTTATAGGTATAGATATCAGTCATGGGTTAGCTTGTGGTCCTTTGGGGTCATGAGCATCGTGTACCATTTGGTTCAGAAAATTGGGGTGCTACAGTACACCCTGGGCGTCACACGGTGCTTACGACCCCGAGAGACCAAAAGCTAATAATATCATAATAAATGCAGAAAATAGGATGAAATGCCATAAGGTTCAAAACATCTAAAATACTGATAAATATAACAATTTTCTAAAAACATCTAAAAACTAAACACTGTCTGAACTAGTCTAGTTTGAAAAGCCTCTAACTGGATTGTTAGAAAATGGATTTGATGGGACAAGCCCCCCAACTAACTCCAACTGAAATACTGAATAAAAATATTTCTTTGATAGATGAGGACTCACAACTAACTCTTTCACTATTAGCAGAATCTAAATTTGTCTATGAGCGGTTGGGAACTCAAGCGTCTGAATATGAGACATCATAGCGTAAAGAAAAGGTATGTGTCAGAACTTTAAATATACTGGTATGGTAGATGAGGTAAGGCTGAATGCAATGGTTCAAATACAAGAACAATAACTGACTGAAATGAGGTAGAGTAACTAAACATGAGAGTACATGTATAACTAAAACTTTTGTAATACTGAGTATACAATACTTTGCATACATATACACTATAACTGAGCTTTTTTGATGTAAAGTACTGAGTTCTGGTAACTGAGTTACTAATATTGATTGACTTATTTGGTAGTCTTGATTCTATAGAACTGAACTGAGTTCTATACTGAAGACTGAAACTTAAACTGAAACAGTGGGAGGTAATCATCTAACTGATATGCCTCTCTCTAAAATAATTGGGGCCCAACTTGTAACCCCAGCTGGAAGGGTGCTAATATCGTGCCATGGGTACTAACACTTGAAAACTAGGATGCCGAGCCTAACTAACGGGTGACACCTGGATGGAGCCAACCCTAATCTAACGGGTGACCCCTGGGAGGTAATCAAGACTAGTCTAACAGGTGAATCCTCATCCTATACTAGCTACGCAGTTCTGGAGTAAAGGGACTGCTACTAATGAATTTTTCTCTCTGATGGGGAAACTTTCCTCCCTACACTCGATCGGTGCTAAATCCTACTTCCAACTGAAAGACACTGAACTGAGTATATAGAACAGGACTGGACTGGTACTGACTTTTTCTAAGTTTTCTTGAGATCTTTAAATGACTGGATTCTACTGATTGGGACATGATTGATTCCATTCTATAACTGACACTGGCTCTAGGTACACAGCTAAATATCCGGTATTAAATACCCCCAGAACTCGATAGCATAAAAATAAAGGCATAACATGATCATAAAAGCATAACAATACTTGTTTGCTAATAATGCACTCATTTAGAAATTTTGTCAAACACTTGATATACATAAACTTATGCATGAATGGGATCACATAATCACATAAAAACATGCCATGCTTTCACTAGTCAAATCATATAAGCATTTCATCCAATACTTGTAGGGCATAAGCTTGTTCATGATTGGGACTACATAATAATATGTCATGATTCCACTATTTACTTCTCATAGGAAATTTTGAAAACAATTGGGGGGCATGGATTATTTACATGATAACGGCCAGCATATGAACATCATCATACATTAATCAAATTTGTAAATTCAAGGGTTTATCAAGATAATCATATATTCATCAGACATGCTATTCAATTTTCATGAAACTTGAAATTAAATCATGGATTGAAACCCAACTAATATCATGAACATGAATTTAATCTAAGTCAAACATGGATATCATGAATCTGAGATCTTGTATTTTTAAAAAGGGTTCTTGAAGGAATCCTTAGGCTTGTTCTTGATTTCCCGAAGCTAAGGTTTGTTTTCTTGAGACAGAATGCCTTTTTGATTTGGGGAATTCTATTAAATAATGAGTTCAAATAATTTTTAAGGCTTAAATATCACACCTGGGTAGATTAAAATTATGGGAAAAGATCAATTTAACCCTGGACGAAACTTTGGATATTCATCAAAAATTTCCAAAATTACCCCCTGGAGCGACGCAGCGCTATCGCGCTGTGTCACTAGAATTTATGGATTCTTGAAGTTCTTGAAGGAATCGTTAGGCTTGTTCTTGATTTCATGAAGCTAGGGTTTGTTTTCTTGAGAGAGAATGCCTTTTTGATTTGGAGAAAACTATTAAATAATGAGTTCAAAATATTTTTAGGGCTTAAATATCACACCTGGATGGATTAAAATTCTGGGAAAGGACCAATTTAACCCTGGACAAAACTTTAGATTTCCGTAGAAAATTTCAAAAATTACCCCCTGGCGTGATGCGGCGCTATCGCGCCGTCTCACTAGAAATTGACATCTGAGAATTTGGTTTGTGGCGCGACAGGCAAAATCGTGGTCCCTCACTAGAAACTCACAACTGGGAACTGAGACATCAGCGCGATGCGGTGGTATCACAATTGAAACTGGAAAAGGACAATTGTGAATTGAGCCTATAGCGGAATGCGCCAATATTGCGATAGAGCAATGAAAAATGACAATATCCATTTGGCTTGGCTCCGGGGCTCACTAATTTTTCGGGTGGAACACTATCTTACAAAAATAGCTCTAACTCTTCACTCGGGTATCGGATTCGGGAGAATTTTATATTGTTGGAAAGCTAATTGAATTTCCTACACAATGGCAGGATCTAAAGTGAAAAAAATTGCTGAGTTTTTCAAAAAATTTATATTGGATAACTTATGGGCTGAAAGTTAATTTAAGCTAGGGAAATACGGGGTATTATATTTACAAAAGTCTCACAGCCGGAAAAAGTCACAACACAAGATCAGGTGCACCCAATAAAACTCAAAACCTCTCGAATAGGGGAAGAAACATGCATAGGAATGTCAAGAGGCTCACTAGTATAATAAAATACAGCAGAAAAATATATATAAATATAGGAGCAAGTCAACCTCGGATCAAATAACATAGATGCAGATATCAAAAAAATAGGTATAATACTTGTGATGATGGCATAAAAAGACTCTGTCTTTGGTTTGGAAGGTATAGCATAGCACTTTCCAGAACCACAACCTAACGTGTTAACCCTACGACCACATTGAATGGTGCCATTACCTTTGTTACACGCACCTCTAGTACAACCTCTACCTCTTTGAGTCGATATTAGAGTAGCCCTAAAAAAACAAAAGGTGCATTCCTTGGCCTAATGGATAACCTTAAAACATAGAATGCAACCTCTATGGCCTATCTCAATAGTAGAAGGTATGACTAAATTATAACGACCACAAAAAGTTGTAGGAATAGATGACCCACTTCCTGAACACTTCAAATTTATTTGCATTGGTATACTATGATACACACAAAAGCCATTATAATCTATACCTCAAGAAGTGTGGCCTCCAAACTCGCCTTGATGGTGCACCCTCTTGGCTCCTCCCATATGCTACCATCTATCTTGTAGCTAGCTGAAAAGAAACATACAACCCCTTTATGAACTTCAAATCTTCTCAAAATCGGAGGCAATAATAGCATAATAATATCTAGACAAGTTACAAAAGTGTGCCTCATACTCTACAAAAATCATGGAGCCCTGATCTAGGTGATCAAATGCATCTTCATCTAATCCCTGAAACTAAATGGCACAAACCTATCCAAAATGCCTCTGCAAACTGATCCTAAGTCATTTTGGAGAATCAAGATATTTGTAACAAATAAGTGACTCCACCAATGTCTGGCTACATCTATCTGCTGATATGCAGTATAAGCAACCACAAGAAACTCAAGAAAACTAAGGTTATGAAACTTCTCATGATAATCAATCAAGAACTCATTGACATCATACCTACAGCACCACTGAACCTAGGAGGACCCTAATGAGTGAATATCTTAAACCTTTTTTTATCCTAAGAAGATATAACTACACTCACAATAATAGGAGACATATAAATCTGGCAAGCTAAGATCCTACAAAAGGTAGTAACATAAATGAAAGATAAATTCCTGATGTTAAAATATGATTCTCAGGCACTGGAATAAAAGAAGGAACAGCACTCAGAGTTTGTGGAGTACCAAAATAAGATAAGGTACTACTGGAGAATCTATACTCAGAATAGTAGGAACATCATAATCAAACTATGGGATAGAAGGAGGTACAATACTCGAAGCAAGAGGAACACCAGGTGCACTCAAAGGAGCACACTCCAAATGAGTTAATAAGAAAACTACCAAAACCTATAATATTGAGGTATAAAACTCTATGGTATTGGAGTAGGCCCCTGTAATACCCTGCGAAATTTTTTGTTGAAATTTTGTTCGTAAACGTGTTGGGTTCTATCTTCTAGAATGAATTATAAATTTTCCGTGTGTAATGTCTTAGATTATGACCCACCATTACGTAGAGTATCAAATAAGCTTTCCAAATATATGGGGATCATCCAAAACAGACACCCGAGCGACGAGTTATGAACATTCCGATCGAACCGTGTATAGTAGTGAACAGTAAAATGTGCAGGAAAAAGTACTGAGGCCTGATGAAATTTTTCTCCAAATTTAAATGATCATAACTCATTGTATATAATGATCTAGGTGATCTACTATATATTAATGGAAAGGTCTGCGAGTCCTCTTTCCAATGAAATTAGTTTCATCATTTTTGCCTATCGGAGCAAAAAGTTATGGTCGATATACTTCAGCCTATCAAAAGTGAATTTTTTGGTCAACTTCAAATGATCATAACTCCTTGTACACAATGATATGGGTGAGATACTATATGTCAACGGAAATATATGAGAGTCCTCTTTTTAATAAAATTGGTTTCATCTAATTTGGATATCGTAGTAAAATGTTATGGTTGATCTACTTTAGACTATAAAAACAGTCCACCAAAGGACAGATTCGAGAATTATTTATTTTTAGGGGCGTTTTAGTCATTCCCCCTCACCCAAAATCCATCCAAATCCTATATTAAAGCCTATTAGAAACATTATATGTTATATTTCATCAAATTCCCTAAAAAATAAAATCCTAAGCTCCTACATCCAACTTCAAGAACCTCCAAAGTTCACCATAAATTCTATAAATTTATTCAAGATTCCAAGTTCCTAGTTCAAGAACTTCAAGAACCTCAAAAGTTCACCATTAATTCTGCAAATTTATTCAAGATTCCAAGTTCCTAGTTCAAGAACTCCAAGAACCATCATTCAAAGGCACGATTAACATCTCAAAAATGAGTATCGATCTAAAGTTCATCATTCAAGGTATGTGGGGTTTTTCAACAAGAACTATCTTTCGTTCTTGTGCCCAAAAGTAATTTTCTTTACAAAGGCATGATTTTAATTTGATTTTTATGAAATTAGAGCATTAACCCATATCTTATGATAATTATTATGAAATCTTGATGTTTATAATTTTGAAAGATGAATTTATATGTGTGGACATATAAATCATGAATCTTGAATGATATTTGTCATGATTTTGATATTTGGGTTGTGAATCCCCATTGGAAAATATGGTTTTTTGAGAAAGTGTGTGTTATAAGCACGTTGCTATTGAATATTTGGGATATTTTGTATGATTTGACCTTTTGGTCTTAATGGAGTTGTTTTGAACTCGAGTGTGAAAGAAATCCACAACATGGTTGATTTTGATAGATGGGAAGCATGATGGCTCCCGATGTATATTTATATATTACTGAAATTATTTTATAATAGATTGTATTTGAAATTATCTGAGCTAAGTTCGGGAGAAATTTTTACCACCGAGTGGGAGGTATAAAGTGACCTTGCTTCCCTAGAACTATGTGCCCCCATAGGAGTGAGCCTGAGGCTGATTTATATAGTGATCACTAGTTTATGTGGATTTGATATTGATAGTCCTACTCCGATGGCAAGGATAGGAAGGCTCTCCCCAACGTGGGTTGTACGTTGGACTCTATGTAGCTCACATGATTTATGTTTGTTATAGGATCTCCCAGTGTGTGTGTGTTTCCTTGTGTCTATGGTGAATGGTGAAGTGATTTGAAAGTGGAATTCTGAAAGTTATATTTTCAAAAGATTTAAATGATATTTACATTATGAGAATTGATATTCTTGATGAACTAAAAGTGATTGATAAATTATATGATGACTCACATGTGTTATTATACTTATTTCATTCTCTCGTGATTATGATGATTTTCTTCGGGCTATGTGATTCTTTCATACATCCTGCATATTTCTTATAAATATTTATGATGATGATGTTTATAAAACTGCATACACCCCTATATACTCAGTTTCTTTCCATGGTACTGACCCACATCTTCAGATATAGGCTGCATTTTCTCAGAATGTAGGTTCAGGTGCTCAGTTCCATGTTTGACAGAGATTCTTCGGGTATGCTGTTCTACGTCCTCTATCATGGTGAGTCCTCATGTTCCGAGGATGTGATGTCTGATGTTGGTTTCTCAGAATTTTTTACATTTGATAACTGAGTATGAGTCAGTTGGGGCATGTCTCAATGGGTCACTAGTTTTATTTATTTTCTTAGAGGCTTGTCAGACTAGTATAGATGTTAGGAGTTGACTAATAATTCGTATTTTGTTATCTTTCTGAAATTCTTTTATTGTTGGATGATGATTAATTTGTTGATATTTGAGGGTTATTTATGAAAACCTCATTGATTCGTGTTGAACTGAATGAAAATGGCTCAAAGGGTTAGCTTGGGGCTACTCGTAGCCTCAAGCATCGTGTAACGCTTCGGGACCCATTTTTGGGGCGTTACAAACTTGGTATTAGAGCCTAAGGTTTTAAGGTGTCCTAGGGAGTCTGACAAGCCGCGTGAAGTAGAGTCTTGATCATCAGTGTGTAGCATGCCATATCTATGAGCAAGAGGCTACAAGACATTTTAGGAAAATGTGTGATTCTTTCTTTTAGAAGTCTATTGGGCTTAAAGTATCTCTCTCTACTATTGATTCATGCTCTCTTCTTTTATAAATATGCCTCCACGTTGAGCGAGAAGAAATAATGATGGTCTGAGAATTTTGTGTCACCCAAGAGTCATTTTATCTCTTACCTCAAAGCTAGAAAGCTTATTTCCAAGGGGTGTATTTACTATTTGGTTAGATTCAAAGACACTAAGTCTGAGACTCCAACTCTCCAGTCTGTTAACATCGTCAATGAGTTTTCTGATGTCTTTTTGGATGATCTCCCAGGGATATCTCCTGATAGAGAGATAGAGTTCAAGATTGATCTTCTTCCCAATACTCAGCCCATTTCTATTCCTCCTTACCGTATGGCCCCTGCAGAACTTAAGGAGTTGAAAGAGCAACTCAAAGATCTACTAGATAAAGGTCTTATAAGGCCCAGTGTTTTTCCTTGGGGTGCTCCTATATTGTTTGTGAGAAAGAAAGATGGATCTTTCCGTATGTTCATTGATTACCACCAACTGAATAAAGTCACCATAAAAAATAAGTACCCCCTTCCGAGAATAGATGATTTGTTTGACCAATTCCAAGGTACAAGTTATTTCTCAAAGATAGACCTTCGTTCCGGCTATCATCAACTCAAAGTTAGGGAGTGTGACATCCCAAAAACTAATGCCCCAGACTTTCATGGACCTCATGAGTTTCTTGTTATGTCTTTCGGGTTAACTAATGCCCCAGAAGCTTTCATGGACCTCATGAATTGACTGTTCAGACCATATCTGGATATGTTTGTCATAGTGTTCATCGATGATATACTGGTGTACTCCCGTAGTGAGAATGAATATTCTGATCATCTCCGAACTGTCTACAAACACTTAGAGATCACAAGTTGTTTTCCAAGTTTAGTAAGTGTGAGTTTTGGCTAAGGTCAGTTGCTTTTTTGGGTCATATCATTTCTTCCGAGGGTATTAGTGTTGATCCCCAAAAGACCGAAGTTGTTAGAAATTGGCCTAGACCTATTTCTCCAATTGATATCTGAAGTTTCTTGGGTTTAGCTGTCTATTACTGCCATTTTTTGAGGGTTTATCCTCTATAGTGTCTCCTATGATTCGGTTGACCCAAAAGAAAGTGAAGTTCTTGTGGTCTGAATCTTGTGAGAAGTGTTTTCAGGAGTTGAAGACTCGACTCACTTCAGCCCCTGTTTTGACTTTGACTGATGGTGTTGATGGTTTTGTGGTGTACTATGATTTTTCGAGAGTTAGGTTGGGTTGTGTATTGAGGCAGAAGGGTAAGGTGATAGCTTATGCTTCTAGACAGTTGAAACCCCATGAGAAAAATTACCCCACCCATGACCTTGAGTTGGTTGCTGTTGTGTTTGCTTTGAAAATCTAGAGACACTATTTGTATGGTGTCCATGTTGATGTTTTCACTGATCATAAGCATCTGCAGTATCTGTTTACCCAGAGAGAATTGAATCTTAGGCAGAGATAATGGTTAGAATTGTTAAAGGACAATGATATGAGTGTGATGTACCATCCGAGCAAGGCCAATGTTGTGGCAGATGCCCTAAGTAGAGTGTCCATGGGTAATGTTTTGCATGTGGTAGAAGGTAAGAAAGAGGTGGCTCGTGATGTACATCATTTGGCTAGATTGGGGGTTAGGTTGTTTGACTCTGCTGGAGGTAGTATAGGGGTTAAGAGTAGTTCCGAATCCTCCTTGGTTTCAGAAGTGATGGAAAAGCAATACTTAGATGCTAGTTTGGTCAGACTGAAGGAGTCAGTCAAGGACCAAAAAGTAGAGGTTTTCTCCCAAGGGGGAGATGGTGTGTTGAGAATGCAGGGTAGATTGTGTGTCCCGAATGTTGATGATCTGAGATAGAGGATTATGGCTGAAGCACACGGGGCACAATATTCTATTCATCCTGGTGCCACTAAGATGTACCGAGACTTGTGGGAAATCTATTGGTGGAGTGGCATGAAGAAAGATATAGCAGCATTTGTAGCTAAGTGTGCAACATGCCAACAGGTTAAGGTTGAACACCAAAGACCTGGTGTTATGATGCAAGAGGTTAGTATTCCCACCTGGAAGTAGGAAGAGATAAATATGGACTTCGTGATTGGTTTACCTCCTTCCCAACGTCATCATATTTCCATTTAGGTTGTGGTTGATAGGTTGACTAAGTCTGCTCATTTCTTGCCTGTTCATACTTTATATACTGCTTAGGATTACGCTATATTATATATCCGAGAGCTAGTCAGACTACATGGAGTTCCCTTGTCTATCATTTCGAATAGGGGTACTCAGTTCACTTTGCAATTTCGGAAAGCTTTTCAGAAGGGTCTTGGTACCCAAGTACTTTTGAGTTTTGCTTTTCATCCGCAGACCGATGGTCAAGATGAGTGGATCATCCAGACCTTAGAGGATATGTTGAGAGCTTGTGCACTTGTCTTTAAGGGAAGTTGGGATGATCACTTACCGTTGATAAAGTTTACTTACAATAACAGTTTCCACTCTAGTATTGGCATGGATCCATTTGAAGCCTTATATGGGAGGAAGTGTAGATCACCCATAGGTTGGTTCGAAGTGGGTGAAGTGGCTGTGAGTGGTCCTAATTTGGTATTTAAGGCTATGGAAAAAGTTAAGTTGATTAGGGAAAGGTTGAAAACTATGTAGTGTCGTCAGAAGTCATATGCGGATGTTAGAAGAAGAGACCTTGAGTTTGAAGGTTGAGATTCTTGATTTCAGTGTCCGAAGACTAAGGAACAAAGAAGTTCCCTTGGTCAAGGTGTTGTGGCGAAACCAATATTTTGAAGGTGCAACTTAGGAAGCTGAGGCAGATATGCGATCCAAGTACCCGCACCTATTTTCCGTAAACTCCGATCAAGCCGAAGGTACCATTCTTTCGTAAATCATGCACTTTTGATAAAAGTTGCAGCAGTTCAGCTGTCATTTATTATGTGTTCAGCTGTAGTTTCTTGAATTTATGCGTTCTATGTTGCATTCGGAGTGAGAAACGATGTGGTGATGAGTCTAACGAATGGCTTCAGCTGTATGCTCTATTCCCTATCTAATCTTGGCATGTCTAGTGTCATTCGAGGATGAATTTTTTCAAGGGGGGGATGATGTAATACCCCAGGAAATTTTTCGTTGAAATTTTGTGCGTAAACTTGTTGGGTTCTATCTTCTACAATGAATTATAAATTTTCCATATGGAATGTCTTAGATTATGACCCACCATTGCGTAGAGTATCGAATAATATTTCCAATGATATGTGGATCATCCAAAACGAACACCCGAGCGACGAGTTATGAACATTCCGATTGAACCGTGAATAGTAGTGAACAGTAAAACGTTCAGGAAAAAGTACTAAGGCCTAACGTATTTTTGCTCCAACTTTAAACAATCATAACTACATCTACATAATGAACTGGGTGATCTACTATATACCAACGGAAATCTCTACGAGTCCTCTTTCCAATGAAATAGGTTTCATCCAATTTCACTGTCGGAGCAAAACGTTGATGGTCGATCTACTTCAGCCTATCGAAAATAAATTTTTTGGTCAACATCAAACTATCATAACTCCTCGTACACAATGATCTTGGTGAGATACTATATATCAACAAAAATATATGAGAGTCCTCTTTCTAATGAAATTAGTTTCATCCAATTTGGATATTGGAGTAAAACATTATGGTTGATCTACTTTAGACTATCAAAACAGTCCACCAAAGGACAGATTTGAGAATTATTTGATTTTTAGGGGCGTTTTGGTCATTCCCCCTCACCCAAAATCCATCCAAATCCTATATTAAAGCCTATTACAAGCATTATATGTTATATTTCATCAAATTCCCTCAAAAATAAAACCCTAAGCTCCTACATCCAACTTCAAGAACCTCCAAAGTTCACCATAAATTCTGCAAATTTATTCAA
>NC_061119.1:67232712-67314298 GCF_002878395.1 Capsicum annuum | reverse complement strand
AAAATCACACCAACCATTTTACCAACTTTAAATCAATGATCAAAATCTTGTAGCGCTATCCATTTATCCCTCCAATATACGTATAATAAATGTTGATCGAAGTTAAATATAAAGCCTTTATAACCACCAAAAATGACAATATTGCACAAATCATATCAAAAATCCTTGGGATCCATGCTAATCATCCCAACACCCCTAATATACCATAGTACAACCATATGGAGGGGTAAAATGGTCAAAACACACAAAAATGAATAATTCACGTAAATCACAAAAATATTAGGTCATTACATAATCCACCACTAAGAATCTGGTTCATCCACATACTAAAGGAATAGAAATATCTGAACTAACAAAATGCTACGGATAACCACAAGGTATATAAGAGTCAACCTCCCAAGTAGACTTATCTACAGTCGATGTGTCCATTGGACTTTAACCACTTGAATATATCTAAAATACATCCGCTTAACATCTCTAGATAGAAAAGAGATAGGCTCCTCAGTAAAAGACAGCCTTTCAGCTAAATGGTACAAATCCTAATGAATGACCTGAGACTTATCTGGAATGTAAAGTCGAAGAGCGGAAACATAAAAACTCGATGAATAACTCAAAAATCTTTGAGCAAAGCTAACTCATAATCCACATCCCCAATAGTCCAAAGAATCTCAAATGGTCTAATATAACTGGGACTATGCTTTCCCATCTTCCCAATATCATCCCACCCTTTAAGGGAGATATATGAAGTAAGACTGAATTACCGACACTAAATCTCAAGGCATGAAGTCTACTATCTGCATAGCACATCTACCTTCTCTGAGCCACTTGAAGTCAATCCTACATATCCCAAACAGTATCCAAATACTCATAAAAAAGTTTGTGCCTCAAGCTCTAATTTCAAAAACATCAAAAAAAAAACAACTGGAGAGCGATAATGACTTCCATACATAGCCTTAAAAGGAGCCATCTTAATAATGTAATGGTAGCTAATACTACATGCAAACTCTGACAAAGACAGATGTTCTCCCATGGACCACTAAAGTCTATCACACAAGCATGGAAAATTTCCTCCAAAACCCAAATAGTCCACTCTAACTGACAATCAATCTAGGATAAAAAGCTATACTAAGATTAACTCGGGTACCCAACTAATCTTAAGAGTCTTTCTAAAGGTATATATGAACACTAAACCTTGATCTAAAATGATAAATACTAGCACTCCATGAAGGAGAGCTATCTCATAAATATAGATATGGGCCAACATCTTAGCATCGAAAGGAACTTGAACCAAAATAAAATAAGAAAATTTGGTCAATCGATCCATGATGACCCATACACTATCAGAACCACAAAAAGTATAAGGCAACCCAATCACGAAATCTATAGTGATTTGTTCCTATTTCTACTCAAGAATTGGTAACTCTGAAGCAAACCACTATGTCTTAAATGCTTATCCATCAGCTACTAGCAACATAAGCGCTGAGCTACAAAATCTATGACATTCTTTCTCAGACCACCCCAATTGTAGTGTTGTCTTAAATCATGATATATCTTAGTCACTCCTGGATGGATAAAATGCCTAGAACAATGAGCCTCCTCCAAAATCAATTTTATATGATCATCCACTCTAGGTATACAAACTCAGCAAACAATACTCAAAACACCATTTAGATCAAGTGAGGCTTTCTTAGCCTCTCCACTCTACAGTAATCCCAAATCACTCTTAACACAACATCATCAATCTTATAAGCCCAAATCTTTTCCATCAAGGAATTTATTTTATTGATGAATGCCAAAGCTTACACTGGTGTCGAAATATCAAGCCTAACAATCTTTTTAGCCAAAGACTAAACCTTGTAGGCCAATTTATGTCATAGGTCAAAACATAACCCAAGATACCCATACTAGCCAATTTTTAGCTCAAGGAATCCGTATCCACATTAACCTAGCCCTAATGATAAAGAATATTCAAGTTATAATCAATAAGAAACTTAGCCCAGCGTTTATACCTCATATAGAGATCTCACCGAGTGAAGAAATACTAAAGCCTATGATGATTTGAGAAAATCTAAGCTGGGTGATAAAATACATAAGGCTATGATGATCTATGAAAATCTCACAACATACTGCATATAAGTAGTTCCTCCATAACTTCGAAGAAAAACCAACTCCGCACAACTATAAACCATAGGAAGGATAATTTCTCTCATGGGGCTTCAACTGACAAGAATAATATGAAATTACCTTATGCTACTGCATCAACATAATACATAACCTAACACCTAAAGCATCACAAAAGACAATAAAACCCATGCCCTCTATAACACTCCGTGCTTTAGCTTAGCTTAAAATTTGTCCCTAAAATATTAAAGAATTTATTTAAAGATGAATACACTTTTATACATGCAGAACTTCAAGATTTTGACTTTTTATTGCATGGGAAATTTAATATACTTTCCATCGATACCAAATTCGCCCAAATCTAACACCTAGGCAAAGAGTTAGAGCCATTTTAGTAAGACATTGTACCACCTGGTACTCCAGCACATCACGGAGGTAGTCCAAATAGCATTTGTTATTTTCCAGTGGGACAACACAATAACATCGTATCACGCCACTAGCCTTTTTCCCAATTATCATTTTCTAGTGTGACTCCTTGATCATGTCGTGTCGTGCCAAAGGGAAAATTTACAACCAGTGAGGCACCGCAATGGAGCCATATTATACCATCATCCTTGTTCCCAATCATCAGTTTCCAGTGACACGGCATGATAGCACTGCATTGCGCCAATGTACAGTTTTAATTTTGAGGGCACTAAGATCTTTTTCCCTTTCCCCTAGTCAGCCTAAACATGCAATCAAACCCTTAAAGAGCATAAATTTCTCATTAATTCACTATTTTCTCAAGAAGCGAGCCATTCTCTCTCAAAGGGCAAAACCCTAGTTCAAGAAATCAAGGCCAAGCTTAAGAAATCCTTCAATAATCTCACAAATTAAGATATGTTAGATCTTGATTCATGGGTCCATTTTACCCATGAAGTCCAAGAATCTTTTTTCAAAATACAAAGATGATGTATTTATGATTTCTATATTTGAATTAATTCATGTTTGTAATATTAGTTGGGTTCAAATCCATGATTTAAATGTAAGTTTCATTAAATCAAATAGCATGTATAAAAAAATATGTGATTATATTGATAGACCCTTAAATTTATAAAGTCATTAATCCATCTATGATGTTGATTTGGTTTTCAATCCATGATTATGATAAGATTCATGAATAATAAAATAGTATTTAGGGGGAATTATATGATTAAATGCTAAACCCTTGAATTTGCAATTAAGTATTGTATTCATGATATTTATGTGATGACCATTATCCGTGAAATACTCATGCTCCCCAAGTATTTGCTAAAATGCCTATGTGAAGTAGATAAGAGGAATCATGAGATAATATTATGCGATCTTAATCATGTACAAACTTATGCCCTACAAGTGTTTGATAAAATGCTTATATCAATTGACTAGTGAAGGCATGACATGTTATTATGTGATTCCCTTCATGTAAAAGTTAATGCATTACAAGTGTTTGATGAAATACCTCTATGAATGAATTATGACCAAGTGAACATTATTATGTTATTCAAGATGATGCTTTGCTTTACTTTTTATGTTATGTAGTCCTAGGGGTATTTAATACCAGACAACTTAGCTGTTTACCTAGAGCCAGTGTCAGTTATAGAATAGTATAAGTCATGTCACAATCAGTACTCGCAGTCCATTACAAAACTCAGTAGAACTCAGTCAATTACAAAACCTAGGAAAACTCAATCTCAGTCTGTCAAGTCCAATATACTCAGTTCACTATCTTTTAGTTGAGAGTAGGATTCAGCACCGAGCAAGAGCAGGGATGATGGCTTCCCTGTCAGATAGGAAGAGTCGTCAGTAGCAATCCCTATACTCCAGAACTGCAGAGCCAACACAGGATAAGGAGTCACCCATCATACTAGGCTTGAATGCCTCCCAGAGGTTACCCATTAGATTAGTCTTGGCTCTACCTAGGTGTCACCCATCAGTTAGGCTTGGTATCCTAGTTTTCTAGTGTTAGTACCTGTGGCAAGTATTAGAACCCTTCCAACTAGGGTTTCAGTTTGGACCGCTATGAGTTCAGATTAAGGGCATGTCAGTTAGATGATTACCTCCGACAGTTTTAGTCTCAGTTTCAGTCTTCAGTTCAGAACTCAGCTCAGTTTTATAGAATCAGGACCGTCAGATACAGTCAATCAGCATCAGTTAATCCGTTATCAGAATTTAATACTTAGCATAAAAAAGCTCAGTTAGATTTTATATATATATATATATGTTTATATGCACAAATTGCATTCTCAGTATTTACAGTATTCTTAGATTCTCCACATACTTTTATGTTCAGTTATTCTCATTCAGTCTGTTATATCCTCATGCATATGAACCCTTGCATTTAGCCTTACCTCATCTAGCATACGAGTACATTCCCATGTACTGGCGTATACTTTTTTGTACTATGATGTTTCATTTCATAGGTTCGGATGCTCAGGTTCCTAATCACGCATAGTAGATTCAAGTTTAGCCAACAACAGTAGATTTATCAGTGAGTCCTTATCATTTGAGGATATTATACTATTTTATATTTTCATTAGATGGAGTTAGTTAGGGGATTGTCCTATCAACTCCATTTTCAAACAGATTCAGTTAGAGCCTTTTCAGACAGTGTTCAATTTTTATTAGATGTTATTTTTTAGTATTTCAGATCTTTTAAACCTTATGGTATTTCAGCCCTCTTTCCACATTAATTATAGTATTATTATTCAGTGCTCATAGAAAATATCATTCATGGGTTAGCTTGTGGTCCTTCGGGGTTGTAAGCACCGTGTGACGACAAGGGATAGTCTTGGGTCGGTACACCATCCTTGGGAAAAGTCAAGATATAAGCTTATGTCAACAAATCCTTGAGGTTTTGAAAGGTCACCGTACAAGAATCAAACCGCTAAAAGAAAATCTTCTTCTGGGTCAACTTTATTAATGGAGTCGGAATTGATGAAAAACCCTCAATAAAAATCCAATAGTAACCTTCCAAATCTAATAAAACTGTTAAACATGGTAGGAGAAGTAGGCCTAACCCAATCACGAACTACTTCAATCCTAGTTGGATCGACTATAATACCATCCTTTGTAACCAACTGATCAACTAATGAGACAGAGTCTAGCCAAAACTCAAACTTAGAGTAATTAGCATACCACTTCTCATCCCTCAATCTCTGAAGCACAATTCAAAAATGCTCCTTATGGTCAGCCTCTCTCCTAGAATAAACAAATATATCATCGATAAATATAGTGATAAAATATTTTAGATCTGATTAAAATACTGGTTCATCAACTCTATCAATGTGTTTGGGCATTGGTCAACCCAAAAGACTCGACAAAGAACTCATAATGACTGAGATGAGTCCAAAAAAGTTGTCTTAGGATTATCCCAAGCTATAATCCTCAATCGGTGATACACAGACCTCAAATAAATCTTTAAAAACATCAAAGCACCTTCAAGTTAATTGAATAAATCATCATTACATGAAAAAGGATACTTATTCTTAATCGTCACCTTGTCCAACTTCTGATAATTAATATACATATCAATGGACCTATCTTTTTTATTCACAAACAAGATAGATACCCCAAGGTGATACATTAGATCAGATAAATCCCTTATCCAACAACTCTTACAATTGATCCTTCAATTCCTCCAAGAATGAGATAAAATATACCTAAAACTTACACTTAGAGAGCATAGCATACAACTTCTCATCCCACAATCTCTAGAGAATAATTCATAAATACTCCTTATGGTCAGCCTCTCTCGTGGAATAAACCAAGATATCATTGATAAATACAATGTCAAAAAAGTTGATATACAATCAAAATAGTCAGTCTATCAACTCTATAAATATGGCTAGTGCATTGGTCAACCCACAGGACATGATCAAGAACTCATAATAACCATATTAAGTTCAAAAATCTATATTTAGAATATCTAAAGCTGTAATCCTTAACTGATGATCCCCCTGAATTCAAATCTATCTTAAAAAAAATTGAAGCACCATGAAGTTGATTGAAAAAATCATAAATACAAGGAAGCAAATACTCATTCTTAATTATTATATTGTTTAACTGTGATAATCAATACATATACACTTTGACCCATCCTTTTTCTTAACAAATAAGACAAGCGTACTCTAAGGTGATACATTAGGTCAGATAAATCCCTTATCCAACAACTTCTGCAACTGATCCTCAAATTTCTTCAACTCTTCTGGGCTATCCAATAAGAAGTAATAAAAATAGGGTTGGTGCCCAATATAACCTCAATAGTAAATTCAATGTCCTGATCTAGAGGCATACAAGTAAAATCCATAGGGAAAACATCCATGCACTCATGGACAATATGTACAGAATCCAAAAAAGTAGGTAAAACAACACTAGTATCATGAAGATGAGGCAAATAAGACAAACACCCTCTCTCAATAAAGCTATGATCCTGAAGAAAAGATATAACTCTCTTGGGACCCAAATGATGCATACCCTTCAAAACTATCCTTTGCACACCTACAAAGCTAAGGTCACTGTATTAACATAGCCATATAAGACTGCATAATAGGTAGCAAACCAATCCATACCTAAGATAACATCAAAATCTATCATGTCTAAAATAAGCAGATCTACTGTAACGCCCTGAGAGTACACCTTAGGCATCACATAGTACTTATGACCCCGAAGGACCACAAGCTACCCCATGAATGATATCTACTGTGAGCACTGAATAATAATATCATAATAAATACAAAAAATAGGCTGAAATGCTACAAGGTTCAAAATATTTGAAATACTGATAAATATAACAATCTATTAAAATCATCTAAAAACTAAACACTTTCTGAACTAGTCTAGTATGAAAAGCCTCTAACTGAACTGTCAAAAAATAGAGTTGATGTGAAAAGCCCCCAACTAACTCCAACTACTAAAATACTAAATAAAAACATATCCTCGAGAGATAAGGACTTACTACTAACTCTGACACTGCTAGATGAATCTGAATTTATCTATGTGCCATTGGGATCTTGAGCATCCAAACCTATGATATGAGACATCATAACACAAAGAAAAGGTATGCATCAGTACTTTGAATGTACTATTATGTTAGATGAGGTAAGGCTGAATACAAGGTTTCAAATACATGAACAATAATTGACTGAATTGATATAGAGTAACTAAACATAAGAGTATATGGATAACTAAAACTGCAGAGTTTTTCTGAAACTAAGTGCTGAGTTTTGATAACTGAGTCACAAATACTGATTAACTGTATCTGCTAGTCCTAATTTTGTAGAACTAAAATGAGTTCACTACTAATGACTAAAACTGAAACTGAAACTGAAACTTTGGGAGGTAATCATCTAATCAACATTTTAGGGTCCAACCTATAATCCCTGCTGAAAGGATTCTAATACCATACCATGAATACTAATACTGGTAAATCGGGATGCCAATTCTAACTAATGGGTGACACCTGGGCGGAGCCAAGCCTAATCTAACGAGTGATCCCTGGAAGGTAGTGAAGCCTAGTCTGATGGGTGACTTCTCATCCTACGTTGGCTACACAGTTCTGGAGTACAGGGACTACTACTAACGACTCTGCCTCTCTAATGGGGAATTCATCATCCATGCACTTTCTCAATGCTAAATCCTATACCCTACTAAAATATGTTAAACTGAGTATACAAAATTGGATTGGACTGGTACTGAGTTTTTTTGAGTTTTCATGAGTTTTTTAACTGACTGGATTCTACTGATTCAAATATGACTAATACTATTCTATGACTTACACTGGCTATAGGAACACAGCTAAATTGGCGGGTATTAAATACCCCCAGGACTCGATCGTATAAAAAGAAAGACATAACATGATCATAAAGGCATAACAATACTTTCTTGCTAACAATGCACTCATTTAGACATTTTGTCAAACACTTGCTACACATGAACTTATGCATGAATGGGATTACATAATCATATAATAACATGTCATGCTTTCACTAGTCAAATCACATATGAATTTAATCAAACACTTGTAGGGAATAAGCTTCTATATGATTGGGACCACATAATAACATACCATGATTCCACTATTTACTTTACATAGGCAATTTAGCAAACACTTGGGGAACATGGATTATTTACATAATAATGGCCAACATATGAACATCATGATACATTAATCAATTTGTAAATTAAATGTTTTATCAAGATAATCACATATTCATCACACATGCTATTCAATTTTCATGAAACTTGCAATTAAATCATGGATTGAAACCAAACTAATATCATGATCATGAATTCAATCTAATTAAAATATGGAAATCATGAATCTGAGATCTTGTATATTTTAAAAGGGTTCTTGGACTTCATGGGTGAAAAGATCCTAGAATGAACACCTAACATACCTAAATTTATGTATTCTTAAAGTTCTTGAAGGAATCCTTAGGCTTGTTCTTTATTTCTTGAAGCTGGGGTTTGTTTTCTTAAGGGAGAATGCCTTTTTAATTTGGGAAAAACTATTAAATAATGAGTTCAAAATATTTTTAGGGCTTAAATATCACACCTGGGGGAATTAAAATTATGGGAAAGGACCAATTTAACCCTGGATAAAGCTTTGGACTTCCATTGGAAATTTATGAAATTACTCCCTGGCACGATGCGGCGCTATCGTGTTGTGTCACTGGAAATTAACATTTGAGAATTTTTTCTATTGCACAATCACGGTCCCTCACTGGAAACTGACAATTAGGAACTAGGACATCAGCGTGATACGGTGGTATCGCAACGAAACAATGGAAAAAGATAATTGTGAACTGACCCTATTGGGCGATGCACCATTATCACGATGGAGATTTGGAAAATGACAATTTCCATTTATCTTGGCTTCGTGATGCACTGATATTCCAGGTGGTACACTATCTTACAAAAATGGCTCTAACTCTTCACCTAGGTATCGGATTTAGGTGAATTTTATATCGTTGGAAAGCTAATTGAATTTCCTACGCAATGGCAGGCTCTAAACTAAAAAAAAATTCTGAGTTTTTCAAAAAATTTATATTGGATAACTCATGGGATGAGAGTTAATTTAAGCTAGGGAAATATGGGGTATTACAATATCTCCCCCTTAGGGACATTCATCCTCGACTGAGACTGATTAAGCTTAGAAACACTGATAGACTGAGTTTACACACTGTATATGTACACTAAAACATGACTACATGGTTGAACTACTGACAAACTGAGTTCTCATACAAAACATGCATATTTGATGCATGAGTACATGGCTGAACTGATTTACGAATGCATGATTGAATATGCAATAGTAATAGATACCGAGTTTATAACTATAACTGGACATGGAATAGAGTAAATCTAAGGAAGATTGTCACCTTAAGCTGAGAATTCTAATGAACCTGAGATCATTTACTAAACATGCATGAACGGGAACATAAGGACATGACTGAATCTGAAGCATGATTATAAACTAAATACCATGAACTTAACTAATTTCTTTAATACATGTCATATCATGGAATGGTCATAAACTAAGATTGGAATGAGAGAGATAACTTTTGAGTATCTATCACATCAAATTGGATCTTGTTACGTAAAGAGAAAATGGAACGTTTAGGGAAAGAAAGATCGGGGGTTATAGTGCATCTCCCCCTTGGGAGATTATGTCCCGTAAAAAGTGCTGACTTAGCTCAGATATAAGGAAAAGTTGAGATGAAGCACGGGGCATCTACGAACTGAACCGTGACTAAACATCTGGGATTTGAAATTGAGGCATGATACATAAACTAAGCTAAACTCGCAACTATTAGGATGCTCTATCTTGAAATAGTCATATTCATGAAACTACAGATAGTACGACTGGATGGAAAGATAGGGAAACTGTACGAACTTGTCTGCTAGACTACTAAACTAAATTCCTGGCTTTATGGACTAACACATACTGAAAACTAATACTCAATTGGAGAATTTATTTGAAGCTCTTTCTATAAGGTTCTAATGAATTTAGGGAGCAAAAAAATCTTGGCATGGTCTGAATAAGACATCTGAATTAGAACATAGCTAAGATTTTGTACTATAAAGCAAGGCCTACGAAACCTTATCTAAGATAGAGTTACTAAGCCTTATGCATTTCAACTACTAACTTGACATGTTATCCATATTTCTCAACTATCCCCTCAACTGTAATTTTTACTTCAACACCACATCTCACTTGAGGCTACTGAAAATACTTACATGGGCACTGATAACTCTACCTATCGAGGTCTGATCTGGACTGAATTATCCCACTAAGTTCAAGTCTACTCAAATCTCTAAAATGTATCTTGCCACTTACACATCAACATGACATTAAATCCTATCTTTATAACTAAAGTCTCATGTAAAACAAGCATGCAACAATTTTTTCTTGACATGAGACATTTACCCTACTCTCTATCTTCTAAGAAATTGCTCATCACTTTATAATCTCATAAGGAGAGTTCACTAAAAGGATAAAATATGAGGACCTGAGTCATGAAAGGAACTATAACGAACTTGACCCTTAACTGAGGCTTGAGAAATAGAACATCAACATCCTAGATTTTCTCAAGAGATCTAAACTAAGGATATAGATGATGAAATTTGAATTAAGCTGATCATTAAGAGTGTAGCAGGAGCCATGGGAATGAACTGAGAATGTGGTAAAGCATGAGTACATGAGTCATAAGCTTCATGACCTGAGTTTGGAGTTTCTGTATTCATGGAACATTATTCATAACGCTGAGTGAACTAGAACTCCTTATACTAGGAACTACAACCGTACATGATTTTTCATAATGTTCATGGATAAGAGCCATGATAATAGAGATGACATATACTGCGTGAGTAGATATCGTGATAGCTGAAGTGCAAAACTTTGCACTGAGGTAAAGACGGGTTGGGCATAAACCTCTTCCACTGCTTTTCTACACATACTGACATTACTACTAAAATCTAAAAGACTAACTTGGTTACTTGTTCTACCATGTCCCCCTAAGTTTAAAGTCATTATTCTAAGTCTATGAACCACTTAATAAACTATAAATGAAATTGAAACCACTTTATTCTAGAGCTTGAGATAAAACAATACTCTTAAAACACTAAACTCATTCTAAAGGACTAATCCTGATAATGAAAGGTCCACTACTAGTACTTCCTTTTGATACATGATTCTTTGCTTTATATTTCCCCAATAATCATCATATAGCAACCTTATTACTGACTAACTTAGGATTCTCAACTCTTCTTTCTACTAGCTTAATCTTAAAAGATTCAAAGTTAAATCATTTGAAACTAAGGTACTAACCCTTCATTCAAGGATTGGTTCATTAAGAAACTGGAATTGAATGACTCTATACTTTTCTAGCTATGATAGACTGACCCACTGGGGTAAAAACTTAGAATGGTTCTATTAAGACTTTTGGTTTGACTTAAACTTGACTTTTATGCAAGGAGTTACAAGAAATAGAGAAAATCCTGGATCTAATAAGGAATGAATAGGTAAATAAAAGATTTGTAATATACCAGTGACCACGTTAGGAGAAATTTCCTGATCTTATCTGGACTAATATAAATAAAGGTTGTTTGGACGTTGCCCACTAGTGGCACTAGAAGTGACACCCTGCTGGTTCGGACGATCGGACTGAGCTGAAGGATGGTTGGACTAACCCTATTGGAGAAATTATTTTCCCCTTTGATCCATTACTCTACACTCCCACATCCTTTGTCTTGGTTTACCATATTTTAAACATACGTCATTACTAGCCCTACACACACCCTGTTGATTTCTACTATATTTTTAGCAAAGTAGGTAGGTGCGACCTCTTTTCATGGTACCTTGAGACTTAGAATCTAATGTTCTATATCGATTCACATTTATAAACTTTGGCACTAGACCACTAGCTATAGAAGGATTTGGGGCTAAGAATTTCTAATAGAAAAAGAATCGGTTACCACCCTCTGACCTTGGCCTAAAACCACTTATTTTGATTTTCTTATTCTATCTTTATTCCTATACTTATCCCCCTTGCTCTATTGAGTATGAACCCCAATCCTATATAGAACAACAATCTGTAGGTTGTTCTGAGCAACTACTAAATAGGCTAAATTAGTGAAAGCATCTTTGAATTCTGCATTAGTGACTTGCTCGTCCAGGGGATATGCCTGGACGAACTGAGGTGCTGACTAATTTCCTGTTATCCATACGATATTCTTTTTAGGAGGCATATTTTTTAACTAAAAGGAAAAAAGAATTAGATTGATAGTTTAACTTGAGCTCATGCTCACAAGCATTATATGAATACTGAAAGAAGGGAAACTTTTCCTAAAATATCTCATAGCCTTCTATCTATAAGTGTGGAGTGCTACAAAAACATCAAAAACACTCTACTTATTGTGGATTTATGAATCCCTTGGACTCTTTTGAACCATAGGCTCTGATATAAGGTTTGTAAATGCCCCGAGAGTATATGTAATACCCCACATTTTGTACTAGAATGAAAATTTGTCATTCCTATGCGTGGATATTTCAAAAGCCTCAAATCCTATATAAATTTAGTGTGTTAAAAAACTATGTAGTAAGGAAATCTATTTGAGCTTGAATTTAGATCATAAAGGTCCCCTAACTCAAGTACAAGTTGAAAGCTTTCCTATCGTTTAAGTTTTAGTGAGCGTCAAAACTTGGGTCAACTTCAATTGACCATAACTCATTGTATATGAAGAACTGGGTGGTTTACTATATATCAAATGAAATATATTTGAATTATCTTTCCAACGATACCAATTTTGCCTAAATACGATATTGGACGAAAGAGTTATCCCAATTTTATTCCAGCATGTCAAGCTAGAAAACGGTGACGACGTTTCTAACGGGCTATCACATTTCTGAAGACCTTTTTTACGACATCATCACATTCTGACAATATTTCTGATGACATCATTAGACCTGGGCATAAAATCAGGAATTTGGACCCTTTTTGTGATGACCATTCATGACGGCCATCACGGACCTGACGGTCTGTCATGGATGGCGTCAAGTATATTTTTCCAGCAATTCAAGGGCATTTTTGCAAGGGTATTTTGGTCATTTCCTTCACCTTCCATGACTTATAACCCTAAAGAGGCATAACTTTTCCTATTTTTCTTTAGTTAGGCATCTCAAAAACCCTCTCTTATACTCTCAACCACAAGATTAGGGTTTTCATCAAACTCATCTCTCAAAAGCAAGATTCAAGCCTTTTTCTAAGATAATCAAGAATTAAGTTTCCCAATCCAAAAACTATCTAGAAAATCATCAAGGTTTCCTTTCTAAGGTATGCGTGTGTTCATTCATGGATTCCTTTCGTCCATGAAGTTCAATAACCCTTCTCTAAAACTATACATTATAGTTTTCATGTTATAAATGGATTGTTGATTATGTTTATGTGTTGAATGATGGCAAGATAGAATCTTAATGTGTTATTATTAATCTATGACATCATATGAGTTGAAAACATGCAATTTTGATTATTGATGATGAGTAATTGTATGATTTACACCTATGCCTAAGTTGTGCATGTAAGGTGTTTGGTAAAATACCTAAGAGACTAGAAATCATGCATTATAGATAAATTGTGACTAAGTGACAATTCATTAAATACAACCATATTCCAATGATTTTCATGTCGATATTGTATCTTATAAATTTTATTAGGATGTTCATGAGCTAGTCTTATGATACTATGCCATTCTTACTTGCAAATCCTACTTATGTACAAAATGTATGATATCCATGCACTTCATGAAATTCCCCAAGTTATGATATTATAGGTTGTTGATGTTGGTCACATACTTAAGTCAGTCAAGTGTGTCAATTTCCTTCCATCCAGTCCTGGGGGTATTCGTACCCAAAAAATATAGCTATGTGCCTAGAGCCATGTCATGTTATCACGATCCTCTCAGTTAAGCCATGATCTATAGAATTCAGTCAGTCATGTGAATTAGGAAAACTAAGAAATCTCAGTAGTCTCAGTAGTTCAGTAATCTGAGTGATCTCAGTACTCAGTCTGTAACTTTAGTATTCATAGTCAATCTCAGTAACTTTAGTACTCTCAATCAGTCCTCAGAACTTAGTACATTTTGTTAGTCATCAAAATTCATTAAACTCAGTTTAGCTTCACTAAAAAATACCACTAGTATCAGTTCAGCTAACAGTTTAGTTCAGTTCACTCTATTATTCAGTTTCTTGTATTTCAGATGGTAGTAGGATTCAACACCGAGTGAGCCTAGGGATGGGGACTCACCCACTAGAATAGGACTGAGATCCCTAAAAGCAATCCCTAAGTTCCATAACTATGTAGCCAGTGTAGGTACAATATGTCACCCGTTAGACAGGACTAGCATACTTAAGGGTCACCCGTTAGCACATTTATATGTATAGGACTGATCCCAGGAGTCACCCTCTAGATTAGGACTGACTCCACAGCAGATGTCCTTACTAGTGGCGCGGTACTGACACCCTTCTAGTCAGGGAAGAGATTGGACCCCAGTTAGCTTAGCTTGGGGCATGTCAATTAGATGAACACATCCCACTGTTTTAGTTATAGAATCAGGGTTTCAGACATAGTCAACTCAGCTTAGTAGTACAGATTCAGTACTATTAGATACAGTTAATGTTTATCATTGTAAATAGACTTCAAGATCACCCATTAGCTAGTACTGATCTCAACTATGATTAATCAGTATCAGAATCATTAGATTTAAATATCACCCACTAGATAGGACTGATCTCAGACTAAGTCAAATCATCCTTATTATTAGTATACTCATGATCACCCGCTAGATAGGACTGACTCAAATTTAGTTACTCTAAGTAGAACAGAACTCAGATAGTTCAATTAGAACTTAGACTGTCAGATACAGTCGCTCAGTATCGATTGTATCATTTAGTCTGATTATTATAGTTATGTGAGCTATATTAGTTGTCATATCTCACGTTACTGGTATTCAGTTTCAGGACTGTTAGACACAGTCATTCAAATGAGTTCTTCATAATTTGAACTGTCAGAAATATTCAATAATCTATTCAGTACCGCAGTGACAACAAAGTCATGTCGTCACCATTCAGACTCAGTAGTCAGCATCATCACGAGTTCAGTTATAGTTGTTTATGCATGTATGTATTCTCACATTCATATTAGTTAGCATTGTTCATGCATATAATCCTTTGCATTTAGCCTAACTCACTTGTATACTCAGTACATTCAGATGTACTGAGTATGTTACACCATAGGTTCAAAGGCACAAGCTCAAAATTAACAGTAGCATTCTAATGTTCAGAGTTTGCAGGGAGTCCTTCTCATTCAAGGATGATATAATTATAGCTACATTTACTATTCAATTGCTAGATGGAGTTAGTTGGAGACATATTCCTTCAACTCCTTATTTAGTTCAGTTAGAGGCTTTCAGACTATTATGTTCAGACTTCAATTTATTTCAGTTGTTTTGGGTAGTTTATACCCCATTTTAGATGTTATAACTTAGTATGTTTTGTTTAGTTTGAACCTTACGGCCTTACAGTATTACGTATTCCATATTTCATAAGACATTATATAGTTTATAGGTACAGATATCAGTCATGGATTAGCTTGTGGTCCTTTGGGGTCATGAGCACCGTGTACCATTTCGGTTCAGAAAATTGGGGTGCTACAGTACACCCTAGGCGTCACATGGTGCTTACGACCCCGAGAGACCAAAAGCTAATAATATCATAATAAATGCAGAAAATAGGATAAAATGCCATAAGGTTCAAAACATCTAAAATACTGAAAATATAACAATTTTCTAAAAATATCTAAAAACTAAACACTGTCTGAACTGGTCTAGTCTGAAAAGCCTCTAACTGGATTGTCAGAAAGTGGAGTTGATGGGACAAGCCCCTAACTAAATCCAACTAAAATACTGAATAAAAATATTTCTTTGATAGATGAGGACTCACAACTAACTCTTACACTATTAGCAGAATCTAAATTTGTCTATGCGCGGTCGGGAACTCGAGCATCTGAACCTATGATATGAGACATCATAGCATAAAGAAAAGGTATGTGTCAGAACTTTAAATGTACTGGTATGGTAGATGAGGTAAGGCTGAATGCAATGGTTTAAATACAAGAACAATAACTGACTGAAATGAGGTAGAGTAACTAAACATAAGAGTACATGTATAACTAAAACTTTTGTAATACCTAGTATGCAATACTTTTCATACATATATACTATAACTGAGCTTTTTTGAAGCAAAGTACTGAGTTCTGGTAACTGAGTTACTAATATTGATAGATTGTATTTGGCAGTCCTGATTCTATAGAACTGAACTGAGTTCTATACTGAAGGCTGAAACTTAAATTGAAACAGTGGGAGGTAATCATCTAAATGATATGCCTCTCTCTAAACTAATTGGGGTCCAACTTGTAACCACAGCTAGAAAGGTGCTAATATCGTTCCATGGGTACTAATACTTGAAAACTAGGATGCTGAGCCTAACTAACGGGTGACACCTGGGCGGAGCCAAGCCTAATCTAATGGGTCACCCCTGGGAGGTAATCAAGACTAGTCTAACAGGTGACTCCTCATCCTACACTAGCTACGCAGTTCTAGAGTAAAGGGACTGCTACTAACGAATTTGTCTCTCTGACGGGGAAACTTTCCTCCCTGCACTCGATCGGTGCTAAATCTTACTTCCAACTAAAAGACACTGAACTGAGTATATAGAACAGGACTGGACTGGTACTGAGTTTTTTTGAGTTTTCTTGAGATCGTTAACTGACGGGATTCTACTAATTGGGACATGATTGATACTATTCTATAACTGATACTGGCTCTAGGTACACAACTAAACTATCCGGTATTAAATATCCCTAGAACTCGATAGCATAAAAATAAAGGCATAACATGATCATAAAAGCATAACAATACCTGTTTGCTAATAATGCACTCATTTAGAAATTTTGTCAAACACTTGATATACATAAACTTATGCATGAATGGGATCACATAATCACATAATAACATGCCATGCTTTCACTAGTCAAATCATATAAGCATTTCATCAAATACTTGTAGGGCATAAGCTTGTACATGATTGGGATTACATAATAATATATCATGATTCCACTATTTACTTCACATAGGCAAATTAGAAAAAAATTGGGGAGCACGGATTATTTACATGATAATGGCCAGCACATGAACATCATAATACATTAATCAAATTTGTAAATTCAAGGGTTTATCAAGATAATCATATATTCTTTAGACATGCTATTCAATTTTCATGAAACTTGAAATTAAATCATAGATTGAAACCCAACTAATATCATGAACATGAATTTAATCTAAGTCAAACATGGATATCATGAATCTGAGATCTTGTATTTTTAAAAAGGGTTCTTGAAGGAATCCTTAGGTTGTTCTTGATTTCTTGAAGCTAGGGTTTGTTTTCTTGAGACAGAATGCCTTTTTGGTTTGGGGAATTCTATTAAATAATGAGTTCAAATCATTTTTAAGGCTTAAATATCACACCTGGGTAGATTAAAATTATGGGAAAAGGCCAATTTAACCCTGGACGAAACTTTGGATATTCATCAAAAATTTTCAAAATTACCCCCTGGAGCGACGCAGCGCTATCGCACCGTGTCACTAGAATTTATGGATTCTTGAAGTTCTTGAAGGAATCGTTAGGCTTGTTATTGATTTCTTGAAGCTAGGGTTTGTTTTCTTGAGAGAGAATGCCTTTTTTATTTGGAGAAAACTATTAAATAATGAGTTTAAAACGTTTTTAGGGCTTAAATATCACACCTGGGCGGATTAAAATTCTGGGAAAGGACCAATTTAACCCTGGACAAAACTTTGGATTTTCGTAGAAAATTTCCGAAATTACCCCCTGGCGTGATGCGGCACTATCGCGCCATGTCACTAGAAATTGACATGTGAGAATTTGGCTTATGGCGCGACGGGCACAATCGCGGTCCCTTACTAAAAACTGACAACTGGGAACTGAGACATCAGCGCGACGCGGTGGTATCGCAATTGAACACTGGAAAAGGACAATTGTCAATTGTGCCTATAGCGCAATGCGCCAATATTGCGATGGAGCACTGGAAAAATAGAATATCCATTTGGCTTGGCTCCGGGGCTCACTGATGTTTTGGGTGGTACACTGTCTTACAAAAATAGCTCTAACTCTTCACCCGGGTATAGGATTTGGGCGATTTTTATATCGTTGGAAAGCTAATTGAATTTCCTACGCAATGGAAGGCTCTAAACTGAAAAAAATTGCTGAGTTTTTCAAAAAAATTATATTGGATAACTTATGGGCTGAAAGTTAATTTAAGCTAGGGAAATACGGGGTATTATATTTACGAAAGTCTCACAGCCGGAAAAATTCACAACACAAGATTAGGTGCACCTAATCAAAATCAAAACCTCTCGAATAGGGGAAGAAACATGGATAGGAATGTCAAGAGGCTCACTAGTATAATAAAATACAACAGCAAAATATATATAAATATAGGAGCAAGTCAACCTTAGATCAAATAACATAGATGCAGATATCAAACAAATAGGTATGATCCTTGTGATGATGGCATAAAACGACTCTTGTCTTTGGTCCGGCAGGTATAGCATAGCACTTTCCAGAACCACAACCTAACTTGTTAACCCTATGACCACATTGAATGGTGTCATTACCTCTGTTACACGCACCTCTAGTACAACTTCTACCTCTCACAGTCGATATTACAGTAGCCCTAAAAAAACAAAACATGCATTCCTTGGCCTAATGGATAACCTCATAACACAGAATGCAACCTTTATGGCCTATCTCAATAGTAGAAGGTATGACTAAATTATAACAACCACAAAAAGTTATAGGAATAGATGACCCACTTCCTGAACACTTCAAATTTATTTGCATTGGTATACTATGATACACACAAAAGCCTTTATAATCTATACCTCAAGAAGTATGGCCTCCAAACTCGCCTTGATGGTGCACCCTCTTGGCGCCTCTCATATGCTACCATCTAAATTGTAGCTAGCTGAAAAGAAACATACAACCCCTTTATGAATCTTCTCAAAATCGGAGGCAATAATAGCAAAATAATATCTAGATAATTTACGAAAGTGTGCCTCATACTCTACAAAAATCATGGAGCCCTGATCTAGGTGATCAAACGCATCTTCATCTAATCCCTAAAACTAAATGGCACAAACCTATCCAAAATTCCTCTGCATAGAGAATCAAGATGTATGTAACAAATAAGTGACTCCACCAATCTCTGGCTACATCTCTCTGCTGATATGCAGTATAAGCAACCCCAAACAACTTAAGCAAACTAAGGTTATGAAACTTCTCATGATAATCAATCAAGAACTCATTGACATTATTACCTACAACACCACTGAACCTAGGAGGACCCTAATGAGTGAATATCTTAAACCTTTTTTTATCCTAAGAAGATATAACTACGCTCGCAATAATAGGAAACATATAAATCTGGCAAGCTAAGATCCTACCAAAGGTAGTAACATAAATGAAGGATGGATTCCTGATGTTAAAATATGATACTCAGGCACTGGAATAAAAGAAGGAACAGCACTCAGAGTTTTTGCAGTACCAAAATAAGATAAGGTACTACTGGAGAATCTATACTCGAAATAGTAGGAACATCATAATTAGACTATGGCATAAAAGGAGGTACAATACTCAAAGCAGGAGGAACACCAGGTGCACTCAAAGGAGCACACTCCAAATGAGTTAATAAGAAAACTACCAAAACCTATAATATTGAGGTATAAAACTCTATGGTATTGGAGTAGGCCCCTGTAATACCCCACGAAATATTTTGTTGAAATTTTATGCGTAAACATGTTAGGTTCTATCTTCTAGAATGAATTCTAAATTTTCCATGCGTAACGTCTTAGACTATGACCCACCATTGCATAGAGTATCAAATAAGCTTTCCAAATATATGTGGATCATCCAAAACAGACACCCGAGCGATGAGTTATGAACATTCCAATCGAACCTTGTATAGTAGTGAACAGTAAAACGTGCAGGAAAAAGTATTGAGGCCTGATGTAATTTTTCTTAGAATTTAAATGATCATACCTCATTGTACATAATAATATGGGTTATCTACTATTTATTAATGGAAAGGTCTGTGAGTCCTCTTTCCAATGAAATTGGTTTCATCCAATTTGTCTATCGGAGCAAAAAGTTATGGTCGATATACTTCAGCCTATCAAAAGTAAATTTTTTGGTCAACTTCAAATAATCATAACTCCTCATAAACAATGATCTAGATGAGATACTATATATCAACGGAAATATATGAGAGTCCTCTTTCTAATGAAATTGGTTTCATCTAATTTGGATATCGTAGTAAAACATTATGGTTGATCTACTTTAGACTATAAAATAGTCCACCAAAGGACAGATTCGAGAATTATTTGATTTTTAAGGGCGTTTTAGTCATTCCCCCTCACCCAAAATCCATCCAAATCCTATATTAAAGCATATTAGAAACATTATATGTTATATTTCATCAAATTCCCTAAAAAAGAAACCCCTAAGCTCCTACATCCAACTTCAAGTACCTCCAAAGTTCACCATAAATTCTATAAATTTATTCAAGATTCCAAGTTTCTAGTTCAAGAACTTCAAGAACCTCCAAAGTTTACCAGTAATTCTGCAAATTTATTCAAGATTCCAAGTTCCTAGTTCAAGAACTCCAAGAACCATCATTCAAAGGCACAATTAACATCTCAAAAATGAGTATTGATCTAAAGTTCATCATTCAAGGTATGTGGGGTTTTCAACAATAACTATCTTTCGTTCTTGTGCCCAAAAGTAATTTTCTTTACAAAGGCATGATTTTAATTTGATTTTTATGAAATTAAAGCATTAACCTATATCTTATGATGATTATTATGAAATCTTGATGTTTATGATTTTGAAAGATAAATTTACATGTGTGGAGATATAAATCATGAATCTTGAATGATATTTATCATGATTTTGATATTTGGGTCATAAATCCCCATTGGAAATTATGGTTTTTTGAGAAAGTGTGTGTTATAAGCACGTTGATATTGAATATTTGGGATATTTTGAATGATTTGACCTTTTGGTCTTAATGGAGTTGTTTTGAACTTGAGTGTGAAAGAAATCCACAATATGGTTAATTTGATAGATGGGAAGTATGATGGCTCCCAATATATTTTTATATATTACTGAAATTATTTTATCATGGATAGTGTTTGAAATTATCTGAGCTAAGTTTGGGAGAAATTTTTACCACCGAGTGGGAGGTATAAAACAACCTTGCTTCCCTAGAACTACGTGCCCCCATAGGAGTGATCCTGAGGTTGATTTATAGAGTGATCACTAGTTTGTGTAGCTTTGATATCGATAGTCCTACTTCGATGACAAGGATAGGACGGATCTCCCTAACGTGGGTTGTACATTGTACTCCATGTAGCTCACATGGTTTATGTCGGTTATAGGATCTCCCAGTGTGTGTGTCTTTCCTTGTGTCTATGGTGAATGGTGAAGTGATTTGAAAGTGGAATTGTGAAAGTTATTCTTTCAAAAGATTTAAATGATATTTACATTATAAGAATTGATACTCTTGATGAAATGAAAGTGATTGACAAATTATATGATGACTCCCATGTGTTATTATACTTATTTCATTATCTCATGATTATGATGATTTTCTTCAGGCTATATGATTCTTTCATACATCCTGCATATTTCTTATAAATATTTATGATGATGATGTTTATAAAACTGCATACACCCCCATATACTCGATTCCTTTCCATGGTACTGATCCATATCTTCGGATGTGGGCTGCATTTTCCCAGAATATAGGTTGAAGTGCTCAGTTCCAGGTTTGACAGTGATTCTTTGGGCATGTTGTTCTACATCCTCTGTCGTGGTGCGTCCTCATGTTCCAAGGATATGATGTCTGATGCTGGTTTCTCAGAATTATTGACATTTGATAACTGAGTATGAGTCAGTTGGGGCATGTCTCAATGGGTCGCTGGTTTTATTGATTTTCTTAGAGGCTTGTCAGACTAGTATAGATGTTAGGAGTTGACTTATAATTCATATTTTGTTATCTTTCTAAAATTCTTTTATTCTTGGATGATGATTAATTTGTTGATATTTGAGGGTTATTTATGGAAACCCCATTGATTCGTGTTGAACTGAATGAAAATGGCTCAAAGGGTTAGCTTGGGGATACTCATAGCCTCAAGCACCGTGTGACACTTTGGGACCCATTTTTTGGGCGTTACAAACTTGGTATCAGAGCCTAAGGTTTTAAGGTATCCTAGGGAGTCTAACAAGCTGCATAAAGTAGAGTCTTGATCATCAGTGTGTAGTGCGCTATATCTATGAGCAAGAGGCTACAAGACATTTTAGGAAAATGTGTTATTCTTTCTTTTAGAAGTCTATCGTGCTTAAAGTATCTCTCTCTACTATTGATTCATGCTCTCTTCTTTCATAAATATACCTTTACGTTGAGCGAGAAAAATTAATAATGGTCTAGGAATTTTGTGTCACCCAAGAGTCATTTTATCTCTTACCTCAAAGCTAGAAAGCTTATTTCCAAGGGGTGTATTTACTATTTGGTTAGAGTCAAAAACACTATGTCTGAGACTCCAACTCTCCAGTCTGTTAACGTCGTCAATGAGTTTTCTGATGTCTTTTCTGATGATCTCCCAGGGACATCTCATTTTAGAGAGATATAGTTCAAGATTGATCTTCTTCCCAATACTCAGCCCATTTCTATTCCTCCTTACTGTATGGCCCCTGCAGAACTCAAGGAGTTGAAAGAACAACTCAAAGATCTACTAGATAAGGGTCTCATAAGGCCTAGTGTTTCTCCTTGGGATGCTCCTGCGTTGTTTGTGAGAAAAAAAGATGGATCTTTGCGTATGTGCATTGATTACCACCAACTGAATAAAGTCACCATACAAAATAAGTACCCCCTTCCGAGAATAGATGATTTGTTTGACCAATTGCAAGGTGCAAGTTATTTCTCAAAGATAGACCTTTATTTCGGCTATCATCAACTAAAAGTTAGGGAGTGTGATATCCCAAAAACCATTTTCCGAACTTGTTATGACCATTTTGAGTTTCTTGTTATGTCTTTCGGGTTAACTAATTCCCCAGAATCTTTCATGGACCTCATGAATCAAGTGTTCAGACCATATCTGGATATGTTTGTCATAGTGTTCATCGATGATATACTGGTGTACTCCTGTAGTGAGGATGAACATTCTGATCATTTCCAAACTATCTTGCAAACACTAAGAGATCACACGTTATTTTCCAAGTTTAGTAAGTGTGAGTTTTGGCTAAGTTTAGTTGCTTTTTTGGGTCATATCATTTCTTCCGAGGGTATTAGAGTTGATCCCCAAAAGACCGAAGCTATTAAAAATTGGCCTAGACCTATTTCTCCGATTGATATCTGAAGTTTCTTTGGTTTAGCTGTCTATTACTGCCATTTTGTTTAGGGTTTATCCTCTATAGTGTCTCCTATGATTCGGTTGACCCAAAAGAAAGTGAAGTTCTTGTGGTCCGAATCTTGTGAGAAGTGTTTTCAGGAGTTGAAGACTCGACTTACTTCAGCCCCTGTTTTGACTTTGACTGATGGTGTTGATAGTTTTGTAGTGTACTGTGATTCTTCGAGAGTTAGGTTGGGTTATGTATTGAGGCAGAAGGGTAAGGTGATAGCTTATGCTTCTAGACAGTTGAAACCCCATGAGAAAAATTACCCCACCCATGACCTTAAGTTGGTTGTTGTTGTGTTTGCTTTGAAAATCTAGAGACACAATTTGTATGGTGTCCATGTTGATGTTTTCACTGATCATAAGCATCTGCAGTATGTGTTTACCCAGAGAGAATTGAATCTTAGGCAAAAATGATGGTTAGAATTATTAAAGGACAATGATATGAGTGTGATGTACCATCCGAGCAAGGCCAATGTCGTGGCAGATGCCCTAAGTAGAGTGTCCATGGGTAATTTTTTGCATGTGGTAGAAGGTAAGAAAGAGGTGGCTCGTGATGTACATCATTTGTCTAGATTGGGGGTTAGGTTGTTTAACTCTGCTGGAGGTAGTATAGGGATTAAGAGTAGTTCCGAATCATCCTTGGTTTCGAAAGTGAAGGAAAAGCAATACTTAGATGCTAGTTTGGTCAGACTAAAGGAGTCAGTTAAAGACCAAAAAGTAAAGGTTTTCTCCCAAGGGGGAGATGGTGTGTTGAGAATGCAGGGTAGATTGTGTGTCTCGAATGTTGATGATCTGAGTTAGAGGATTGCTGAAGTGTACGGGGCACAGTATTCTATTCATCCTGGTGCCACCAAGATGTACCGAGATTTGTGGGAAATCTATTGGTGGAGTGGCATGAAGAAAGATATAGCAGCATTTGTAGCTAAGTGTGCAACATGCCAACAGGTTAAGGTTGAACACCAAAGACCTGGTGTTATGATGCAAGATTTTAGTATTCCCACCTGGAAGTGGGAAGAGATTAATATGGACTTCGTGATTAGTTTACCTCCTTCCCAATGCCATTATAATTCCATTTAAGTTGTGGTTGATAGGTTGACTAAGTCTGCTCATTTCTTGTCTGTTCATACTTTATATACTACTGAGGATTACGCTATATTGTATATCCGAGAGCTAGTCAGACTGCATGGAGTTCCCTTGTCTATCATTTTGGATAGGGGTACTCAGTTCACTTTGTAATTTTGGAAAGCTTTTCAGAAGGGTCTTGGTATCCAAGTGCTTTTGAGTTCTACTTTTCATCCGCAGACCGATGGTCAGGATGAGCGGATCATCCAAACCTTAGAGGATATATTGATAGCTTGTGCACTTTTCTTTAAGGGAAGTTGGGATGATCGCTTACCGTTGATAAAGTTTACTTACAATAACAGTTTCCACTCTAGCATTGGTATGGATCCATTTGAAGCCTTATATGGGAGGAAGTGTAGATCACCCATAGGTTGGTTTGAGGTGGGTGAAGCGGCTGTGAGTGGTCCTGATTCGGTATTTGAGTCTATAGAAAAAGTTAAGTTGATTAGAGAAAGGTTGAAAACTGTACAGAGTCGTCAGAAGTCATATGCGGATGTTAGAAGGAGAGACCTTGAGTTTGAAGTTGGTGACCTAGTGTACCTGAAAATTTCACCCATGAGGGGGGTGAAGCGATTCAGAAAGAAAGGGAAGCTTAGTCCCCATTATTTTGGTCCTTACAAAATTCTTAGCCGTGTTGGTAAGCTAGGTTATGAGGTAGAGTTGCCTTCCGAGTTGTCCTCTGTTCATCCAATATTCCATGTCTCCATGCTTAGAAAGCATATTAGCGATGCTGTGGTAGTTGATTCCTCTGTGAGTGCTGACATTCAAGAAAATCTTTCTTCTGATGAGATTCCTGTTGAGATTCTTGATTTTAGTGTCCGAAGACTAAGGAACAAAGAAGTTCCCTTGGTCAAGGTGTTGTGGCGAAACCAATCTTTTGAGGGTGCAACTTGGGAAGCTAGGGAAGATATGCGATCCAAGTACCCGCACCTATTTTTCGTAAACTCCGATCAAGCCGAAGGTACCATTCTTTCATAAATCATGCAATTTTGATAAAAGTTGCAGCAGTTCAGCTGCCATTTATTATGTGTTCAGCTGTAGTTTCTTGAATTTATGCATTCTATATTGCATTCGGAGTGAGAAATGATGTGGTGATGAGTTTAACGAATGGTTTCAGCTGTATACTCTATTCCCTATCTAATCTTGGCATGTCTAGCGTCATTTGAGGATGAATTTTTCCAAGGGGGGATGATGTAATACCCCGGGAAATTTTTCGTTGAAATTTTATGCGTAAACTTGTTGGGTTCTATCTTCTATAATGAATTATAAATTTTCCATATGGAATATCTTAGATTATGACCCACCATTGCGTAGAGTATCAAATAATATTTCCAATGATATGTGGATCATCCAAAATGAACACCCGAGCGACGAGTTATGAACATTCCGATCGAACCGTGAATAGTAGTGAACAGTAAAACGTTCAAGAAAAAGTACTGAGGCCTAACGTATTTTTTCTCCAACTTTAAACGATCATAACTCCATCTACATAATGATATGGGTGATCTATTATTTACCAACGGAAATCTCTGTAAGTCCTCTTTCCAATGAAATTGGCTTCATCCAATTTTACAGTCGGAGCAAAACTTTGATGGTCAATCTACTTCATCCTATCGAAAACAAATTTTTTGGTCAACTTCAAACGATCATAACTCCTCGTACACAATGATCTTGGTGAGATACTATATATCAACAAAAATATATGAGAGTCCTCTTTCTAATGATATTAGTTTCATCCAATTTGCATATTGGAGTAAAACATTATGGTTGATCTACTTCAGACTATCAAAACAGTCCATCAAAGGACAGATTTGAGAATTATTTGATTTTTAGGGGCGTTTTGGTCATTCCCCCTCACCCAAAATACATCCAAATCCTATATTAAAGCCTATTAGAAGCATTATATGTTATATTTCATCAAATTCCCTCAAAAAGAAAACCCTAAGCTCCTACATCCAACTTCAAGAACCTCCAAAGTTCACCATAAATTCGGCAAATTTATTCAAGATTCCAAGTTCCTAGTTCAAGTACTTCAAGAACCTCCAAAGCTCACCATTAATTCTGTAAATTTTTTCAAGATTCCAAGTTCCTAGTACAACAACTCCAAAAACCATCATTCAAAGGCACGATTAACATCTCAAAAATAAGTATCGATCTAAAGTTCATTAATCAAGGTATGTGGGGTTTTTCAACAAGAAATCTTTTTCGTTCTTGTGCCCAAAAGTAATTTTCTTTACAAAGGCAGGATTTTTATTTGATTTTTATGAAATTGAAGCATGAACCCATATCTTATGATGATTATTATGAAATCTTGATGTTTATGATTTTGAAAGATGAATTTACATGTGTGGAGATATAAATCATGAATCTTGAATGATATTTATCATGATTTTGATATTTGGGTCATGAATCCCCATTGGAAATTGTGTTTTTTTTAGAAAGTGTGTGTTATAAGCACGTTGATATTGAATATTTGAGATATTTTGAATGATTTGACCTTTTTGTCTTAATGGAGTTGTTTTGAACTCGAGTGTGAAAGAAATCCTCAACGTGGTTGATTTTGATAGATGGGAAGCATGATGTCTCCCGACGTATATTTATATATTACTAAAATTATTTTACTGTGGATTTTCTTTGAAATGAGCTGAGCTAAGTCTGGGAGAAATATTTAGCACCGAGTGGGAGGTATAAATCGACCTTACTTCCCAAGAAGTACGTGCCCCCATAAAAGTGAGCCTGAGGCTGATTTATATAGTGATCACTAGTTTGTGTGGATTTGATATAGATAGTCCTACTCTGATGGCAAGGATAGGATGGCTCTCCCCAACGTGGATTGTACGTTGGACTCCATGTAACTCACATGGTTTATGTCGGTTATAGGATCTCTCAGTGTGTGTGTGTGTTTTCTTGTGTCTATGGTGAATGGTGAAGTGATTTGAAATTGGAATTGTGAAAGTTATTCTTTCGAAAGATTTAAATGATATTTACATTATGAGAATTGATATTCTTGATGAACTGAAAGTAATTGACAAATTATATGATGACTCACATGTGTTATTATACTTATTTCACTATCTCATGATTATGACGATTTTCTTCAGGCTTTGTGAGTCTTTCATACATCCTGCATATATCTTATAAATATTTATGATGATGATGTTTATAAAACTGTATACACCCCCATATACTCGGTTCCTTTCCATGGTACTGATCCACATCTTCGGATGTGGGCTGCATTTTCCCGGAATATAGGTTCAAGTGCTCAGTTTCAGGTTCGACAGTGATTCTTTGGGCATGTTGTTCTACATCCTCTGTCGTGGTGCGTCCTCATGTTCCAAGGATGTGATGTCTGATGTTGGTTTCTCGGAATTGTTTACATTTGATAACTGAGTATGAGTCAATTGGGGCATGTCTCATTGGCTCACTAGTTTTATTGATTTTCTTAGAGGCTTGTTAGACTAGTATAGATGTTGGGAGTTGAATAATAAGTCGTATTTTGTTATCTTTCTGAAATTCTTTTATTCTTGGATGATGATTACTCTGTTGATATTTGAGGGTTATTTATAGAAACCCCGTTGATTCGTGTTGAACTGAATGAAAATGGCTCAAAGGGTTAGCTTGGGGCTACTCGTAGCCTCAAGCACCGTGTGACACTCGGGGACCCATTTTCGGGGCGTTATAGCTCTATATATCTAATATGTTAAATTTGAGGCTTAAGGGAGAGCCCTTTAGTACTACCTCTAGATCGGGAAGATCCTCCTACCCGTTAACTACCTCGAGCCCATCCACATCTTGCAATTATCCCTCTAAATTGAGATATCTCCTCAAATGATAGATTTGTATCTCTTACCTCACGAGAATACACTTCTCCATCTGCGTTGAAAGAGTAAATAATGTTTCGAACACAAGGTATGAAAGATAGCATGATATAGAATGAAATAAGGGAATTTTCCTTAGGATATCTTATAGTGACATCTATGTACCTATCTACGAGACTTTACTTGACAGCATATTCTTACACTAATGATACCAATGAAACCTAACTACTCTGGTACCAACTTATCATATCCCAAAAACCAAAGGACATAATGGCACTTGTCGTGACAAGCCTTGATAAATAACCCAATCACCAATACTAATATAAGATGAGAAATTAATACCACACCCAAGGCAAGGCTTCTAGAATGAAGCTAAACAACAAAAATATGATAATAGTAGAAGTACAAAACTAAAGATACCATACAATATCCCAAAACCTGGTGTTACTATATAAGAACTACTAAATACATGTCAAATGTTAAAAGATACAATATTAGAGCAAAAAGGATCATAATATATCTCAAGATATAAATTAATATAGGAAATATCTAGGAAGAGTTAGTAGATCAACTTTGGAAGCACAGATCATTTGCTACCTCAAATACACTCTAGACACTACTTGAATTAGCTATACTACAGTGCACTTTTTCTTGGATCTCTATCGAAAGAGTGCAGTAGGTGTAAGCACGATGCATTTGTGCTTTGTAGGTATCATTGCCCAACTTTGGGCAAAGTAGAAAATAAAGCACATAAAATACACACTATGGGTACCTCACCTACAATCATAAAATATCCTAAATGGTAGCCCACACTGTCTCCACAAACAGTTCTACAATATACATATATACTACAAAACAATATAAAAAGGGAACAAAATACATGTACACCAAATACAAGTATAAGAAAGAAATACAAATAGGTGGATACCACTCAAGGACCATAATACAACATAGAATGGGCACAATATGTATGAAATGCAATGGAGATAACGAGAATGATGATGATGATGTGATGATGATGTGATACTCGAGATTGTCGCACGACCTCCATATATACCTACCAAGTTGTGCTTCTAGGTAGGACCCATGAGGTATTTGCAACCCATATACAATCCAATTTCAGATAGAAATATCCATAACTCCTCCAGCACATACATTGATAGAGGGTTCTTAAAACTATCACTTTTTTGTAAGAAAAAAACGGTGTTTCTTGCACTTCCACATGGTACCAATGTTTCATTATTGTATATAATATGAGGATGTAATGCTCGAGGAGACAATGTTTCATAATCAACTAAATAACAACTATTTAGGCCCCCACACGAGCATAATATAATAATAAAACTATTTCATGATTAGTTCTCACACCCATAACATTATCTGATACCAATATTAACTACCCAAACTAGTCTGAAGAAAGTTAATCCATAACAGACCTCAAATGCCAAAACTGGTACAAACAAGCCTTCGACACCAAGCTTTCACCATAAACGGACCCAAAATCAACTCAAACACACAAATATTGAATCTACGCGTTTACAAAAGCCAATGATATCGACATTGCACATTTCCAGTTCTGGGTCAAAACAGACCCCCAAAATGGGTTTTTTTAAATGGAGGATAAAACCAGAATTTTTATCCAAAATATATATTTCCCATTGTTAAAGGAATTCATAGTAGAAAACTCAAGTGAAAATGAGTTAAAATTAGGGTTTATATTGAGAGAATACCAATTTAGGCCCTCTAGGCTAAAATCCCCAAATTCCACTTTCAAATTCAAGTTTTAACAAGGCTTAAATAAAAATAATCAAAGACACAAGATTAAAATAGGGATTAGATCTTACCTAAGCTTAAAACGGAAGAAATAGCCCAAAAATTCAAAACCCCAAGCTTCAAAGTCTCAAAAATGGTGAAAGAAATCAAGAAAAGGATTATATATATTGGTGCCTGGTGTAGCTAAAGTAGTAAAATGGACGCTTTAGAGGTCACCACTAAAGCGGTCAATTACTACTTTAGAGGTACACACCAGTACATGCTAGTCCTCTAAAGCAGAAAAGTGTCGCTTTATCACCTACCGCTAAAGTGGATAAAGAATCTCTAAAGCGCCTTTACCACGCTAGGGTCGATGGGTAAAGTGCCAAAAATGTAACTTTAGCAGCTGCATCGACTGAGTGGTGCACCAGCTTTGGAGACTTGGAAATTCCAAGTCTCTGCTTACCGCTCGAGATTCATCAAGAATCCTGAGAATGCAAATAAATTGTGCTACCCTAACAAATTTGATTCTACACTCAATGGTGATATTAGATTTTCAAAAAAATATTGTTTTCACAAAGTTGACCCCAAAACCCAATTTCACAACATTCAAAACTGAGGGTCAAAATGAGATATAAAAGCCGTAAAACCACACCAACCATGTTATCAACCTAAAATCAATGATCCAAATCCATTGGCGCAATCCATTTTTTCATCCAATGAATTGACAAATAAATGATTGATCAAAGTCAACTATAAAGCCTTTATAACCACCAAAAATTACAATAGTGCACAAATCACACAAAAGTGAAAAATTTACAAAAATCCCAAAAGAATCAGATCATTACATTTACTTTACCCCTATGGTAGAGCATATTCATTTCATAGTCTTTTAGAAAATCTAATCCCCTCATTTGATTAAGATTCAACTCTTTCTGGCTAAACACATAATAGAGACTTTTTTGGTCTGTAAAACAACGATAAGTACTCTAAATAATGTCTCAAAATATTAAAGGAGAATACAACTACTACTAATTCTAAATCATAAGTCGGATAATTCTTCTCATTATACTTAAGTTATCTGGAGCCATAAGCTATCACCCTTCCATTTTTCATTAAAGCATATCCCATCCTAATATTGGAGGAATTAAAGTACACCATAAATCCATCTAACCTATCCATCAAAGTCAATACCGGTGTTGAGTCAATTTATCCTTCAATTCTTGAAAACTTTTGTTACACCTATCTGACTATTGGAACTTCACCTTCTTCTGTGTCAACTTTTTCAATGGTGCAGCTATTGAGGAAAACCCTCCACAAGTCTCTTATAATATTTGACTAAACCCAAAAAGCTCCTAATATTGTATGGCATAATGGGACTAAGACAACTTTCATCGCATCCATTTTCTAAGGGTCTATATGAATACCTACACCCCATATCACATTTCCCAAAAAGGTAGCGAACTCAAACAAAAACTCACACTTACTAAATTTTGCAAATAACTAAAGATCCTTGAGGTTCTGTAACACTGCTCTTCGATAGTCTATATCCTCTTTCTTACTCTGAGAATAGAAAAGTGTGTAATCAATGAAGAAAATGACGAATATGTCTAAATATTACTTGAAAACTCTGTTCATTAAATCTATACAAGATGGAGGAGAATTTGTTTGTCCAAAAGACATAACCATAAATTCGAGGTGACCATATCGATTTCTAAAAGCAATCTTTGGAATGTCACAATATTTGACCTTCTACTGATGATATCTTGACCTAAGATCAATTATCAAAAAACATTGGGCACCCTAAGATCATATATATGTTCCAAAAATTGGTGAAGTTGGTGCAAGAGTTTCTGATATAGTTAGAATACAAAATAAAGTACTAAATGAACGTACAGGTAGAACCCATCTCTAAATACTACATAGAGATCAGTCTAATCCATAAGGGGGAGAATACTAAGACTCTGAATGCCAGGAGCTCACCCCAAATCTACAATCCATACATGTTGTCGCAACCTGATTTATGATCCATGATGACACTTACTTTATCTCTCAAGTATGTAAGCCTAATAGTAACCCAAAGCTTAATGCAATAAGTTACCTTGGTGGAAAATGCCCAAAACAATGGTAAACTTCAATAATAGGAACTTATAATTAAGTAAGGCAATAAAGATAGACAATAGATAGTCAACACATAGATAATCAATCCATTGCCTGGTAGAGTCAGTACAAGACTTACTACAAATATACCATAAGTCCTAAAATAGTCTATACAATCTTTCACGAAACAAAAAACTAGACATAGATAAAATAGAAGGATAGGGGAGACTCCGACTCTAAGAGCTCACCGTATCTCTAAAATCCAACACAGCAAGATCCTTTAATTAACGATGATATCTGGTACTTGAATCTGCACAAAAAAGGTACAAAAGTATAGTATGAGTACCAAAACCAAGGGTACTCAATAGGACTCATTGACCGACTCAGCTGAATCATGATATAGATATGATAAAATGCAAGATAACTTAACTAAGTTAAGAGAAGGGAAAACTTGAGCGTAACTCTAACATTGTTGTATATAGTTAAATAAATAAACCAGAACAATAACATAAGGAAACATGCGACTATAGCTACAAGATTGGCCCCATAAGCCAATAAGTAAAAAAAGTGAATAACCCAACACATGCGCACATAAGCCTAGAGGTTATGATAAATATAATGAAACCAAACCACCATAACTTACAAACCTTCATGCTATCACTGGGAACCTACCTATGTCATGTAAAACTATGAACACCTTTCATCACAAGACTAAAATCGGTATCTATATCCTCAATACCATAATCAATAGTCGAACTCAAATTGGTAATTATATCATCAATATAGTAATCAATATTTGGACTTGAACCGATATAAATATCATCAGTATAATAATTAATATCTAGACTCAAACAAATAATTATATCATCGATATAGTAATCAATATCCAGAATCACACCGGTATAAATATCATCAGTATAGTAATCAATATTCAAAGTTGAATTGGTAATTATATCATCACTATAGTAATTAATATTCAGACTCGGACTTGCATATATATACATATATATACTCAATAAGCAACAACTCACAATATCAACCCATCGCAACCATCGAGAGCCAAATCTCATTGATAATACCTTAGTAAGCATAGCAAAATGCATAAAAAATGTATAAAGGTTTTCCATGACTAACATAAATCTTGGCCTAAGGTAGGTCAAATGGACCACTTCTAAATTCCCGAAATACATCTTTAGGCTTGTTTCTACCCCAGACTAGGTTAAGGTGTCTAAATCAACTTTTAGAAGTTAGCAAAGATACAATCAACCCTAAGATAGAAATCTTACCTAAAAAAAGTACAACTATATCAATTATGACTAAGTTATGATTTTCAAATAGCCTAAATAGTCCAACTAACCCACCCATTTTCAATCACACCATCAATATCTAACACTGATCCAAAATCTAACATAATATTATAAACATATGATGAATTAGTTGAATCTTTAAAGAGGGTAAAACCTAGCCTACCTAGATGTTGAAAAAGGATCAACGAATATGCTAAATTATCAATTTTCCCTTTCGAGAAGCTTTTGTAAAGTGACACACCATCAAAACTACTATCCACTTATCAAAACAAGGATAAACATACCCATATTGTACTTGTGCTTTGGGTCCAAAATTACTCAATATTTTTATGTGGATCCCATTTACGGAAATCATATTTCTAAATCCAACCCAATATCCCTTATGCTCAAGGAGTAATTATTATAAAAATGGGTAAAATTTGGGCTACATCGATGTTAAAATCAAGCCATCAAGTATTAGAGATTTTTTAGAAGAAAAGAGAAAATCAACTATGGAAATGAAGGAATCCTACCTCAAATTTGTAGGAAAATGCGTAATTGATTTTTACTCAAGCTTTAAACAACACCCATAATTCTATTCCTAAGCTATTCCATTCCTTAGGGTTTAAGCTTGTGAAAATAGGCAAAATCAAGCAGAAATAAGGTATTTATACCCTTCCCAAGTGCTCAAGAGTCGCTATCATGACCTGACCCTTGTGATCGCACCATTTACTGCCTGGTAAGGTTCTCGTATACGCGACATAAGTATCGTAATTTTGATACTCATGGGGTGGCTTCCATATTGTGATCACGGTCCATGCTTGCGATCGCAGGTGCATCAGCACCTACTGATACATTAAGATTTCTAAGTTTTGCCAACCCCTCGAGATTCATCTGGAATATCGTATATACAGACTATGATACCCTACCGAATTTAAGATTGTAAACTTGATGGCACAGTCAATATTTCCATCCAAGGTCATTTAAATGAATAGTAGCTCCCACACCTATATTCTATTTTCTTAACTTTCAAACCCATAGTTCGAAATGAGCCCGGGTTCTTCGAGACCTAAACCAAAGGTCCACCTATCTTAAAATCAATGTTTTGGAACTATTAGAATAGTCAGGTTTTGCATATGAGGTCATTTGACTAAATTTTTATTTGGTAGAAAATTTAAACCAGCGAAGACTTCAAAATAGGGAATTAGCTCTAAAAATGAAATATATGGCATTATAATCAAATTGTCAGTCCCATCAAGTTATAAATGACTCGAGGCATCAGTAGAAAATCTCTAATGATGAAAATAAGTTAAAATATGAAAAAATTACCTGAAGGGTTATTACAAATCCACTACTAAAAGGACTTTTATCTGCAAAGTCAAGGACTAGGATGAACCTGAAGCCTTGAATAGGTGAGATTAATGGGTCTGCATCTCGCTCTCAATCTCTGAAGATGGTTCCTCAATGAACCTTACTATAGTAATCTCCATAGTGCACAATTGTCTAACATCACTAGGCAAAATAAGCACAAGCTCCTCTATGAAGGTCAACCACTCATCCAATTGGACTAAATCCCATCTAAGCAGATGAGATAGCTCAGGAATGTACCATCGTAACATTTAACCATTGAAAACAGGATGGAAAACAACAAAATCTAGGGGTAAGGATAACTCATAATCCACCTCACCAATAGTGCAAAGAATCTTAAAGTGTCCAATATATCTGAGACTAAGCTTGCCTTTTCTTTCAAACCTCATAACAATCTTCATTGGAAGGAATACCCAATCACTAACTCCAAATCTTAAGGAACAAAGTAGGAAATATAATACTAACCAAGTATAAAAGCTAATACTAGCATGATGTTGGCCTATAGTCACAATGTCTAACCATGAGATAATTATCCATAACATAATAATCATAAAAACAAAGGACTTAGAATTATACCTCTAACCTCTGTATCAGTCTATAATCATTCTGCCACAAACTAACCATAATAATAACGATTTGGTAACCAACTAGTCCAGACAAATAATACTTTAGTAGGGCCTTATAAATAAGAAGGATCAAGAAGCACACAAGATACAACAAGTAGAACATATAACCTATACCTATTCAGGCCCCATGAGGCTAATTGATATACAGACCAAGCAACATACTGGTGATAGGCAATGCACAAGCATGAATGAATGAAAATAAATCTATAATACGATAATCGATCATGTTCCATAATGTAATCAGTGTATACACCTTATCTTACTCAATAAATCACAGAGAAGGACCTACGTCCATTTTTCTTCTCCGGCATGATGTCTCACAGATGAAAGGGCACCTAGGGGGTTCGGGAGTACCCTATACTTTAAACTGGTCCCAATCTAGGATTTTCAATAATCATCATCATCATCAATCTACGTCATCTAGTATAATAGAGATGTATATATAATAAATGTATAGAATCTAACCATGACTTAAAAAGTATATATCTATAAATCTATTGCTTGTGGTCAAAATGGGAGCTAAATCATCACAGTGCAGTAAAAAGGATCAAAATCTCTCACAACTAGTAAATAGTAGTGGTAAAACCATGGACCAAAATATATCTCAGACAGATTTCTAAAACATCATTTTTAGTTGGAAAAGCTCATAAGTCATCTATTAAGGTGGTAAGATTTCCACTATGAAAGAATTCATTTTAAAAGTGAAAAGTGGGAATAAATCTCATTTTAGGAAAATAGTAATAGAACCAAGATTTTTAGTTAGAATAGTACAACTATGTGGAAGTGAATGTAACATAACCTATACATGACATCACTCATATCCAAAAAATATAGTCATAAGAATCTAAGCGTCCAGACTAAAATCACATTATTCTTAAATACAAAGTACTCACCTGGAGTTCAACTATCATCGTAAGCACAACCTCAGGCCTAATAGTATATAACTAGCATAATATCAATATTATAATATTATAAAATATGACAATCTACTAAATCAAGTAGTAAACCCTATACTAAAGGGTCCTTAGCCTCAACTATGTTTAACATGATAATAATCAAGAGTAATATGATCCTATTGGTCTTAAAATTATTTCATCTTAACGGCCAATCCACCATTCTATCACGTAACTCCTATTTTAGGGTAATTCATGGTGTTCTACCCATAGTCATATCATAACATCCTTAACTAACATGAAATATATATATATATATATATGTCATACACTATCTCGTGCAGATGAATAGATGGAATCCTACCTTGATGCCAAACCACAAGTCTTTAAATTATTCTTAAATCATCCGGCTTTGCTCCATGATACCTAAGATTTTATCACACAATCAAAATTGTAATCAACACATCATTAGGAGTAATACAAGATCCATATGTCTATATAAAGGATTGAATTGGAATTAAGGTTAAGAATAGTCTTATGAGGGCCATAAACGAAATCCAAAATTGAATTCGTCATGAGATCCTTCGAAGGACAAGGTATGTATTCTCAAAAGTTGATTACAATTGGTGCATAAATTGAGGTCTCAATCCGCCCCTGAGGTCTATATATTTAAACACTAATTTGTAAGAATTTACAATGAAATAGGATAGAAATTGATGGGAAAATAATAGGAAACGACCAAGGAGTGTTAGCTAACTTACCTTAGCTTCAATTGATGATTTACTACTCTTTATCTCTTCAAGATCCCAAATAGGTGGGAAAAATAGGAGAAAATGATGGAAAATTAGATGAAAAAGATAATTATAATAATATCCAGCTGCTACTTAAGTCACCCAGTCTCTTAAGTGGCTACCGCTAAAGCGGGTCCTCCACTAATAAAGTTGTATGGAACGGGGGCACGGGTACCACTAAAGCAATGCCTAGGCTGCTAAAGTGACGTTCGCTAAAGTGGATATTGAATTCTTAAGCGTCCCTTGGAAAAATGGCCAAGGTTACTAAAGTGACATAATATTGGTAAAATAATGAATGCATCATTGGTCAAATTGTTGCTTAATTGGTTGCACTAGCAACCTGAGGCATCAGATTTTCTAAGTCCTAAATAGGCTCTGACTATCTGCTCAAGATTTTTTTGGAACCCTATGCACATAAATAAACTATGTTACCATAAGAAATTCAATATTTTTGATGCAATGAACCATCAAAACTTCCATCAGAGATTGTTTTGACTTAATATGGGGCCCATACTATAGTTCTATTTTTCTATAATTATCCTAACAGGCCAAAATGAGTTTGGATACCTCACGACCTGAAATAAGGGTCACCTATCCTAAAATCAATATTCCAGAGTTGATGGTGTCGTAGGAATTCTCATCTAAGGTCATATTCGATGAGTTTTGATCTGAGACAAAATTTCTCAATATTGAAAGCTCCAAAATAGGAAATGAGCCTTAAACCAAAAATAAACTACCCGATAACAATACTGATAGTTTTGAGAAGTCAGAAATTAGAAATGCATGTAAATCACATAAATGACCTAAAGGTCATTACACAAGAGGACCTAATATAACTTTCTAAGGTATAAAGGTATATATATGTGATCACTTGTATGAACCCACTTAGTCAAGCTAACTACAACACCTATAATCACATAAAATTTTTAGGACAAGGATACGCTAAACCCTTGCCCCTCGATGCTAGAAACTACGACAAAAATCATATAATTGCTCATAAAATACCCCAAATATAAGTATATGATCTGATAAGTTTGAAACTACAATATACTTCTTTTTAAATTTTGTATCCATAAATACATATGTGAATTTCATCTTGAATCTGAAATTGTAAGTCTGAATTTCATGTAAATTGAGTAAATCATGCTACAATCACATACATTTTCTAACATATGGTATTTAATGTGAACAGAAAATAAAATTCACTTCATGATATCAATCGTATGAGTAAAAACATGAGTAAACCATAAACTTTCATAATAAATGCAATTTAATTTATAAGGGAGCATCATAGTTTCAAAATCATGTAAAGTAAGTATGAACTCTATTAAGCAAATCCATAAAACCAATTATAAAACAAAGTTCTTGGGGACAAGGATGAAAGAAAACCCGTGTTCCAACCCCATACACCTGAACTTATTAATTTCTTTGAGGAATGTTTGATTTTAGAGTCCTTGAGATAGAATTTGGGGATAAACCCTTTCCTTTTAAGCTCTTAAGAGCTTGGGAGAATAGAGAACAATGAATTTGTATAATAATATGGGGAAAACTTTCTAGTATTAATTTATAATCATTGAGGATGTAGATAACCAGTTTACCCTCAAAAATAGAAGGGAAAATAGGATTTTGGCATCACTATGACCACTAGCGTAGCACAACCTTATCACGCTAAGCTAGTGGCATGGTACACCCTTATCGCGCTAAGACTTTGGCATAGCATGACCTTATCGCAGAAACCAACCATCGTGGAACTTTTCTATCACTCCAGGCCATTGGTTTTTGCATTTGGGTTATCCCTTGTTGCTGTGATACAACCTAGACATAGAACCTTACTATTTTAGAGTTGTGTTAATCCCCACAACTCATTCCAAAAATTCCAAAACACTTCCTAATTGTCCTATTATCATTTCTAATAATAATTCAACCTTATGGGAATAACATTCTTAATGTTTGACTATAGTTATTATCAAATTGAAAACTTTATTTCTAATTATTGACCCTGAATGTAGGTATACGCTAAGAAGCTAACACACTAGTCCAGTTAAGATTCTCTTCAAACTACTGACAGGTCCATTAGATATCATTGCTGAGAGGGTCATGCCAAAAGGTCCATATTAATAGGCCATTAAAAGTTGGCCATTATATCATTATTGAGGGGGACACATTGAAAGGGACACTTGTTACTATGTAGAGAGGGCTATGTAAAGAGGGTCATTGCACATCATTGTCAAGAGGGCCATGCATAGAGTGTCATACCAAGAGGTCCATTATATATTATTTCTAAGAATGCCATGCTAAGATGGATATTACATATTTTTTTCAAAAGGGACATTGCATATCATTACGAAAAGTGTCATTGCGTATAATTACCAAGAAGGCCATGCCAAAAGAGGCCTTGCATATTATTGCTAAGAGGGTCATGGCAAAGGGGACATTACATGTCTTTTTCTAGAGTTCCATTACATACCATTGTTGAGAGAGTAATTATGACATCTAAAGAGGTCTCCGTATTTGCTCATCACAATGAAGACATGCATAGAAAGATACTTTGGAGCATATATATCTATTGAACACATAAGGATGATATAATCTATCATTGAGGATATGTAAGCATTCCATATATCAATTGACCATGAGCAGATTGCAAAGTATTGCATGGATGTATATGTATCAATACTAAAATAATCAACATACCAAAGCTGAAGAAGTATGGTCCAAGGGATGTCTCAAAGTCTATATATGAAGACAGATAATAAACTAGTTATCCTAAAGTTGATAATTATAGGGCCATTTGCAAGCCACAACATTTGAGATAGGATTGTTTGCAATGTTACCTAATGGTTGATATTCAAAGGTAATTCATAAGATGGGACAACATCATAACCATATGGTGCGTAAGATTGAAAAAAGTTATAGTATAAAGCTTCTCCATAAAAAATTCTTATATCCTTATCGAATAATGTACAAGATAACAAAAATTATTAGTATAAGTTTTTTCTATAAGCTACATTGTATACAAGATTGATTATGCATAGGGTTTTTGAGAAATGGACAATTTGAGGTACATTTATAGGCCACATTATATCCAAGGTTGGATGATGTGGAGGATTAATCAAATACTAGAGAATTGGGGAAGTATATAAGCCATCTCTTATTAAATATTGATAAAGTGTACGGTTCCCAAAAAGATGGAAACATAAAAGACATCATAAATCATCTCATATCCAAAATCGAATGATAAACAAGATCACCTGAAAATTGATAACCTGATTGATATCTTTAAAATATGACTATACAATATATATGCTAGAATTACCCAAGATCATATGTTAAATTCATTATTGATATTTGATAAGGTTTTCATATAAAACAAAAGCATCTACACGCGATTGTAGGGATAGTCTTACTCAAAATGTCATCGATGGCCAAAAGGACCTACTATTTACTTGCCAAAAGTGTGTATCACTAAAAAACCAAGAAGATTATAATTATAATTGGAGTATATTTAGAATCTAACATAGTTATTTATTAGTATGTGAAGTGATTTAGAAATGAATTATGTCCATAAATAGTTCCAAGCTCATGGACAAGTTGATAGCTTCCTTACCAATTGAATTCTTGTGTAGGGTCTTTCTATAGTCAACTTAAAATGAGTGTAACTCCTAGAATAAAAATATTTTTGTACCTTAAGACCCAAAAAATGAAAGGCCTTTGAGTCTTATTTCCAATACTTCCAACTATTTGTTAATCCAGTTCCTGACTAGAATGTTACACTTATTTTACCTAAGGGTTATTTATCTGTAAAAGACTAACGACCTGAGATGACAAGCCATCAACAAGTTTATGAACCATCAGCTAAAGTCATCAACCTTAAATAGTAAGATTTAAAAATAGCACAAAAGTAATGATATGATTGATGATCCATCAATGGGTTGATGGGCCATCAACAGGTTGATGGGCCATCAACCAAGTCATCAAATGAAAATTGTTTTGCAATGTCTTTTAGTTTTCTTAGGGGTTGTTTGGTCTTTTCCCACTCTTTAAACACCAAAAATGCATCGTTTTAGCTATTTTAAAGATGATTAATGTTCTTTGAACTCCCTAAATTCACCATTAAATAAAAATTTATTTGAATCTTAGCAAATACAAGAGAAAGAGGAAATTAGTTTACCTAAAGGCAAGAGTTAGGATTCCTCAGCTTCAAGCTCCAAATCTTAAGATTTCACTAAGGGTTTTGCCTTCGCGTATGTGGAATTTCATATATGGGTTCCTTTCACCCATTGATTCCCCAAGTGAACTCAATTTCCTTAATTAAAATCATAGATTTAGGGTTTCAAAAAACTGGAGTTCTACTGTATTTTAGTTTCTTATCAAGAATAACCCATGAATATGTGTCCCGTTCAAAAATTTAATGAAATTATTGTGTGATAATTGTGAACCCTTATTATATTTATCAAATTCTTAATTTTGGGAGTTACTTTTTATGAAATTTCAAGTCTTTTTCATGTAGTAGATATTATTATGAGCAGTTGCATTCTGTAGAGATGGTGGGTTATGAAAACCTGAGTTACTTTTAAGAACCATTACAATAGTAGATTTTCCACTATAGCAGATTCACCACGACGAGCTAAGAATGGCCACGACGAAGGTTCATTTGGCCTAAGTCTCGCTGTAGTAAAAGGATTTAAACTGAAGCAACATTGTTGTAGTAATAAATATATCACTGCAGTGATGATTACGTAATTTTTTACAAGTTAATCCTAGAGTTAGCATTTTTTATTTTTAAAAGTTTAGTTCGACCTAAGACAAGGAAAAGGCATTTTTCTTCATTTTTAGGGATAAGGTAAGGATTTTTCACCGTTTTAACTTGTAATTACTTTCTATAATCTTTAAGATTGTAAGAATCATGATCATGGCTAAAAAATAAGGTTTAGACATAGGTTTGATGGTTTGGTGGTAAATTGGTGGGAAATGGTTTGTTTCTTATTATTGATTCTAGGATATTAGAAATCCCTTCCTAGTGTAAAAATCTTTTGGATTATAATGAATTCGGGGTATTCAAAGAGATTAAAGGGTAGACAAAATCTAAAATAATAAACTAGAGTACATGTGTTAAAATAAGTGTATTTGGATTTGTATTGCTTACAAGTGGGGAATAAAGCATTGAGTCATTCTCATTTGTTGTTTATGGAACAAGAATGAGCAGAACCGATGAGAAAGGGCAAAGTGTTAGCTGAATAGTTCATTTCGGCGAGGATATAAGGTCAGTTATAGTTTGAAAGTATTTGTAGACTTGATTTGACACTATGTTTATTATGAACTAAAACATTGCTAGTTATTTTCTTTAACAAATAATAGTAGAGGAAAATTATGGAGAATTATAGAGCATATATCAAAGATTTATTAGTTTATGAGTAAAATATTTTCATTTAGTCTTTAAGTTTGTTAAAAGCAAATATTTTTCCACTCATAATCCTTATATTTAATGAAAAATATGGGAAATTGGGTGTTTCAGCTATAACGCACATATGGAGGTTTACTTTTGTCGTGATCCAAAAACCAAGGGTCATGATGGCACCTGTCACAGCAAGCCTTGACAAGTATGTCAATCACCCAACTGATATGAAAAAATAAATCAATACCAAAATCTAAGGAAAGACCCCTATAATGGAGTCGAACCACACATATATAGTAAAAGTGGAAACATAATCATCAGACCAAATGAAATCCCAAAATATAGTGTCGTGGTGTAAGAACGTCTAATACAATTCGAAGTCATCATAACATGGGATATCCAAAAAGGAACCACCTCTGTCTATGCAGTCTATATAAGAAAAGGTAGTGGCCAACTCCTGATGCATAGATCAACCGTTACCTTGAATAGACTATAAACAAAGCTTGAATCAGCTATTCGGGCGGTGCACTCCTACCTGTATCTCCACTGAAAGGGCATAGTAGGGATGAGTATAGTCCATTTGTACTTAGTAGATATCATAGATCGATTGATTATAGTTGAAAATAAAGAATATAAACACAAATTTTGGGCACGTCACTAGCAATTAGAAAATGTCCTAAAAGGTAGCCTACACCATCTCCACTAATAGTTCTACTATATACACATATAACAACAACGGGTAGGGGAAAGAAGAACAAATACACACATACTCCGAATATAAGTAAAGAAAGATAGAGAAAATGGCTAGATATCAAGTAACAAACAAAAATACAATCACAGAATGAGCATAACATATTGTATGCAATGAAGATGATGATGGACGAGGTTGTCGCACAACCTTCGTATGCACCTATCGAGCTCAGCTATAGACGTAGGATACAAGAGGTTCATCAACCCAAACCTATAGGACCCAGCTGCAAATATATGACTCATGGGGGGTTTGTCAACCCTATACAATCAATATCCAATACCAATATAGACGACTACTCTCTGGCATATCCCTTAGAGAAAGTCTACAAATTTAGTAACCAATACCAATATCCATGACTTCTCTAAGGCACAACCTTTGGAAAGGGTCTATAATGATGTTACAAGCTGGAGTTTTCAATGTTCCCAGTGTTCATGATAGTACCAATGTTTTATGATTACATATATGACATAAGACACAAATCAAGCACAACATACAATAAATAACAGTAGGTAAATGTAGTATAAGCTGCAATGAGAATGATGATGCAATGCTCACAACAAAACAACACTAAGAATAACCAATATCTGATCAATATACCAACTATGTGAGCCAAGAATCCACTCAAATCCACCAAACATTCATGATCTAATATAATCCATAACCATCAAGTAGAACATGCAAGAAAATGTCATTGATACTACATAATTTCCAAAACTAGACTTTTTCCCACTAAAAAGAGTGTAACCAAACATATATATATCAATACCAAGCCAATAATAACAAATAAGACTCCACATAGTCACAGAGCAATTATTGTCTCAAACCATCAAATATTATCCACATAGGCCACCACACAAGGACATGAATTACCTAAACACATTTTCCATTATGCAACTCCATGCCCATAGCATACTTTTACATAATTATTAACTATCGAACTCAATCTGAAGAAAGTTAAGCCATAACCTACCTTGAATGTAAAAAATCAGAACAGACAGCATTCTAAATGTAGCCTTACCCTCACGAATGGATGCAAAGTCAACTAAAACATACAAACATAGAATCTATGTAACAAAAGAAAATCAATGATATCTATATTCCCTACTTTTTAGTTGGGATAAAAAATAGACCCCCAGAAATGGGTTTTTAAAAAAAAAGGGTAAAATTGGAATTTTAGTCTAGAAACATAATTCCAAAGATTAAAGGAACTTATAGGAGCAAATCCAAGTAAAACGGAGTGAATTTGGGGTTTGAGTCAAAGAAATGATAATTTGGGCCTTTCGGACCACAATTCCCAAATTTCATCTTTATATATGTGTTTCAACAAGATTTTAAATGAAAGAATCAAAGAAAAGTAGTTGAAATAGGACTTTTGGAGCTTACCCAAGATTAGAAATGGAAGAAAATGCTCAAAAACTCAATCCCCAAGCTCAGAGTCTCGAAAATAGTAAAGAAAATTGAGAAAAGGATTATTTATATCTAGGTGTCTGGTGCCACAGTCAAGTTGTTGCATTAGCAGTCACTGCTAAAGCAGTCAAGTACCGCTTTAATATTACCCTCGTAGCATGCCAGTATGCTAAAGCAAAAAAAGGCCGTTTTAGTTTCTTTTGCTAAATCGGACAAGGACTGCTAAAGTGTCCTTGCTCAACTATTAGCCAGCTGCTAAAGTGAATAATGGTACTTTAGTGCGCGCCCCTAAACCAGTGAAAGTGGCACTTTAGCAGCTGCACTAGCTGAATGGTGCACCAACTTTGAAGACTTAGAATTCCAAGTCTTCGTGGATCCCTTGGGATTCATCTGGAGTCTCGAGTATGCAAATAAAGTATGCTACCCTACTCAATTTGACGTTTCGAACTTAATGCCGATATTAAATTTCCAAAAAAAAACTATTGTTTTCAAAGAATTAACACTCAAGACCGATTTTCAAACTTTCAGGTGAAGAGTCGAAATAAGATACAAATGTCGTAAAGCCACACCAACAATGTTACCAACATAAAATTAATGTTATGAATCTTTTGTGCTATCTGTTTTGCCATTCGATGCATAGATCAATAAATAATAACCAAAGCCAATTATAAGGTTTTCAACCAACCAAAAACTAGTAACTCACACAAGTCACATCAAAATACATTGGGAATCATGTAAATCATCATACAACCCAAAAATACAATAATCCAATTATGGGGAGGGTTAAAATGGTCAAATTTCATAAAAACAAATAGTTCATACAAATTACCAATAGTCGGGTCATTACATAATCAGCCACTAAGAATCCAGTTCTTTCTCAAACTAAGGGAAATACAAATACTTGAGTCCACAAAAAGTTAGGGATAACTATGACACATATTAAACTCGACCTCCCACGTAGACTCATAAACAGGCCTTCACTGGACCTTAACCACAGGAATAACTCTAGAATGCAACCGTCTAATGTCCCTGGCTAGAATAGACACAGGATCCTCAACAAAAGACAACCATTCATCCAACTAGAGTGAATCTCGATAAGTGAATGAGACTTATCCAAAATGTAATATGGAAGCATGGAAACATGAAAAAATAGATGTACAACTAATAAATCTGAGGGCAAGGACAACTCTTAAGTTACATCATCAATAATTTGAAGAATGTCGAATGGCCCAATAAACCTAGGGATAAGCTTTACCCTCTTCCCAAACCTTATCACACCCTTCATGATGACACACAAAGAAAAACTCAATGACACAAGTGCGGAGCATATCCTACAAAACTTGAATAGTCTACACCAACTGACCGTTGGTTTAGAGATGAAATATGGTCCTAAGATCAACTCAGATACCCAAATCTTCTTGAAAAGACTTTCAAAAGTGGGATCTGAACACTAAACCTTAATCTGAAATGATAGACATCGACATACCATGAAGATGAACTATTTCTCGAATAAGATAACGGATAACCTCTCAGCACTGAGAGAAACCTGAACTAGAATAAAATGAGAAAATTTAGTCAATAGATCTATGATGACCAAAACACTATTGGAACCATGAGAAGTACAAGGAAATTTGATCACAAAATCCATAGAAATCCATACCTATTTTCACTCTAGAATGGGCAATCTCTGAAGAAAATAACAAAAACTCAAATGTTTGACATACACCTACTGGCAACATAGGCAACGAGCTATAAAATTCACTACATCCTTCTTCACACAAATAATAGTACATCTTAATCACTCTCGAATGGATGGAATACATGGAACAATAAGCCTCCTCTAAAATTAATCTAATCTAATCACCCACTCTCGACACACAATCTAAGCCTCCAATCCTAAAAATGCCATCTAGATCAAGAGAGGCTTCCTTAGCCTCACCATGAAACACCTTATCCTGAATCGCTCTCAACCCAACTTTATCAAACTGATAAGCCTATATCTGCTCCATCAATAAAGACCTAGCCTCCACGAATGCCAAAACACATCCAATTGTAGGAATATCAAGCCTAACCAATTGGTTAGCCAATAACCTCCAAGGCCAAATGTCACTCCTTAGTCAAAGGATGTGCTAAGCTACCCATATTAGTCGACTTCCTACTCAAGGCATACGCAACCACGTTAGCCTTTCCCAGATGGTAGAGAATTGTTAAGCCATTATCCTTAAGCAACTCAGGCCAATGCTACCTTATTTTAAGATCTCCTTGTGTGAAGAAGTACTGAAGTCTACAATGATCTGAGAAAATCTCACAACAAACTCTAAACAAGTAGTGCTCCACAACTTTAAAGCAAAAATAATTATCTATAACTCAAAATCATTAGTAGGGAAATTCCTCTCATGGGGCTTCAATTGACGAGTATCATAAGCAATCACCATTTCTTCTTGTGTCAACAAAGCACCTAACCTAATACCAAAAGCATTAATGAAAATGGTAAAACCATGCCCTCCTTAGGCAGGGTCAAGAAAGAAGCTTAAGTCAATAAATCATTATGCTTATAAAATCACACTTGGAGAACTTAGAATACAATTTCTCATCCCTTAGTCTTTGAAGTACAACGTGCAAATAATCGTCATGATCGTCCTTAATCCTAGAATAAACCAAGATGTCATATATAAGTACAATGACAAAAGAATTAAGATATGACTGAAATACTTGATTCATCAACTCCATGAATAAGGTTGGGGCATTTCTCAACCCAAAGGACATGACCAAGAATTCAAAAGGACTGTACTAAGTCTGAAAAGCTGTCTTTAGGATACCCAAAGTTTTAATCCTCAACTGGTGTAGATGTCAAATCAATCTTTGAAAACACCAAAGTACCCTAAAGCTGATCAAGAAAATTATCTATATGAGAAAGAGGATACTTATTCTTAACCGTCACCTTGCTCAATAGCCAGTAATCAAAATACATACGCATAGACCTATCCTTTTTCATCACAAACAAGATAGTCTTACCCCAAGGTGATACACTAGGTCAGATAAATCCATTATCCAAACACTCCTGTAACTGATCCTTCAATTTCTTCAACCCAGTTGGGGCTATCTTATAAAGAGGAATAGAAATAGGCTTGGGCCCAGCTTAATATCAATGGCAAAGTAAATAGCATGATTATAAGGAATACTAGGAAAATCCATAAGGAAAATATCAATGAACACATGGAAAATACAAATAAAATTTAAAGAAAAAGGTGAACCAACACTAGTATTACGAATATGTGCTAAAAATGACAAACACCCCCAAATACGCAACGAACCTAAAAAAAGATATAACTCTTTTAGGACCCAAATGAAGCACACCCTTCCAAGTTATCCTCAGCACACCTAGCGAAGCCAAGGTCATAGTCTTAGCATAGCAATATAGGATAGCATAATAGAAAGATAACTAGTCCATATCTAATATGACGTCAAAGTTAACCATATCTAAGATAAGCAAATATATACAAGTCTCATGCCCAGCAAAAGTCACAACACAAGATAGGTAAATGAGATCCACTACTAAAGAGTCTTCTACAGGGGTAGATACATGAATAAGTACTATAAGGGGCTCACAAACAGAATCAAAACCTAAATCAAAATATACAGACATATAGGAGAAAGTCGATTCCTAGATCAAATAACACAGATGCATATCTAAAACAAATAGGGATGATAGCTATGACAATAATATTGAGGGTATCTGTCTCTGTCCTAGCAGGTATAGCATAGCAATGTCCAGTTCTACTACCTGGATTGGTAGCCCTACAACCACTAACATGGTCACCACTATCTCTGCTTCTTCCACCTCTAGTAGAACCTCTACCTCTTACAACTGATATAGGAGTAGCTCTAAAAATATGGCAGGGACAGTTTTTGACCCAATGGCGAATGTCAGCACATGCATAGCAATAGTTGAACTCACCTCAATGGTGCATCATCGTATTACCTCCGTACTATACTGAAGGAATAGACCTATACATCCTCTCCTAATCTACTGTACTCTACAAATAATGACTCATACACTACCATCAAATTTATGGCTCACTAAAGAGTAAGAGGCACAGCGAGTATAGCTGGCTGAGATCCAACCTAGGGAGGCATCACAAACAAAGGTTGAACTTATGATCTCAAAATACCATACTCAAATACTCTCATAGAAAGAGGAACACCACTCAAAGCTATAGGAACACCAAGGATCTCAAAGGATCAACCTTTAAACAAGTCAATAAAAAAACAAATAACCCCTCTAAGATTGAGGTAGAGAAATACTGAGGTATCAAAGTAGGACCCATATCTCCAACATACTCATCTTGAGGCTTAGGGGGAGTCCTTTATTTCTATCTTTGGATGGGGAAGATCCTCGTGCTTGTCCTCCACATCGACCTTGACCACGACTTGTAACTCGCCCTCAATATTAGGCACTCTTCTTAGATAATGGATCCAAATCTCTAGCCTTACTTGATCTATTCCTCACCATCTCTAGAGAAAAGAGTGAAATATGACTTAGAACACAAGGTATGAAAGATTCATATAATATAGAACAAAATAAGGAAGTTTTTAAAAGATATTTTATAGTCTCTGAAAGATATATATAGACATCTATGTATTTATCTCTGAGACTATATTAGACACCCCATTCTTGCACTATTGAGATCAATGAGCCTAGATGCTTTGATACCAATTTGTCATGACCCAAAAACCAGGTGTTATGATGGTACTTGTCACGGCAAGCCTTGACAAGTAGCTAATCACCCAAACTGATATGAATTGAGAAATCAATACCAAAACCCAAGGCAAGACCCCTATAAAGGATTCAAACCACACATATATATAGTAAAAGCAGAAACATAATCAAGATTCTAAACAAATTCCCAAAATTGTGTGACACAATTTAAGAACCTCTAATACAACTTAAAATCAGAATATACATAGGATATTAAAAAAGAAACCAACTTAATCTATGAATACAATAAGACATAGTCCAGATAAGAAAAGGTAGTGGCCAACTCTGAATGCATAGATCAAGCGCTACCTCAAATAGACTCCAAATATCGCTTGAATAAGCTATATATATAGTGCACTCATACCTAGAACTAGACTAATAGGGTGAAATAGGGATGAGTACAATCAAATTATACTCAGTAAGTATCATAGGCCGACTGAGTAAAGTAGTAATTAAAGAATATAAAAACAGACTATGGGCACATCACCAACAATTAGAAAATATCCCTAATGGTAGCCCGTACTGTCACCACTAATAGTTCTATTATATATACATATAAAAACAATAGGTAGGTGAAAGAAAAATAATTATACACATATTCCAAATAGAAGTATAAGAAGATAGAGGAAATAGATAAATATCAAGTTATAAACAAAAATAGAATCACAGAAAAGGCACAACATATAGAATGTAATGAATATGATGATAAGGATGATTATGATTATGATGATGATGCACGGGGTCATAGCACAACCTCTGTATATAGCTAATAAGCTCAGCTTAAGATGTAGGACCCATGAGAGTTTTATCAATCCACACCTACCAAACTCAGCTACAAATGTAGGACTTATGTGGGGTTTATCAACTAGTATACAAACAATATCTAATACAAATATCTATGACTTCTCTATGTCATATACCTCAAAGAAGTTCTATAAAATCTAATATCTAATACTAATATCTATGACTCCTCTCTAGATCATCCCTCAGAGAGGGTATACAATGATGTCACAAGCTGGTGTTTCCAATATTCTCGGTGTTTCCAGTGTTTTTAGTATTTCCATGGCGGTACCAATGTTTCATGATCACATCTATGACATAAGACATAAATCAAACATAACATACAACAACAATAGGTGTATAAATTATAAGATGTAATAAGAATGATTATGCAATACTCATAACCAACCAAAAATAAAGATAACCAATATCTAATCAATATATGATGGGTCATGGTTCCATGACAGTTTTGATTCTTAAAATAAAGAAATATATAAGTACTTAGGCCTATTTTTGTAGATATGATGTGTTTTTGTGTCTATTTGAAAGAAACTAGGTTTTGGTAGCAAAATAGAAGAAAAGAAGTTGAAAGCTGGAATTTAGGCTACCCACGTTGGTACCTACCGGGCGTAGGTAACACTTACCTAGCATAGGTAGGGGAGTAAGTGTCAAAAAACTTAAGTTTAGAGAAGTTGCAAAAGAAAAGAGTTTTTTTCACTTATGATGGCTACCTATGGACCATAGGTACCACCTAAAATATCATAGATACAAGTATAGGAGGTCAAAGTCCAGAGAAACTAAAGTTTCAGAAAGTTTTTACTACCTACGATGGGTGACTTACCTGCGGTACGTGCCACCTATGATGGTCGCTTACCTAAGTTAACTGATAGCAGTGTATGCACTTGGATGTAAGTTTACAAACTCATACTATTCACAAATATATTTTTATTCTAAGATTGACTTTTGATCTTATGATTCTTGTATTTTTTGTTTTTGGTTGATTAATTAATTTGAGACTTCGGGTTTTCTTCGCCTATTATTGTGATATTGATTCTATGTTTTTTTTATTGAATTTCATGGTTTTTTTTTGCAACTATGAGCGGCTAATTCCCTTAGCAAAGGTTGTTGGTACCCTTATGGGATAACAAAGTACGGGAGGTGTGTGATCCTCCTAGATCATTGTTTCTTCATGTATGTGATTTTCTTTGCTTTGATTGTTTTCTTAATCATTGCAAATGTGAGGAACCCTCCTGTATTCAATACTAACTCAAGAGAAAGTTAGAGCTTGATAAAAAATCACAACAGTGATTCGAAGCTATCAACCCTACTCTAATTTACTTAATATCTAGAGGAGATAGTTAATTTGGGATCTTAAATTAGGGTTAGTAATGCAATAATCTGATATCTATTAAGCACGATAAACCTACAGAGTTAGAATCTAGAGGGAACACAAGCCTAGTGTTCATTTTATATTGTTTACAACGAAAAGCATCAAAATCTTGTTACGTTTATTAATTACTGCAAATTCCCCTATTTACTTTTCTTATTGACTGATAATTTCAACAAGATTGAGAGATGAGTTTGACCTATTTCTTGTGGGATCGACCTCAACCTAGTTGGGTTACTATAATTTTCCAGCGACCTCGTTATATCTTCTTGGAGGGTATAGTTTGGGCGATATTAAAATTTTGGCATCATTTGGGGAACTAAGTTTATGGATTGATTGATTGAAGTTGTTGAGGTTGTCAAGTTTGATATTTCTATTTATCATGGGGTGTACACCTGTTTATGCCAATTCTTCTTGATATGAAAACTTTATAAGAGAAAGAGTGGAGTGATGAGGACTTCCATTATTGATCTTTACCCTTTTGATATAGTACATTATTACAGGAGTGTGATAGATATATTGTCGGAGCACAATGAGATCTTGATAGAAATGTTGACACTCCTTGAAAAAGAAAAACATGTGTTTAATGAAAAGGTTTATTGTATTTGTTTGAATATTCACAACATAAAAAGGAGACTTGAATGCAAAGGTTTGATGTTTGTAACTTCCAACAATTTAGTTATAAGTTGTCTTAGACCCAAAAAAATGCTTATAATCCAAATTAAGGAGCTATAATTGGTGGATTGAACAATTTATCATACTTTTATGGATTTGTTCACTATTAAGAGGAGTACACTAGAGTTATGTGAGGGTATAAATAATAATGCAATTCATCAGTTGGGATGTAGTGAACCTCATTCTAATAATTTTTTTATATTATGTTTGGATAGTAAGATATTTATTGAGACATCCGAGCCTATATAAGAGTGTAAAAAGGAGGAAAATATGTCTATATTCTTGAATTGGTTATGCCAAAATCGAAAATTTATATTCCTCACTTAAGGGCCAAGAATTGCAACATGTCATATTTATTGCTTGGTTTCGTTATTTTTATACCACTGCCCCTTGAGCATAGTAGAAAATTAATAAAAAATTACAGGTGAAATTCATAAGTTCAAAATGGAAAGAAAATTGGAGGCCAACCGTTTGGCTACCTTGATGAAGTCTGAGTAATCAAATCACCCACATCGTGATGCAACGTTAAATCAAGCCCTGATTGGGAGGCAACCCAAGGTAGTTTGTTATTTTTGCATTTGTGATCATTTTTGTTAATGTGATTGACGTCAGATCTATGCACCTAAGGTGCCACGGTATGTTAACTCTCTTGTTTTATAGATTCCTAATGCATTGGGGACAATAGATGTCAATTTGATGGGGGTGGGGCTACTTGTGGGTCTAGATGTCCTCTTGGGTTTTTGTTGCCGTGTCTCTTTTCCTAGAAGTTTGTTTTTAGTAGAGCCAGCAATATACCAACCAAGTGAGCCAACAATCAACTCAAATCCACCAAACATTCATAATCCAATATAATCCATAACCATCAAGTAGCACATACAAGAAAATGTTATTGATACCACATAATTTTTAAAATCTAGGCTTTTTCGACTAAAATGAGTGTAACAAAACATACACTTATCAATACCAAACCAACAACAACATATAAGACTTCACACAATCACGCATAGCAATTAATGTCTCAAAACCACCAATTATTATCCATATAGGTCTATACATGGGCATATCAATCACCTAAACACATTTTTCATGTTGCAACCCCATACCCATAGCATTATTTTATATTATTATTAACTACCCAAGCTAGTCTAAAGAAAGTTAAGTCATAACATACCTCTAATATCAAAAATTAGACCAGATAGCCTTCTACATAGAGCCTTTCCCTCATGAACGAGCTCGAAGTCAACTAAAACATACAAATATAGAATCTATACATCAAAAGAAAATCAACGATATCCAATTATCTATTTTTGAGTCGGGTTCAAAAATGGACCCCTCAAAATGGGTTTTCAACAAAAGAAGGGTAAACTTAGAATTTTAGTCCAAAACATATTTTCCAGGATTAAAGAAATTCATAGGAGAAAACAAAAGAGAAAACAGAGTGAATTTGGGGTTTGAGTAAAAAAAAAATAATTTAGCTCTTCCATATAACAATCCCTAAATTCCAATTTAGATCCACATTTAAACAAGATTTTAAATTTAAAAATTGAATAAAAGTAGTTAAAATCGGCGTTTTGGAGCTGACCCAAGCTTAAAAATGAAAGATAATTCTCAAAAACTCGATGCCCAACCTCCAAGTCTCTAAAATGGTAAAGAAAACTGAGAAAAGGATTATTTATACCCAAGTGTCAGATTATTTATACCTAGGTGCCAGATGTTGCTAAAGCGGTCAATTGGCCACTCTAGCGATACCCACTTAGTGTGTCATTTCGCTAAAATGGACAAGGGAAGCTTTAGCGCCTTTTGCTAAAGCAGACAAAGGCCGCTAAAGCGCCCTTGACCAACCAGTAGTTGGTCGCTAAGGCGATCAAGTGGCGGCTAAAGTAGTGCTTTAGCGGTTGCACCAGCTATCTTGACTTAGAATTCTAAGTCTCTGCATACCCCTTGGGATATATCCGGAGTCCCGAGTAAGCACAAAGATTATGCTACCCTACTAAATTCAATGTTTTAAACTCAATGGTGATATCAAATTTATGAAAAAAATATTTTTTTATTGAATTGACCACTGAGACCTATTTTTATACTTTTTGAATGAAAGGTCTAAATGAGATATAAAAGTCATAAAGCCATATCAACCATGTTACCAACCTAAAATCGGCATTTCGAACTTGCTGGCATAGTCTATTTTGTCATTCGATATACAAATCAGTAAATATTGATTGAAGTCAATTATAAGGCTTTTCAAGCCACCCAAAATTATAAACTCATAAAAATTACATTGAAATACATTGAGAATCATGTCAATCATTCTCACACCGTAAAAAATACCACAATGCAACTATGGGGAGAGGCACAATTTTCAAATCACACGAAAATAAATATTTTACACAAATCACCACAAGTCAGGTCATTATATTTTTTTTGTTTCTACTATTTTTGGTATCAGACATAGTTTTTTTAGATGTAATTTTTACTTTATATGTTTGTTGTTTGTATTTGATATAGTTTTAAGTGTTACTTCCTCCATTCCTTTTTATTTGCTTCATTCATTTTATATGATTTAATTTGACTAAGTTTTAAAGTTAAATTAGATTAATTTTATTTTTTAAAATTTAAATTTAGATATTCAAAAACTATTGAAAAGTACTATAAATTATAAAAAAATTAATCTGAATAAGAATTCATTTTAAAATTTTGGTCAAAGTATGTATCCTTTGCCTCTAAAAAAGAATATGGGATCAAATAAGAAGAAGTGAAATGAGTCTATTTTTTAAGATTTGATATAACTTTTTAATGGTCTTGTTGATTTTTTTTATAATTTAATAGAACCGCTAGAGTTTATATTACTTTACGGAGGCCATATGTCTTAATTTTGCAACCTTGGATGATAAAAATGTTAAAAGGTTCATTAAGGAACTATTTTCAAATTTTTCTTATATGGATAAGATCTTCATTTTAATTAAAATCAGGCAAATAGCCCATTTATTAACAAATAAAGATCCAAGATTATTTACAAGACCAAGCCTAAAAGTAACCAAACCAAAACCTAAACAATATTCAAACAACAAAGGCACTTATTTAAAATATCAAGTAAAGAGGATTCTAGAAACACCATATCCTCATCTCAAATCCACATGTGTTTTTATCTTCCACATCGTTGTTATCGATTTTCATAGGGATTTCGTGAAGTGTATTGGTTCACTATTGATGCTCTCAATAAACTTTGTAAAACTAAAAACACACACATATATATATATGGTTATAGTTAAATTCTACAAAGAGGCTTCAAGACAAACACTTACTTTCATCAAAACAAGTCCATGATACATGTTATTCAAATTAAAGTCAAAAACCCTCTTTGTAAACATGACTATATATCCTTAAACTTGATAAAACAATAAAAACTTATACCCAAAGAGTTTAGAATAATCCTATATTCCTTACGTTTCCTAGCTTGAAGAATGGAACCCTAATCCTTCTATTTTCTTGTGATTCTTGAACTTGAAAATCTTGAATTCAAGATTACTTAAGGAAAAGGATGGGATTCTTGTTCTTGGGGAAGAAGGAAGGGTTTGCTTGAGAGTACAATTGGAGAGAATAGGAAATAATTGCTCTAACTGACCATATAATTCATCAATTTACGAATTGGAATGAGAGGAAAAGACAACATTGTCCCTCAGGCAATTAAATTTGCGACTAGAATGCTGATGAAAATTCACTGCGACACGGTGAATTGCTCACCGCTATTACTACCACAATGTGCCACTATCACGGTGAAGTTCTTGAATTCGAAATACAAACATGAACCAATCCTTGTCCAAAATATCCAACACTTCTCCTAGACAAGCTAACTACTACCCTAAACTTGAATTAACTCAAAAACCAACGCCTAGGGGTCGGGAAGACCACTTTAAAAATCTTTGAAGTTAAAAGGCTCAAAATATGACTAAGTCTCCTAGCACTTAGAAAAATTTTCAGGCCCTAAACTTCCCATGCATGCAACTAAGAGCTAAATCAAGCCAATAATTATATAGGATGTTACATTACGCATTCTTTATACTCACAAACATATCTTGGTTCCGAGATTTGATTTTGGTCTTGGTATTCTCTTGTATTAATTTTTGTTGATTAATTCAGTTAAAGTTTTTTGTTTTACTTGTGCTTATTGTGATTTTATCTTATCTTTCAATCATAAAAGGTTTTGATTACTTCACAAGTATGAGAAGCTAAAAACATATTGCTAGGGTTGTGGAAACCCTGGCAGATTGATGAAGTAGGGGAAGTGCTATTGTTGTTCTAAATTAATACCCATGCTTGCATTGTATTATCTTCACTTTAATAGTTATCTTTAGCGGTTTCAAATGTTAGGATCCCGCCTAGAATATCACTACTTACTCAAAAAGAGGAATAGTGACTAGATAAAGATAATTACAATAGTAATTTGAAGTTTAGTTGTCGATACACACTGCTAGGTGTTATCTAAGTAAGATGGTTCGCTTTTATCTAACTAGATACTCAAAAGGTAATAGTTAACTGGGATCAAGATAAGGCTTAGTAAGGCGATATCTTAAAACTCAAAAGGTAAAGGGTGAAGTCTGTCAGCTCATCCAAAAGACTGTTGATGGTACATAACTTATCTGATTCTACATGCAAGGTATCAGGTTTGTTCAATAAAGCACAATAATCCTATGGGGTTAAAAATCAAGGGGGAACACAATCCTAGTGTTCTCTTATGACTGATTACAACCAAAGTTGATATTTGACACTTATCCGATATTGATACTCAAAACCCCCCATTTAATTTTCTTGTTCTGCCCGTTGATTACAACAACTAAGAGCCATGATTCCATGTATTACCTTGGGATTCTACCCTAACCTTTGTTAGATTACTAGTTTTGATAGCGGCCGCATAATCTTTAGAGTAAAGGTGTAGCTTAGGTGTTATTAGTAAGGATAGGTAGAATTCCATGTAGAGTAGTACAATTAGGAACAGGGACCCTCGATCGGATCTACACTCCATGAATAGGGAAATTCCCCTCCACATTGTCCTTGGGTAGGATAGAGTTCCCAATAGAGTTTCTATATATGTCAGATCTTCGGGGGGCATGATCTGAAATATGAGAAGTCAAAAATTAAAGAAGTGTTATACTACTAGTCTCTATAGCACGAAATATAAGTTAAGAAAGGGAAACATACCTAAACGCCTTGTAAAATTCTTTTTATAAGTGTGGTGCGCTACACATCCATAAAAAGGACTCAACTCGACATGGCTATATGAATGCCCAACGACTTTAAACCTGGCTCAGATACCAAAATTATCACAACCCAAATTAGGGCTTGGCTATGAAGGGTATCTCAAGTGCAACATGGACCAAAGACCACCCCCTTAACCTAACCTCAAGAACACATTTATAATAATAATAATAATACAGAAGCCAATTAAACAGTAATAATAAGATGAATGAAATAACTCAAAGAAGACTAAGAGTCAACAATAGTAACCAACCAACCCATATCTATCCATAATGGCCTCTAAAACTAGAATAACAACTAAGTCGGGGCATACCCCCAACTATGACTAAAAAGAATCCATAAGTACTGAGTCAATAAAGAAATAATAATTAAATGATAAGGCCTTCTGAAGGATGGAGGTTCACCACTTCACAGTAACTTGACAGATATTCTAATACATCTAATACTGCATAGGAGAAATAGTAATATCTTCAGACTCTACATCATGAAAATATGTAGCATTCTAGGATGGTCAATAGGATAAACACTGACATATATCTAAGAGACAGTGATAAAATAATGCCATGTCCAAACCATATGTACACATTCATATATACATATATATAAGATGTTGGGATAAGGTAAGGGTCATGAGCATAAGAGTTTTTAATCCATTAACCTAGACTAAGAGCTCTATCCGTCCTAAAGGAATCCATGGGCAATATGGGTTCAGTTCCCCCTGCTGAAAGGACCCTAACGCGTGTAACCACATAAGCTGAGAAAAATCTAATAGAAAACTAAAGAGTCCAAGGTCAAAAGTCATCCCAAATATAAATATCAAGTTTGTGTCAAGCACACGGTCATATAGATCCCCAACGCTGGTAAATGTGGTTTCCAGTGTTCGTCCCCTTGGGACTTACACCTTCAAAGTGAGCTACACAACCCCCTTTAAGCCAAAAGTAAAATCACTTTGTACATAATTCAAACCATTAATCCAAGAGTCATTCATTAAGGCATTTACCACTTGGTATCGTCATACCAATATTCTTACAAGCCAATATATTTATGGAAAACCATTTCACACAACAAAATTGGACTCCAAAGTTCCATTAAAATCCAAAACATAGCCACCAAGGCCATCCAAATCCACTTTTATATCCATTTATCCGTTAATGTAGTGCATTGAGTTCAAAAGCAAGTTAAACCATGCAATTTTCCATATTAAAAAATAATATTGTCAAAGTGGGTTGAGGTTCATGCAATTTCAAGACAAAATCCATCCAATATGGGGAAACCTATGTCCCTCATTCCAATCATTTAAAGCATAAAAAATATTTATTGAAAGCATGAACAATCAATTCAAAACATGGGACAAGTAATTCGGTCAGTGACAACCAAAACCACTAAACTCAATTTCAAAACCCATAATTTAAATCACATGAAATCAATTCAATTAATGACTCAATATCAAATTAAATTTTATACAAGAGAAACATGCCTGAAACACACAATAAATTGAAGTCAATTTGAAGTTTGGAGCCCAGAGGAAAAGTGTAATGTGAAACCCTTAAACTTTTTTGGGTTTTGAGTTTTAAGAGAGAATGGATGTTTTTGATATTTGAAAACTAAATAAAAGAGACTTAACTTATATTTAAATTTCATACAACGGATAAAAAGACCAAAATCCCACCACCCCAAGTAACAAAATCAAAACTAGATGAAATTTACACACTGGCATGGCAAGCCATTATCGTAGAGATTATCCTCCATGCCATGCTGATATCACAGATGGTAACCTCCGTGAGAGGTGATATCATGAAGCCTCACTACCTCGGGGTTTCAAAATGACCCTAAACCCCTTTTAAAAAATCCAAAACTTTCCCCAAACACCCTTTTAACACACCTTATACAATTCAAGTAAAAAATTAATATTACACACGCGAGAAGGTCAAAAATAAAATGATCAAAATTTTACAAGGTCTCACACAAACATGGTTGAATTAAAAGATGAATTTAATGATCTTTGAGCTGTGTTTTCATAATTCAACTTGGTTGGTAATCCTAGAGAGTGTTGGATTAATTTTTGTACCACCCACCATATATGTTCCAACAAGGAGTTGTTTGCTTCGTATGCTCTAGCTCAATAAGAGGGAAAGATTTATATGGCTAACTCCGCAATAGCAAAAGTTAAAGAAATAGGAAAAACTTACTTAAAGATGACACCAGGCAATGTGGTGACACTCAACAACTCCCTTCATGTTTTAGAGTTATGAAAGAACTTGGTTTTTATATCACTTTCGACCAAAAATGGATTCAAATGTGTACGTGTTTATGATAAGATTGTAATTAGCAAAGGATAATAGTATGTAGGAAAAGGTTACCTCAGCTAGGGTCTTTTTAAGATCAATGAAATGACTGTTTAAATCAATAAAAATTCTATTTCTTCACACTTTTATAAGTCAAATAAATTATGGCTTGAATATTTAGGACATGTCAATTACAAGACCTTGAGAAAACTGATTAATTTAGATGTTTTGCCTAACTTTGAGTGCAATAAATCAGAGTGTCAAACATGTGTGGAATAAAAGTATATTAAGCATTCGTATACGTCTGTTGAAAGGAATTCCAATCCCGTAGACTTAATTCATACAGTCATTTGTGATATGAAGTCAACACCAACTCTTAGTGAGAAAAAGTATTTCATAACTTCCATAGATGATTGCACAAGATACTGTTATGTTTATTTTCTAAATAGTAAGGATGGAGAAATAGATACATTTAGGCAATATAAAATAGAATTTGAAAATAGTTGGATAAAAGATATAAATGATAAGAAGTGATAGTGGTGGAGAGTATGAATCTGTAACGACCCGAGACTACCCCCTAGTCGTTACACGATGCTCATGACCTCGAAGGACCACAAGATAACCCTTTCATAATATCTATACTATGAACACTACATAATATCTAAAAATAAATGTGGAAAATAGGCAGAAACAAGCCATAAGGTTCAATACTTCTATACATACTCAAAACTAAAAACTGAATACTAATACATCCATCTGAAAAGCCTCTAACTATCTGAACTATGGAGTTGATGGGACATGTCTCTAAATAACTTTGTCAACTGAAAATAAACAAAGTCTGATGCAATAATAATACAAGAATCATCCTCGAATGAAGAGGACTCACTTCTACGTCTACTACTGCTGACTAGGACTGAATTGCTGAAGGAACTCTGGATCACATACCTCTAAACCTATGGTGTCAAATAAAACACCATAGTACAAATGAGTCAGTACGGGAATATACTGAGTATGAAGATGAGGTAAGGCTAAATACAAGGGCTCATGCATGAATAGTTATATAACTGAATAATCATGAGAGTACCGAATGAGAACACATACAGAAATATACAAACCACAATTACAATCATCACAACCCTAGATATTGAAACTCGAATACCGCTTTACTGTCATCTGAACTTACTACTAATACTGAGATACTGAATCACTTAATCATCTAATACTGATAACTAATTAATTGAATATACTCACATAAATGACTGAATTTTGAGCTCATTGCTCTCAACTGATGAAATTGGAGATCAGCCTCTCTAACTAATGATTCAAGAATCTATTATCAATGATAAGAAAATGATCATGTCCGAATTTGACAACAAGAATACTCAACAGAATCTGAGACTAAGATCAAGCCGATCTATCGGGAGATCTCTGGATCTGATAACAAGAATACTCAACTGAATCTGAGACTAAGATCAAGCCTATCTATTGGGAGATCTCTGGATCTGATAACAAAAATACTCAACTGAATCTGAGACTGAGATCAAGCCTATCTATCGGGAGATCTCTAGATCTAATAATAAGAATACTCAACTGAATCTGAGACTAAGATCAAGCCTGTCTATCGGGAGATCTCTGGATCTGATAATAAGAATACTCAATAGGATTTGAGACTAAGATCAAGCCTATCTATCGGGAGAACTCTGGATTTGATAACAAATAACTGTATATGAGACCAAGCCTATCTGACGGATGGTCATGAATCAATGAAACTATTTGAGTTCCTCACTGAGATAGACGACTGTACCTCACAGTCTTGATTTTTGAAGATTGATACTAAAACTGCAACTGTGGGAAGTAGTTACTTAACTGACATACCCCAACCTCCCATAGGTGGGGTCTAACCTGTAACCCCAGCTGGAAGGGTGTCAATATCGTGCCACAGGTAAAAACCTCTCTGGTCAAGCCTATCTAACGGTGACAGTCTCTACTAATGGGGACTCCTGTATCCTACACTGGCTACGTGGTTTTAGAGTTCAAGGATTGCTCCTAGCGACTCGGCCTTTCTCTAATGGAGAGTTGCCATCCCTTTCCTCACTCGGTGCTAGCTCCTACTCCCAACAAAAAGACTCTAAACTGAATTTTAAATTGAACTAAATCTAGTACTGATCACATTTCTCAATTGATCTAACGGAGTTAAGCTGAATTCACATGGTTTTGTATCTGATGGAATACTACTGAACCATGATATTCAACTGGCGATACAGAGTTTGAATAGATTACTCGATCACTACCGAGGTCTAAACTGAATACTTGAATACAACTAGATCTGAGCTGAGTATAGCACTGAGGCTAGATTACTAACGATACAGGGATTACGAAGATTACTCAGATTATTGAGATTTCTTAAGTTCTATATCTATCTGAGGATACAGAGTTCTATAATTCACTGAGTTTTAAGAATCATGGACCAACTGGGATTATCGTAAAAACTGACAAAGGCTCTAGACAACAGCTAAATTGTCGGGTATAAATACCCCCAGGACTCGATAACATAAAAGTAAGACATAACTATTCTTGACTAGTCATAACCACGATCATTCATTCATCAGCGCAATCACTAATACATTACTTCAAGCATTTAGAAATCATAACATATATTCACCATCACAATCACTAAGGCATCACATCAAGCATTTTAAGAATCATAAGCATCTATTTACCACCACAATCACTAAGGCATCACCTCCAGCATTTAGGAATCATAAATATCTATTCATCATCACAATCACTAAGGCATCACTTCAAGCATTTTAGGAATCATAAGCATCTATTCACCACCACAATCACTAAGGCATCACCTCAAGCATTTAGGAATCATAAACATCTATTCATCATCACAATCACTAAGGCATCACTTCAAGCATTTAGCAATCATAGACATGTAATAGAATAGGGGGAACATGTTATAGGATCATACTCCATTCAACGAAGTTTTGCATCAAATACTTCATACGTATATTAGTCTTGGTATATATTGGATAGCTCACGATTGGGAAAACTTCATACTATCATGTCACAACTAACTCGTCAAGCACTTGGCATGTATTAAAGGGTTTGAATGCATCAAAGAGCACATAATTGGGGAATTTCCTACTATGATGTCTCAACTTGTTCACTAAGGCCTTTCAATAAATACTAGGCATCTATAGGTCTACACCTAATTGAGAATTCTATGTTATCATGGCATAATTCATTCACTAAGGCATTCATCAAACACTAGGCATGCATGGGTTGCACCTAATTTGGGATTTCATGCTATCATACCACAATTCATTCATTAAGGCATTTCAACAAACACTTCATATGCATGAACTTACACACAATTGGGCTTTCCTAATCAACATGCTATAATGGCCTTAATTCTTCACATAAGCATTTTATCAAATATATGGAGAGCATGCTTTGCTTATTCAACCATTTCTACACTTAATTGTCATGAACATATCATATAGAAAGCAACTTGAAGAGGGTTTATCATAAACATCACATGAATTCCACATACTAGTGTCAAAGCTTACAAGCCTTGTAAACAAACATAAATCACAACTCAATGATAGAAGGAACATCAATTTCAACTCACATGAATCATGAAAACCCATAAACACAATATCTTTGAATTTTAGAAAAGGGTTCTTAAGCTTCTTAGATGAAAGGGACCCAAGAATCAACATCTACATACCTTGGGGAAACTCTTTTCTTGAAAGTTCTTGGAGATATTCTTGATTCCTCTTGATTTCTCTTTATCTCCATTGATTTTTCTAAAACCCTATTCTTGAAGTTAAAGATGGGAAATGAGGCTGAGAGCCTTTTATCGGAATATATAGGGGCTGAAGAATAGTGGAAAAGGACCAAAAAGCCCTTCGAATTAAACTGAAAAATCCCAATTTTACATGATGGCGTGACACGCCATAACCACACCAGTTCAATGGAAATTGGACAATTAGGAAACTGCATGATGGCGTGATACGGTGGCAATCGCGTTGCCACCTTGGTTGCAAACTAGAAAGGCACCATGATGTGGTGGAATTACATTGGTGCACTGAAAATTGACAATTCTAAAATTAAGCCTTGGCGCGATGTGCCATAATCGTTGAGGCTCACAGGATTTTGACGATTGCTATTTTTTCTGGCTCCGCGACGTGCTAAAGTGCCAAGTGGCACACTATCTCACTAAAATAGCTCTAACTTTTTGCCCGAGTATCGGATTTGGGCGAATTCGGTATCGACGGAAAGCTTATTCAATGATCTACATGACAAAAAGTCAATATTAGGGAAATTCTACATGGATCAAAGTATTTCTCACTTGGGAAAACACCTCTCAAACTTTAGGGACCAGATTTTTGCTCCACTGAACACGCTCTAAGGCTCACACTAGGAGAGAATTTTGCAGGGTGTTATAGAATCTATTTTTGTGAAGATATGTAAAATAGAATTTTACATCAAACTACTTCCCCATTTTCACCTTAATCAAATGGGATTGTGGAAAGAAAAAATTGAACATTAAAGGAAATAATAAATGTCTTACTTTAAAGAAAAATATGATAATGCTGAGTTTTTTTAGCACATTTATCCATATAAAATTGTACATGAGTAGTCTAGTAGAGGGTCTAACAATCTCCAGATGAACCAAATGAGAATGTACTTAATGATTAGAATCCAAGGCTTAGTACACATAAAAGAACATCAACTTTCTTTGGAATAAATTTTATAACATTTCTTCTAGAAAATGAACCTTAAATGTTTAAAGGAATGATATCGTCTTCGGACTCATCCTTTTGGAAAGAGGTAGTCAATAGTGAGATTAATTTAATCTTGAGCAACCATACTTGGAATTTGGTTGGTCATCCTCCAGGAGATAAACCTTTAGGTTCCAAATGGATCTTTAAAAGGAAAATAAAAATTAATTGTAATGATTATTTGGGTTATTTTCCATATTTCTTCATATTTTCACTTTAAAGATTTTCCATAGATACTCCAAGTCATTTATGACTTGCTGGGACTCGCAGTTTGGTTAACGAGCAGTTCATTTATTTTTTAGAGTCAATTCTCTATTTAAAAGTAGTCATTTGTTCCAATTGGCCACCGGGAATAAAACTATAGTATAACAATATTGTATACAAATTTCGACAGCACCAAAAGGTTTGGAATATAAATTTTAGGCTAGGTGGACCTTTGGTTTGGGTCCCGATACACCCAAGCTTATTTTGACCTATTGGTTAGAAGTTGAAGAAATTGAAAATTTAGGTGTGGGAGCCACATTTGGTCAAATGACCTCGGATCAAAAATCCAATCACACCATTGAGTTAAGGATATGGAATTTAGTATGGTTACATAGTTTTTTGTACATAAAATATTGGAAGAGAGTTTGAAAAGTTTCCAAGTCTCAATTGTTATCTGGTGCAGTGGTGATTGATGAGTGGTGATTCTACCACTTATTTGATCCAAATATTTGTGCACACTATCATGATTTGTATAAGAAAATGAGACATCATCATGATTTAAATACACTAATAACCATATTTTGTAGGTATATAGTTGAGAATGCAAAAAGATATGGATCGAAGCTAAGAAGGGGTCAGACGAAAGTAAAAGGAGTGTAGTTGTAGACCTAGAGCAGTTCAGCCTCAGTTACCATGACCGTAGTCCTCAGGCCGTGGTCACGGTTAGTCAAGATGGTCAGCATAATGCAATCGCATAGCTCAACTGCAATCGCATAGCCAAGATTGCAGCCAAACCTGCATGATCGCGGTTCAGCGGGAATATGACCCAGGGCAGTTTTGTAAAATTGCATAGAGGAATCCCAAGTAATATATAGGCAAAAACCCTTTCTTTTTTGGGTATTATAATAGATCTATTTAAGTTATCCAAGTTATCTGCACCCCTTACAATTGGTATCAGAGCTATGTTGTAGCTATGTTTTTTAAAGTTACGGAAGTAGTATATATTTGGATTTATTTGATTAATTTATTAATTATGATAAAATTAGATTTAGATATCTACCAAAATATTATAAATATTTCTTAGATGAATAACGAACAAAAATTACAAAAATATAAAGAATTAAAATAAATAATATCTGAAAAATGTAAAGAAATAAAAATAAAGATAGAAAGACTACAGTATAACATAGTTGTCCGAGTTAGTAAAAACTCAATAAATTCACAAAAAGAAGAAATATCAAATTTAGAATCAACAACAGATAGTCTAGAATATATATATATATCAACATAACCTATATATATTTAAATAAAATGAACTAAGAAGAATTTATAATAGATGAAAAAATATATGAAAATCACAAAGGATTAAAAATAAAAATAGTATTCTCTAATTTAGGAAGAAGATATAAGAAAATAGGTGAACATTTATATTTAATGTTAGAAAAAGAAGAATTAAAATTAGAAGATATGTTGGCAGCCATGGTAAGAATAGAAAGAGAAAACGAAGAAATAGACAGAAAAAAGGAAATAGAAAAAATAAAACAACAACCCACAGAAGAAATACGAAAAATAGAAGAAACTAAAAGTAGTAGGATTACTGAATTAGAAAAAGAACTACAAATACTAAAAGACCTGTATGAAAAAAGACAGAAAGAAAAAGAAGAAAAAGATAAAGAACAAAAATTATTAAACGAGATAAATCAATTTAAAAAAATTAGAAATAAAAAATAAAGAATCAGAAACCAGTGAATTAGAAATAAATACAATAGATGCTGAAGAGACAGATAATTATGATTCGGAAAGTAGTGAAACATATACAGAAATTCTAGAAAACATAGGAAAACTAGAAATTAATGAAGAACAAGAAATAATTAATAAAGAAAATCTAGAACTATTAAATATAGAAGTAAATACTCTAGATAAAAATATAATACCTAGTACATCAGAAATAAGAAAACCAACCTATAATGACAAAAATAAGTTTAAAAATATAATCCAAAGGATGAATATAATAAATGGACACCAAAACAAATAATTAATTACAACTTTTTAGATTTAAACTGTGTAATAGACACAAATAAAATAATACAACTATGGGTAGGATACATGTAAAAATAATTATTAGATAACAAAATAGATATAACAAACATGCCAGAATATATAGAAAAGACATCAATAGGAACAATAAAATTATGGTTTTTAAACCTAGCCGAAGCAAGTAAAAAAGTATTAAGATCTGATAATAAAACAGAAGGAACATCAATAACTACTTAAATATCACCAATGGAAATATTGAAAAAATATGAAATATCTATAAGAGATGAATTTAGCAGTATGACAACAGAAGAAGCAGAAAACCAAAATAAAGAAAAAGATACGAATAGGAATTTAATGTTAAAACTAGCAATATGTAATATGTGCTATATAGATGAGTATACGTGTGCATTTAAAGAATATTATTATAAAGGAATATATAATACAGAAGAAAGTAAAGAAATAAGAAGCTTATATTTTAGTAAATTACCTGAACCATTTAGTTCAAAAATAATAAAGAGTTGGGATGAAGCAAAAATAGTAGATACCCTAGGAGCAAGAATAAAATTTATACAACAATGGTATAGAAATCTATGTGAAAAATATAGAGAAGAAATAAAAATGGAAAAAACATTAATAAGAAATTTAGCATGTTGCAAAGATAAAATAGCACCTCAATTTGGATGTGAAGAAAGATATTATAAGAAAAAAAAAAGACATAAGAAATATAAGAAATACAAGAAATCAAAATATAAGTATAAGAAACCAAGAAAAATATATTATGTAAAAAATTATAAACATAAAAGACCATATAGAAAAAAGAAATCTATAAAAGAATGTACTTGTTATAATTATGGAAAACTAGGACATTTAGCTAGATATTGTAAAATGCATAAAAATTCAAAAAAGAAACAAATATCAGAAATAAAGATAGAAAATGTAGAATATATGCAAATAGATTATATAGATTACGAATTGGAAAGTGAAGACAGTATATATGAAATTTTGGAGAATAAAACAGATAATGAAATAGATAATTAATTAGATGAATCAAATGACTGAAGAAGATATAAAAATGAACAAAATAACTGAAGATGATATAAAAATGAACCAAATAACTGAAGAAGATATAAAAATAATAACAAAGGAAGAATATTTAAATTAAGAAGGAATAGATCAAAAAATAATATTTGATTATAATATATTTGACGAAATAAAAGGAAAAGACTTAGACCTAAGTGTAGAAAAATATTTAAAATACCGAAAATAAAAAATACATTTAGTAGAAAAAAGGAAGAATACTATGTAGTAAGCCAAAAAGAACATGTAATAAACTGTAGATATGCAAAAGGAAGAGCTAGTATACCACTAGTAACAAAAAGAATAATTAATAAAGAAATAAATAATATAAAAATAAAGACCCAATAAAATACGTACAACTTAGAGGAACAGAGATATTAATAAAAATATGTTTTAGAGAAGAAATAAATACACTAATAGAATTATATTTAGCAGATGATAGAATTATAAAACCTATAGAAAAAAGTATAATAACTGCCATAAAGGGAAATTTAATATACCAAAAATTTAAATTTATAATAAGTGCGAATTATTCAGTAGCAATAACAGATAAAAATATAGATAAATCATTAGTATTATATTGAAAAATATTAGGAAAAGAACTAACCCCAAGAAGTAAAAACAATTGATTATAATGATTATAGTTACAAAAATATAGACATAGAAGAAGATTTAGAAATTATAAATAATAGAATAAGAATATAAAAAATAATAGTTCATGAAAAAACAGAATGATCAAGCTCATCAAAAAGAACAAGTTATGAAACAACTTCAATAATTAATTTAAACCAATACTACATAATAGGAACAATAAATGAAAAAGAATATTTAATACTTTTAAACACAGGACAAGAAGAAAATTATATAGCAAAATATCTAGTAAAAAGTGAAGAAATAAAATCTAATAGTAATATATGCCCAGATCTACCGAGGAGTCTAATAAACATTAAAGATATGGCAGAAAATAATAATTATAGGAGTTTGAAAAATAAAAATAGAATTTGAAATAAAAGAAGAAATGCAAAAAACAGATATAATATTAGGAATAAAATGATTAGAACAAGTAAAACCATACAATATACAACATACACAATTATCTATAACTTATAATAAAGAGAAATTATTCATAAAAAGAACCTTGACAGGACATGAAAATATATGTACTTGTAAAAATAATATTAGAAGGATATTATAATAGGTATTATACATCTATGATATATACAGGAGCAGAAGTAAACTTATGTAGATACAACTATTTACCAAAAGGTAAATGGGATAAGCTAAAAGTACCAATAGTAGTCAAAGGATACAATAATGAAGGAAGCTTAATTACATATAAAGCTAAAAATGTAAAAATACAAATATGGGACAAAATAATAACAATAGAAGAAATCCATAATTATGAACTAACATCAAAAGATATGTTTTTAGGAATGTCATTTTTAGATAAATTATACCCACATATAATAACTAAAATAAATTGGTGTTTTACAACACCATGTAAACAAAAAGTATGAGCAAAAAGAGTTATTTATAAAATAAGAAAGAAAACTGATTGGATAAAAGAAAGTGAAAAAACTACACAAAAGTTGGAAAATATAAAAAATACAGAAGACACAGTAGAACCAGTTGTATTTTTGATAAATAAAAAAGAAATAACTATATTTTCAATAGATAAGGTAGAAATAATAAAGAAAAAATTAAGACAAGTATACACTGAAGATCCATTAAAAGGATGGGAAAAACATAAAAACTACTATAAAAATTGAATTAATAGATAAAAATAGCATTATAACTCAAAAACCATTAAAATATAATTTTAACGATTTAAAAGAATTTAAAATGCATATAGATGAATTATTAGAAAAACAATATATACAAAAAAGTAATAGTAAACACAATAGTCCAGCATTTATAGTAAATAACATAGTGAACAAAAAAGAGGAAAAAGTAGAATGGTTATTGATTATAGAAATTTAAATGCAAAAACTACGATAAATAATTACCTAATACCAAATAAGATATTAAAATAAAACAAATACAAGGAAACAATTACTTTAGTAAATTTAACTGTAAATCAGGATTTTACCACTTAAAGTTAGATGAAAATTCTTAGGAATTAACCGCATTTACGGTACCACAAGGATTTTATGAATGGAACGTATTACCATTTGGATATAAAAATGCACCAGGTAGATATCAACATTTTATAAATAGTTATTTCAAATAATTCTCTAATTGTATAGTATACATAGATGATATACTACTATACACAAAAACTAGAGAGGAACATTTAAAATTATTAGAGCAATTTACAGATATAATAGAAAAATCGGGAATAAGTTTAAGTGAAAAGAAAGCCGAAATAATGAAAAACCAAATAGAGTTTTTAGAAATACAAATAGATAAAAGTGGAGTAAAAATGTAACAACATATAGTACAAAAAATAATAAATTCAAAAGAAGAATTAGATACAAAAAAGATATTACAATTAGTTTTAGGATTAGTAAATCAAGTAGGAGAATACATACCAAAATTGGCAGAAAACTTAAAACCATTATAAAAAAAAAATTAAAAAGGATGCAGAGTATAATTACAATGAAGAAGATTAAAAAACGAGTTTAGAAAATAAAAATACTTTGTAAGAAATTATCAAAATTACAATTTCCAGAAGAAAATAAAAAAATTACATATTTTGTAGAAGCAGATGCAAGTGAATATAATCATGGACGAGTACTTAAATATAGATATGAAGAAGAAAAACTAGAACATCATTGTAGGAACTACTTAGGTACATTTAATGAAACAGAAATAAAATGAGAAATAAATAGAAAAGAATTATGTTCATTATATAAATGTTTATTAGCATTTGAACCATATATTGTAGAAAACAAATTTATTGTGAGAACAGATAATACCCAGGTTCAATGGTGATTAACAAGAAAAATACAAAACTCAATTACGACGAAGGAAATTCGGAGATAGTATTGAATATATTAAATTTTACATTTACGATTGAAGTAATCAAGACTGACAAGAATGTTATTGCAGATTACATATCAATACAAAGCTACTCAAAATGATTTACCAATGGAAGAAGCTGATGTCAAAGATACCCAAACAGACTTAATATTACAAGTGTTTGAATAAATAAAGTTATTACAAGAAAGAGTTATCACATTAACTACTGAAGTTACAAATGTAAAGTGCATATTAAGCACTATAAAAAATAAGAGAAAGCTACTAGCAAAGATACTATGCAGGAAGAGCACATTAAAAAACTGGACCTAGAAGGTGACGATGAGAAACACCTAAAAACTCAAATTACTGACGAAATTACAGTTACAGCTGTAGGCGCAGGTGATGTATCCAAGGGAAAGAATATAGTCACTCAAAATAAACCTGAACCACCAAAGAAAAAGAATTATACCTCAACCAGATATTCTCAAAACCATATACACCAAATATACAAAAATCAGAGTCATCTATACCTCCCCAGATACACACATATTTCGAGTCACTCAATCAACAAAAATAGACTTATAACCATATCACTCGTACACATATTGATAATAGTTATACTTTACAAAAATTGTTAAATACAAAACCTATCCAGATTAAAAATTTAGCAAAACAACACCAAGGATATATTACACAAAAATGTCAGAACTATAACAAACTTATTACTTTGCCTAGCACTAGTGCAAACTTAATTACTTCATGTTACTATTATGGACTATTATCTACAGTCTACACAACTACTGGAGAAGAGTTAACAGGAATTCCAGATATTTACAAAGGATTTATGTATTGTAAGAGGATTGCGAAGGGACAGTTATTCTATGTCCGTTTCTACTCAGCACCAGCAGAAATATTATTTGATGAAATAAAACAGACAATTACTATTTTCAAGATAAGAATGACATGAGATTATATAATCCCTGAAGAAATATGTGAACAAAAAGAGATAACCAAAAATTAGATACCGGACTTCTACCAAAAGAAGAGAGTTATTGGACTTAGCAATATATTGACTGAGTTAGCAAATAATTATATAAATCAAAACCTAGTTTGAATTTACTATAACAAAAATCAATTATTGGTTTACTCTACTTGTAAAAATATTAGAGCAAATGACAGAGAAGAGATAAGAAAATGGGTCAAGATGATCCTAAACCCAGAAGAGTTACCATTCACAAGATCTATTACGAAAGGAGTTATTTCAGAAGAAACTATGGATCAATTTTGTAAATAAGTTGGCCAAAAATACGATGACCACATATGCAGTAGATGTAGTGGCAGACATAACTTTATTCCAGATGTGATCCTACAATAGCAGGAAGATAAACAAGCAGCAGATACAACAAGGAGAAGATAAAAAGAAGACAGTAACAGAGCAATAATAGAAGAAGACAAGTTAATAAATAACTAGAAAGCGACATATTGTATAGCCTTTAACTCTTATATATAAATTATTAGTTTTGTAAGACTTTTGTATAGATAAGAATTGTTTTCTTTTTAGGGTAGCTAACTTTATTGCCTAGCCTTTTTGACTTTTTTGTAACATATGAATTATTAGGAAAGACACGTGTACTAAAAATAGAGAGAGTATAGAGTTTACGTCTTTCATTTTTTAGGATATAAATAGACGAGCATTCGCTCTGATAAAGGGCAAGTCTTCATGAGTTGAAGCAAACCCCTCTCTTGTACACAAAACTTTTGAATTATTTAATAAAAATACGTATATTTCCAAGGAAAAGCCATGAATCATCAAACAACTATGGAAAATCTAGAATTATGAGATTTACCAGAACAGGTATTTATATTTGTGATTATGAATAGCTAAATTCATAAATTCCTGACAATCATGATATGATAAAATAAGTTAATATTAGTTACTTTATAGTAGAATTATTCGAAAAATAACATGCTAAGAAATTTATTAGCAAAGTGGAAAAAGAGAAAAATCCCTAAAGAACTATGCCATCCTAAAGGTAAAATCGGTGAGGCAAGAAAGCCGTGATAGGGGAGTAGCCAGAGTAGAGACGCTATTTAAGGAAAAAGTATCCAGATTACCATGCTAATAGTGACCGAAGAACATGTTATTTAAAAATAATCTAGTATATAGTAATCTAGAATGATCACATTTTGTTATGTGTATGATTGAAGGGAATATTTTGAAAAAAGCATCATATGAAAAATGAATACTTATTTATCTGACAAAATGGTAGATAAATTTAAAATACTTGTTTTGTATATACTTAAAGATATAGAAATTGTAGATATAAGAAAAATCATATTGAAAAGAATATTTGATAAATATTTTATGACTAGAATAAATTACATACCACACCTACCTACCTACTCTTACAAATACTTATAAACCAAACCTACACAGCAACCATAATAAATTACATATATTTAGAATATTTGAAAATGGATATGAAAAATATACAATTAGTAGAAAAACTAATGGAAACCAATCTAGAAAAATATATGAGAACTAAAGATATAAAATATATAAAATTCCTTAATGAAAATATACAAGAATTATTAAGATTAAAAGAAATAACTAATAAATACTATGACAAAGCAATTAATTACTAGAATCCAATTCCAAGTTATTCGTAGAAACGTAAGCATAATATGAATAATATGACAAGTTATATATCTGATGAAACGAAGATACTTGTTTTATATATCACAAAAGACTTACAATTAGAAGACATGAAGAAAATAATATGGGAAAAATATTTGATTTTGAAGATGAGTTACTAAGTACTAATTGGATAGAAGATGAATTAGAAAATATAAATTTCTATTGTAGAAATAATTCAGATATTTATTATTCAGACAGATATTATACAGATTAAGAATGCTAGAATATATTGAAAGAGTTAGAGAAAAATAAAATTGGCTCTATGAAAAAATTAATTATAGAAACCAGCTTAGAAGAGGAAGAGAACAATTAAAAGAAAAATTAATTTGGATAGATAAAACCATAAAACAACTAAAAATAAAAGACAGTTTAGAATATGATTTAGACATTGAATTATTCATAGACGAAAAAGATAGGATAATTAATAAAATAGATAACATAGAATTTAATATCAGCTATAGTACAATTAGAATAAATTATTACAAAGAGATTTGCAGTATTACAACTACTTTAGAATAAAATGATAGACTATGAGTATTTAAAAAGTTGGAGACAAGATATGGAAGAAATAAGAGCAACAGAGATACTTATGAAAGAAAATTTAATTGAATATTTTGGAATAAAAGATATAGAATATTTAGAATAACTTCAAAATAATATACAAGAATTATAAAGACTAAGAGAAAAAACTAAAAAAATATTATAGTAAAGCATTTAATCAAGTACCATCTAACCACCCCCCAAGATATGAACATTAATAAAATTAAAATATTTAGAGAAGTTAAGAAATATCCACGCACAAATAAAAATAGATCCATTAGAGCTATAATAGATCTATTTAAGTTACCCAAGTTATTTACACCCCCTACAATTGGTAGCAGAGTTATGTTGTAGCTATGTTGTTTAAAGTTATAGAAGTAGTATATATTTGGATTTATTTGATTAATTTATTAATTATGATAAAATTAGATTTAGATATCCACCAAAATATTATAAATATTGCTTAGATGAATAACAAACAAAAATTTCAAAAATATAAAGAATTAAAACAAATAATATTTGAAAAAACTTAAAGAATTAAAAATAACGATAGAAAGACTACAACATAACATAGTTGTCGGAGTTAGTAAAAACTCAATAAATTCACAAAAAGAAGAAATATCAAATTTAGAATCAACAATAGATAGTCTAGAATATATATATATCGACATAACCTATATACATTTAAATAAAATGAGCAAAGAAAAATTTATAATAGACGAAAAAACATATGAAAATCATAAAGGATCAAAAATAAAAATAGTATTCTCTAATTTAGGAAGAAGATATAAGAAAATAGGTGAACATTTATATTTAATGTTAGAAAAGAATAATTAAAATTAGAAGATAAGTTGGCAGCCATGGTAAGAATATAAAGAGAAAACGAAGAAATAGATAGAAAAAAGGAAATCAATAAAATAAAATAACAAACTATAGAGGAAATACGAAAAATAGAAGAAACTAAAAATAGTAGGATCGCTGAATTAGAAAAAAACTATAAATGCTAAAAGACCTGTATGAAAAAAGACAGAAAGAAAAAGAAGAAAAAGATAAAGAATAAAAATTATTAAATGAGATAAATCAATTTTAAAAAAAATAAAAATTAAAAATAAAGAATCAGAAACCAGTGAATTAGAAATATATACAATAGATGCTGAAGAAACAGATAATTATGATTCGGAAGGTAGTGAAACATATACAAAAATTCTAGAAAACATAGGAAAACTAGAAATTAATGAAGAACAAGAAGTAAATAATAAAGAAAATCTAAAACTAATAAATACATAGGTAAATACTCTAGATAAAAATATAATACCTAGTACATCAGAACTAAGAAAATCAACCTATAATTCCAAAAATAAGTTTAAAAGATATGATCCAAAAGATGAGTATAATAAATGGACACCAAAACAAATAAATGATTACAACTTTTTAGATTTAAACTGTGTAATAGACACAAATAAAACTATACAACTGTGGGTAGGATACATGTAAAAATAATTATTAGATAATAAAATAGATACAACAAACATGCCAGAATATATAGAAAAGATATTAATAGGAACAGTAAAATTATGGTTTTTAAACCTAGCCGAAGCAAGTAAAAAAGTATTAAGATCTAATAATAAAATAGAAGGAACATCAATAACTACTAAAATATCACCAATAGAAATATTGAAAAAATATGAAATAGCTATAAGAGATGAATTTAGCAGTATGACAACAGAAGAAGCAGAAAACCAAAATAAAGAAAAAGATACGAATGGGAATTTAATGTTAAAACTAGCAATATGTAATATATGTTATATAGATGAGTATACGTGCGCATTTAAAGGATATTATTATAATGGAACATATAATACAGAAGAAAGTAATGAAATAAGAAGATTATATTTTAGTAAATTACCTGAACCATTTAGTTCAAAATAATAAACAGCTGGGATGAAGCAAAAATAGTAGATACCCTAGGAGAAAAAATAAAATTTTTACAAGAATGATATAGAAATCTATGTGAAAAATATAGAGAAGAAATAAAAATGGGAAAAACATTAATAAGAAATTTAGCATATTGCAAAGATAAAATAGCACCTCAGTTTGGATCTGAAGAAAGATATTATAAGAAAAGAAAAAAACATAAGAAACATAAGAAATACAAAAAATCAAATATAAATATAAGAAACTAAGAAAAAGATATTATGTAAAAAATTATAAACATAAAAGACCATATAGGACAAAGAAACCTATAAAAGAATGTACTTGATATAATTGTTGAAAACTAGGACATTTAGCTAGAGATTGTAAAATGCCTAAGAATCCAAAAAAGAAACAAATATCAGAAATAAAAATAGAAAATACAGAATATATGCAGATAGATTATATAGATTATGAATTAGAAAGTGAAGATAGTATATATGATATTTTGGAGAATGAAACAGATATTGAAATAGATAGTGAATTAGATGAATCAAATGACTGAAGAAGATATAAAAATGAACTAAATAACTGAAGAAGATATAAAAATAATAACAAAGGGAGAATATTTAAATGAAGAAGGAACATATCAAAATATAATATTTGATAATAATATGTTTGACGAAAAAAAAAGGAAAAGAGTTAGACCTAAGTGTAGAAAAAATATTTAAAATTCCAATAATAAAAAATATATTTATTAGAAAAAAAGGAAGAATACTATGTATTAAGCCAAAAAGAACATGTAATAGACTGTAGATATGAAAAAGGAAGGGCTAGTATACCACTAGTAAGAAAAAGAATAATTAATAAAGCAATAAACGATATAAAAAGTAAAGACCCAATAAAATATGTACACCTTGGAGGAACGGAGATATTGATAAAAGCATTTTTTAGAGAAGGAATAGATACACCAATAGAATTATATTTAGCAGATGATAGAATTATAAAACCTATAGAAAAAAGTATAATAACTTCCATAAAAGGAAATTTTAAATATATCAAAAATTTAAATTTATAATAAGTTCAAATTATTCAGTAGCAATAGCAGATAAAAATATAGATAAATCATTAGTGTTATATTGAGAAATATCAGGAATAGAACTAACCCAGGAAGTAAAATATTTAAAGCAAGATGTAAAAATCTATACGTATTAACAACAAAACATAAAATAACAGAAAAAAATAAAATTAATAAAATGCAAATAGAAAGTCCTTTTTAACAATTCAGAAAAACAATTGATAATACTGATTATAGTTACAAAAATATAGACAAAGAAGAAGATTTAGAAATAATAAATGATAGAATAAGTACATAAAAAAGAATAGCTCATGAAAAACCAGAATTATCAAGCTCATAAAAAAGAACAAGTTATGAAACAACTTCAACAGTTAATTTAAACCAATATTACATAACAGGAACAATAAATGAAAAGGAATATTTAATATTCTTAAACACAGGACAAGAAGAAAATTATATAGCAAAGTATCTAGTAAAAAGTGAAGAAGTAAAATCTAATAGTAATATATGCCTAGATCTACCAAGGAGTCTAATAAACATTAAAGATACAGCAGAAAAAAGAAATAATAATATGAGTTAGAAAAATAAAAATAGAATTTGAAATAAAAGAAGAAATGCAAAAAGAAGATATAATATTAGAAATAAAATGGTTAGAACAAGTAAAACCATACAATATAGAACATACACAATTATCTATAACGTATAATAAAGAGAAATTATTCATAAAAAGAACTTTGACATGACATGAAAATATATGTACTTGTAAAAATAATAGTAGAAGGATATTATAATAGGTATTATACATCTATGATATATACAGGAGCAGAAGTAAACTTATGTAGATACAACTATTTACCAAAAGGTAAATGAGATAAGCTAAAAGTACCAATAGTGGTCAAAGGATTTAATAATGAAGGAAGCTTATATATAAAGCTAAGAATGTAAAAATATAGATATGGGATAAAATAATAACAATAGAAGAAATCTATAATTACGAACTAGCATCAAAAGATATGCTTTTAGGAATGTCATTTTTAGATAAATTATACCCACATATAATAACTATAACAGATTGGTGGTTTACAACACCATGTAAACAAAAAGTAAGAGCAAAAAGAGTTATTAATAAATAAGAAAGAAAACTGATTGGATAAAAGAAAGTGAAAAAATTACACAAAAGTTAGAAAATATAAAAAAAAATACAGAAGACACTGTAGAACTAATTGTATTTTCGATAAATAAAAAAGAAATAACCATATTTTCAATAGATAAGGTAGAAATAATAAAGAAAAGATTAAGACAATTATATAGAGAAGATCCATTAAAAGGATGGGAAAAAGATAAAACTACTATAAAAATTGAATTAATACATAAAAATAGCATAATAACTCAAAATCCATTAACATATAATTTTAACAATTTAAAAGAATTTAAAATGCATATAGATGAATTATTAAAGAAACAATATATACAAAAAAAAGAAATAGTAAACACAATAGTCCAACATTAATAGTAAATAAACATAGTGAACAAAAAAGAGGAAAAAGTAGAATGGTTATTGATTATAGAAATTTAAATACAAAAACTATGACATATAATTATCCAATACCAAATAATATATTTAAAATAACACAAATACAAGGATATAATTACTTTAGTAAATTTGACTTTAAATCAGGATTATACCACTAAAAGTTAGATGAAAATTCTAAGGAATTAACCGCATTTACGGTACCACAAGGATTTCATGAATGGAACGTATTACCATTTGGATATAAAAATGCACCAGGTAGATATCAACACTTTATGGATAGTTATTTTAAACAATTACCTAATTGTATAGTATACATAGATGATATACTACTATACACAAAAACTAAAGAGGAACATTTAAAATTATCAGAACAATTTATAGATATAATAGAAAAATCGGGAATAAGTTTAAGTGACAAAAAAACCGAAATTATGAAAAACCAGATAGAGTTTTTAGGAATACAAATAGATAAAAGTGGAGTAAAAATGCAACAACATATAGTACAAAAAATAATATGTTCAAAAGAAGAATTAGATACAAAAAAGAAATTACAATCATTTTTAGGATTAGTAAACCAAGTAAGAGAATATATACCAAAATTAGCAGAAACTCTAAAGCCTTTACAGAAAAAATTTAAAAAGGATATAGAATATAATTACAATGAAGAAGATTAAAAACAAGTTTTGAAAATAAAAATACTTTATAAAGAGTTACCAAAATTATAATTCCCAGACGAAAATAACAAAATTTATATATATTGTTGAAGTAGATGCTAGTGAATATAGTTATGGAGGAGTTTTTAAATATAGATATGAAGAAGAAAAATTAGAACATCATTGTAGATACTACTCAGGTACGTTTAATGAAACAGAAATAAAATGAGAAATAAATAGAAAAGAATTATGTTCATTATATAAATGTTTATTAGTATTTGAACAATATACTGTATATAACAAATTCATTGTGAGGACAGATAATACCCAGGTTCGGTGGTGGTTAACAAGTAAAATACAAAACTCAGTTACGATGAAGGAAATTCGGAGATTAGTATTGAATATATTAAATTTTACATTTACGATTGAAGTAATCAAGAATGACAAGAATGTTATTGCAGATTACATATCAAGACAAAGCTACTCAAACTGATTTACCAATGGAAGAAGCTGATGTCAAAGATATCCAAACAGACTTAATATTACAAGTGTTTAAACAAATGAAGTTATTACAAGAAAGAGTTATCACATTAACTACTGAAGTTACAAATGTAAATTGCAGGTTGAGCACTATAAAAAAAAGAAAAAACTATTACCAAAGATACTGCATAGGAAAAGCACATTAAAAAACTAGACCTAGAAGGTGACGATGAGAAACACCTAAAAACTCAAATTACTAACGAAATTATAGTTACAGCTGCAGGCGCAGGTGATGTATCCAAGGGAAAGAATATAGTCACACAAAATAAACCTGAACCACCAAAGAAAAAGAATTATAACCTCAACCAGATATTCTCAAAACTATATACACCAAATATACAAAAATCATAGTCATCTACACCTCCACAGATACACACATATTCTGAATGACTCAATCCTCAAAAGCAGACTTATAACCATATCACTCGTCCATATATTGATAATATTTATACTTTACAAAAATTGTTAAATACAAAAACTATCTAGAGTAATGATTTAGCAAAATAACACCAAGGATATATTACGCAAAAATGTCAGAACTATAACAAACTTATTGCTTTACCTAGCACCGGTGCAAACTTTATTACTTTATGTTACTATTATGGACTATTATCTACAGTCTACACAACTACCGGAGAAGATTTAACAGACATTATAGATATTTACAAAGGATTTATGGATTATAAGAGGATTACGATAGGATAGTTATTCTATATCCGTTTCTACTCAGCACCAGCAAAAATATTATTTGATGAAATAAAATAGACAATTAATGTTGTCAAGATAGGAATGACACAAGATTATATAATCCCTGAAGAAATATGCGAACAAGAAAAGATAACCAAAAATCAGATACCGGACTTCTACCGAAACAAGATAGTTATTGGACTAAGCAGTATATTGAATGAGTTAGCAAATAATTATATAAATCAAAACCCATTTTGGATTTACTATAATAGAAATCAATTAATGGTTTACTCTACTTGTAAAAATATTAGAGCAAATGACAGAGAAGAGATAAGAAGATGGGTCATGACGATCCTAAAACCAGAAGAGTTACCATTCACAAGATCAATTACGAAAGGAGTTATTTCAAATGTAGCTATGGATCAATGCTGTAAACAAGTTGGCCAAAAATACGATGACCACATATGTAGCAGATGTAGTGGAAGAAACAACTTTATTCCAGATGTGATGCTACAGTAGAAGGATGATAAAAAAGAAGCAGATACGACAAGAAGAAGATAAAAAGAAGACAGTAACAGAGCAATAATAGTAGAAGACAAGTTAATAAATGACTAGAAAGCGGCATATTGTATAGCCTTTAACTCTTATACGTAAATTATTAGTTTTATAAGACTTTTATATAGATAAGTCTTGTTTTA
>NC_061119.1:67189605-67229712 GCF_002878395.1 Capsicum annuum | reverse complement strand
CTTAAGCCTTGTTTGGGTAAACATTTGCCTAAACTAGAACTTGAGGAATAGATATGGACTCCTAACCCACTTTAGTCTATGACACATATTATATTGGTAAGCCTTTACAATATATGAGCTCGTGGGAATATGTATTTAGGTAATGATGATAAATATTGATATGTGATGGTTATCTTGGTAGATGTGAGGATTGAAACATATTGGTAATGTTATTGTTAATGCTATTAATGATATGACTTATGATGCTGATTATATATATTATAACTTATTCTATTTTGGGTATGGATTATATTATGACATGTTTAATTTTGGGTATTACTTATATTATGATCGGTTCAATTATGGGTATTGTTTATATTATGATCGGTTCAATTTTGTGTATTGTATATATATGTGTGTGTGTGTGTATGTGTGTATATATATTAATGATTCAAGTACAGGCGTTTACTATAACATGATGAAATAATAAAGTAATGTATGTCTGGTAAGGGAGGACTAGTGAATAAATTATACTTAGTGGACAATTGGTGGCTAATTGGTACTTTGTGAATTATGGAATAATATTTGCGAATTGTTAGGTGAAGGCATAATGTCAAATAACAGAAATTATGGAAACGATGGTTAAATAATAATGATGGCTAGTTGTAAATGAAGCATACTTAGACTATTATTCTCTTGAGTGTACTCTCAAGTCATATGTGAGGCTGTGATGAGTTCTTTAATTTTCTGCACTACTTGGCGTATAAGAGCCAATTTGGTAGTTATGTTTGGTTATGCTTGATTATTTATGTTATTTTATTATTTTTATCTCAGTTTATGCACTATCTATGTACAATGATGATTTAGGTTCGATTTTGTACCTTGACTTAGTTATGTTATCTCATATTAAGTAATTACTATACCATGATTTAGCTCAGTCGATCGATGATGCCTGCTGGGTACCCATTGTTTTGGTACTCATACTACAGTTTTTACCTTTTTGGTTAAGATCTGAGTATTAGATTTTGTCGTTTATTGTTTTTATACGGTGATTATTTTCCAAATATAGGGTATCTTATAGTTCGAATCACCTATTTCCTTCTATTTTTATTATTTAGTATTTTGTTTCAAGGCAGATGTATTGACTATTCTATTCTAGATACTTAGGTTGCATTTTTATGATTAATATATGCTCTTATACTAACTCTACCAGGTTTTGGGATTGGTATCTTATATGGATTGTTTTAATTTATTTAGAACCCTTGTTTAAATTAAAAGTTTTGTTCTTGATACTTACCTATGTTGGGCATTTCCTACCGAATAAATCCATTGCGTTATCTTTGGGCTAAGGTTTGGTTTACCTATAAGCAGGGTTTGGTAGGTGCCATCATGACTCATAAATTGGGTCCTGATAAACTTGTATCAGATCCTAGGCTACACCAATATTATTGGTACATGAGCAAATGTCTAGTAGAGTCCTTTGATTCAGATTGATGATGTTTGTTTCCTATCTTTGGGAGGCTATAAGACATTAATAAGAGTTCATCACTTCTTTTATTCATATCGTTCTAATAGTTTGAGTTGGTTTGTAGGAATATTCCCTTTACATTACTCTTTTACCATTCGCCAAGACATGATGAAGGGTATTAATAGAAATCCCAGGCATCTTTCTCCTATTTATGGATGAACTAGAGGTCGTGGACATCAGTATGATGTGTCCTCATCTACATCACAGGATAGGCTGCCTTCCCAAGACCCTATCCTGCTTCTGACCTAGAGATTCTCCCACCACAGCCAGCGGTTGGCCAGGGACCAACCCAGGAAACACCATGTTATATTATTTCTTCATTATTTAGAGATGTATTGGTTCATCTTTTGGGTTTAGTTGGTAGAATTTTATCTGATGGTGCACAGTCTACTAATCAAAGTGGTACTAAGGCAGGGGTACAGCTTGTAACGGCAACTCCTAGAGTTGAGGTTTCTCCTGCACCAGTAGTTGCTTAGCTGGTAGTTGCTCAACTTGCTATATCTTCTGAGGAGCAGGAGATGTTGGGTAGATTCTTTAGATTTTCTACGCCTATATTTTTTGGTACTCTGAGCGAGGATGCATATGAGTTTCTGATAGCTTATGAGGATAAGCTCCATAATTTGGGCCCTGTTTAGACTCAAGGTATGGATTACACCATATTTCAGTTGGACTTGTATGCTTTTCATTAGTGGAGAGGTTATATGGATTCTAGACCAGCTGGATCTTTCCCTTTGTATTAGAGTCAGCTCACTAAGATGTTCATGGAGAAATATATGCCTCGCATTCTTACAGATTGTTTGTGGGATCAGTTCTCTAGATTAGAGCAGGACTCCATGACTATTACAGAGTATAAGTATCATTTTTACATGTTGGATAAGCATGCGACTTCTATTTTAGATCTGACTATGAGAGAGTTTTCTATTATGTTAGGGGGTTGAAAAGGTTTTAGGATCATGTTAAGGTTGTAGAGGACATGCATCCTGAGTCCCAAGGGGGAAATAATAAGAGTCCTAGATTTTAGGGCAGCTTCAATAGGGGCTATAGTAGTTCTTAATTTAAGGGTAATATTTCTCATAGTGGGTTTTCTCTGTGTCCACCCTATCAGGATCAAAGTAAGTCAAGTGGATCAGTTTAAAAAAATCTTCAAATTACTAACGAGGGTAAGTCTAGTGTTAGTGATTGCCCTGTTTAGGGTAGTGGTCAGTCTTTGAGGGGTCTATCTCCTTGGTATTCTAGTTGTGGTGGTTATACAGGGTCAGTCAGATTAGTTGGTTCTGGTTCAATTTTGAGAGCATGTTTTAGGTATGGCTATTTTTACCATTTTGTGCGTGGGTGCCCCAATAGAAGGGCGATTGTTATTTTCGACACAGGGTGCTTCCCCTATTAGAGCAATTCATCCCTTAATTAAATATGGTTCTCAAAGTCGTAGGGGTAGTTCCCAGGGTACTCCAGGAGGTTATCAACCAAACAGGATAGAAGGTCAGTCAGGTGCCAAGCCAGGTGGTGCAAAAAGTCAGTTGTATGTAATACCTGCTAGAATCAAGGCTGAGACATTGGATTTTGTTGTTACAAGTATGATTTTTATGTGCCGCCAGTCTGCATTGCTTTATTTGATCTGAGATCAACTTCTTCTTATGTTTCTACTTATTATGCACCATGGTTGGAGTTGTCTTGTGATTCATTATCTATGCTATTGTGTGTATCTACTCTCGTGGATAATTTTTTAGTAGTAGATCAAGTATTCTAATCATGTATTATGATAGTTAGCGAAGTTGATACTTATGTTGTTTTTATTATTCTGGATAAGGTGGATTTTGATTACAATTCTGGGCATGGATTGGTTATGCCATTATCATGCAGTCATGGATTGTTTTCCTAAGGCTATTACCTTAGCCATGCCTCATTTACCCCAGTCATGTGGCAGGGAGTGGTTATCCATAAGACAACGGGAATTATTCTTACGTTCGTGCTAGAAGGCTTATTTTGAGATGTTATGAGTATTATTTTGCTTATATTTGTGATACTAGAGTAGAGAGTCTCTAGATTGATTTTGTTCCTATTATTTGTGAGTTTCATGATGTGTTCCTTACCGACTTACTTAGTATTCCCCTTGTCTATGAGATTCAGTTTGCTATTGATCTCGAGCCTAGCACCCAACCATTTCTATGACACCTTATTATATGGCTCCTGCCGAGCTTAAAGAGTTGAATTCTCAACTTCAGGATCTTTTTAGTAAGGGTTTTATTAGACAGTGTATGTCTTCTTTGGGAGATTCTGTATTATTTATAAAGAAGAAAGATGGATCCATGCATATGTGTATTGATTATAGACAACTTAATAAGGTGGCGATGAGAACCGTTATCCTATGTCTGGCATTGATGATTTGTTTGACCAGCTTTAAGGTGTGGTAGTGTTTTCTATGATTGATTAGAGATCTAGTTATCATTAATTGATGGTTCGGGGTGAAGATATCCTGAAGACAACCTTTAGGACCCATTATGGTCATTATGAGTTCTTAGTGACGTCATTTGGCTTGACTAATGCCTCAGCTGTATTCATGGATTTGATGAACCAAGTATTCAGGCCTAATTTGAATTTATTTTTTATTGTGTTCATTGAAGACATCCTTGTGTATGCAAAGGAGCATGCAATATTTGAGGTTTGTGCTCTTGACTTTGAGAGACCATGTACTTTTTGCCAAGTTCTCTAAGTGTGAGTTTTGGATTGAGTCGATGACATTTCTTGAACATGTGTTGTCTAAGGATGGGATTATGGTAGACCCAACCAAGATTAAGGCGATTCTTCATTGGGCTAGACCTACATCTCCTACTAAGGTCCATAGCTTCATTAGTTTGGTCGGTTATTATAAATTCTTCGTCGAGGGTTTTGCTACTATTTCAGCCTCTATGACCAGATTGACTCGGAAAGAGGTTTCTTTTTTATGGTCCAAGGAGTGTGAGTCGAGCTTTAGGAAGCTTAAGGATTTCCTTACTTTAGCTCCTATTTTAGTTCTATGGATTGAGGGTGAGGGATTCTCCATGTTTTGCCATGCTTCTGATGTAGTTTTGGGTTGGCATTGATGTAGCAGGGTTGTGTTATTGCATATGCTTTAAGAAAGCTTAAGGTGCACGAGTGCAATAACCCACTCATTAATTTTAGTTGGCGGAGCTAGTTTTCACACTTATGATTTTGGGGCATTATCTTTATGATGTGCATTGTGAAATTTTCACCAAGCATCACATTTTTCAGCATCTTATGACTCAGAGGATGCTTAATGCTAGAAGGCATCAATGGATGGAGTTAATTAAGGACTATGATATTTCCATCTTGTGTCATTCGGCAAGGAGAATATGATAAAAGATACCTGGATTCCAAAAGCAGTGAGTATGGGTAGCTTGGCTTGTATTTTAGTTTCTCAAAGGTTGTTAGAATATGACATTCAGTCCTTAGCCAACTTCATGGTTTACCTTGATATTTTAAATCCTATAAGGATTTTGGCTAGTGTGGAGGTGGGGTTTTTACTATTTGAGAGGATTTGAGATCATCAGTATGAGGATAGTATGCTTCACTTCCTTCATGATCAAGTGTTGAGCGGTGAGTCCGAGAGGGTCATCATAGATTTTGAGGGTGTTTTAAGAATCGATGGTCATATTTGTGTTCCATAGATCGATGACTTTATTTAGGTGATTTTGCATGAGGCTCACAACTCAAGATATTCCATTCACCCCAACACAGCAAAGATGTACAAAGTTTGAGACAACACTATTAGTGGAGTGGTATAAAGAGAGATGTGGCAGACTTTAAAACTCGTTGCCTATTATGTCAGTAGGTAAAGGCCAAGCATCAGTGACCCAGTGAATTAACTCAAAGATTGATCATTATCAAGTGGCAATGAGAATGGATTACCATGGACTTTATTAGTGGTTTTCCTTATACTCCCAGTGGTTTCGATGGTATTTGGGTTATTGTAGATCATTTCACCCAGTCAACAAATTTTTTTCATTTTTAGATGTCTTTTAGTGCTGACAGGTTGCCTCATATCTATGTTCGGGAGATAGTCCATTTGCACAGGGTGCTCATTTCTGTAATTTCAGATCATGGATCGGTGTTCACTTTGAAATTTTTTACAGCATTTCAAGAGAAGTTGGGTACTCAAGTGGATTTTAATATAACCTTTCATTCGCAAACCAATGGCTAGTTCGATTGGACTATTCAGGTTCTTAAAGATATGCTCTGAGCCTGTGTTATGGATTTTTGGACACCGTTGGGAGCAACACTTAGCCTTGGCATAGTTTGCATATAATAATAGCAATCATCTGATTATTGAAATGGTACCTTGTGAGGCTTTGTATGGTAGGAGATATCATTCTCCAATTGGATGATTTGAGACTTCCAAGGTTAGGCCACGTGGAACTAATTTTCTTCAAGAGTCATTGGACAGAGTCAGGCTGATTTAGGATAGGTTGAGAGCGACTCAGGGTAGGCAGAAGGCCAATACATACCGTAGGCTTCGTGCCTTGAGATTTGGAGGTTGTGATCATGTATTCCTCCGTGTATTACCCTATAGAGGATGTGATAAGGTTCGGGAAGAAGGGCAAGCTCAGTCCTAGATATATTGGACCTTTTGAGATTCTTTATACAATTGGTGAGGTGGCTTATGAGTTATATTTACTACTATATTTTGCCACTATTCATCTAGTTTTCCATGTTTCTATATTGCAGCAATACATTCCTAATCCATCTCATGTAATTGGATGGGAATCAGTCCAATTGGATGAGTATTTGACCTTTGTAAAGGAGTTGATTCTCAATTTGGCAAGTGATGTCTGGCACTTCTGCACTAGAGAGATTTGTATAGTTAATGTTCAGTGGAGGCACTGCCCCGTGGAGGAGGCCACTTGGGAGATTCATAGCGAGATGCAAAACCAGTATCCTCACATGTTAGAGACTTCAGGTATATCCTAATCCTTCACTTTCACAAATGAAAGTTCCTTTAAAAGTGGATATTCTAATGACCCTTCATGTCATTTTCCATATTTCCACATACTTTTTCTCTTGGAGCTATTCCATAGCTTCCCCCAAGTCATATCATTTATGACTTGCTGGGACTGATAGTTTTTTTACTGGCTGTTCATTTAGTATTTAGAGCCAACTCCTTGTTTAGAAGTCTTCATTGGATCCAATTGTCCACCGGCTAAAAGCTTCAGTAAATGATCTCATATGCAAATTCCAACAATGCCAATAGCTTCAGAATATCTATTCTAGGCTAGATGGACCTTTTGTTCGGGTTTCGATGCACCTAAGATCATTTAGACCTATTTGTGAAAAGTTGGAGAAATTAGAAATCTAAGTGTGGGACCCATAATTGGTTGAAACAACCTCGTATGGAAAATATTATTGCATCATTGATTCTAAAACATCAAATTTAGTATGGTTACATACTACTTTGGCATAAACGAGATTCTAAATGAATCTTGAGAGATTGGCGGAGACTTGGAAAAGTCTCAGCTGCTAGCTGGTGCAGTGGTGATTGCCAGCCAAGGGTCACAATTGTGGTGCCCTTGGTAAAAGAGATGATGCAATCGTGGTGGAGTAGTGGCGATCGTGACTGCCTAGGCAGTTGCCAAAATGGTGTGATCCCATATTGTTGGTCGCGATAGCAATATTTGATTAGCTGGATAGGTTATAAACGACCTATTATGTCGCTAATTAACCCATTCTTCATCCACTCCTTGAGAACAAAAACCATAAAGAATAAGAACTCTTAAAATTTAAACTTGTGGGTGATTTGGGAGTTTAATTAAAATCTATTTTTGTGATTTTCATCAGATTTAAGGTTAGAATTCACTCTTTTCATAGTGAAATTTCTTGATTTGATTCTCAAAACCCTAATAGCTTGAAGGCTTAATTTTATCCCCAAATTAGCTTGGATTTCACCCATTCTTGAGGGTTATGATTCCTTAATCATGTATGAATTTTGGGTTGGTCTCGAAAAAGTAATTTATGTAAATGGGACCCACAAGGGGGTTTTAAGGTGATTTTTGGACCCGAAGCACAATGTTGCAATATGGGTATCAATGTTTTTGTATTAATGAGTAGAACATGTTTTTGATAGCTTGGCATCTTGAGAAGGATTCTTGAAAGGACAAATAAAAGTTTAATGGTTCATTGAGCTTTCTTTGGCGTCGAGGTAGGCTAGGTTTAAACCCTTGTTAGATTGAGCTACTTCATAATATATTCGTGTGTTGTGTTTGATTGGGATGAGTTTTAGGTGTTGATTGATGGAATGCAAGACTTGGCATTTATTGAGACGTTTAGGCTATTTAGATATCGTAAGCTTGAAACACTTAGCTTGTTCCCTTATGCTTTAGGTGAATTAGACTTCATTCTTCATGTTTAGCATGAGAACGTCTTAGATTACTCTAATTAGGCATGATTGACTAGTAGTACATATTTTAGGTGAACTCCCTATCTTAGGGCTAATTGAGGCATGTTTGACATTTAAAAGTGAATTTAGATTCTTAAAGCCTAGTTCAGGTAGAAATTTGCCATAAAAATAACCTAAGGATTAGAAGTGGACTCTTAACCCACTTTAGACTATGACACATGTTAGCTTGGTGAACCTTCACACTATTGGGACTCGTGGGAATGTGTATTGAGGTAATGGTGATGAATCTTAATACTTGATGGTTATATTGGTTGATTGGAGGATTGAAACCTATAGATCATATGATTATTTATGATATGGAAGATATGACTTATAGTGATTTTATACATATATATATATATATGTATATTATGACTGGTTTAATTTTGGGTATGGATTATATTATGACTGATTCAATTTCGGATATTGCTTATATTATGATTGGTTAAATTCTAGGTTTTGGTTATATTATGACCAGTTCAATTTTGTTCATCGCTTATATTAAGACCAGTTTAATTTCAGGTATTTCTTATATTATGATCGGTTCAATTTTGGGTATCGACTATATATATTATCTGTTTGAGTCCGAGTGTTTACTATGACATGATGAAATGACAAAGTAATTTATAATTGGTAAGGGAATACTAGTGAATAAATGGTGCTTAGTGGACAATTGATGACTAATTGGTACTTTGTGGATTATGGAATAATGTTAGCGAATTGCTAGGTGAAGGCATAATGCCGAATGATGGAAATCGTAAAACGATGGTTAAATTTATGATAATGGCTAGTTGTAAATAATGCATACTTGAACTATTCTTCTCTTAAGTGTATTCTCCAATCACATTGGATGCTGTGACGAGTTCTTTACATTTTCGCATCTATTAGCGTAGGGGAGCTAATTTGTAGTTATGTCCGCTTGTACTTGATTTTTAACGTTATGTTATCATTACTATCCCACTTTATGCACTATTTATGCCCAGTGATGATGGATATGATTCAGGTTCAATTTTTTACCTTGACTTAGTTATATTATCTCGCATTCTATCATTCTTATATCATGATTTTGCTCAGTCGGCCAATGATGCCTACTGAGTGGCCATTGTTTTGGTACTTATACTACACTTTTGTACCTTTTTGGTGCAGATCTGAGTACTTGTTTCCATTCTTGATCGTTGGTCGTACTATGATTGATTTTAGAAGATAGGGTGAGCTATTGGAGTTTGAGTCACCCATTTCCTTCTATCTTTATAGTTTAGTCTTTTGTTTCAAGAAAGATGTATTGACTATTCTAGATACTTGGGTTGTATTTTTATGATTAAAAGATGCTCTTGTACTAACTCTTCCAGGTCATGGGATTGGTATATTGTATTGATTATTTTTATCTATTTAGAACCCCTGTTTGAATTATAAGTTGTGCTCTTGAAACTGGTCCATGTTGGGCATTTCCTACCAAATTAACCCAATCTGTAAGCTCTTGGTTATGGTTTGGCTTACCTATAGGAATGGTTTTGTAAGTACATCATGACTCGTAAATTGGGTTAAGACACTGATAGTACAATTGACAAATATAAGACAAGAATTATTGTGAAACCCATTAGACAAAAAAAGCCTAGATTATTTTGACACATACTCTGCAGTAACAAAGATAACGCTCAATCAGATGTTAGTTGCCATAGCGGCAGTATATGGTCTTGAAATTCATCAAATAGATGTCAAAATAGCTTTCTTAAATGGAGAATTGGAGGAAAATATTTACATGGAACAACCTAAGGATTTGGTCGTTCCTCATAAAGAAAAGAAAGTGTGCAAACTTGTAAGTCACTTTATAGACTAAAATAAGCACCCAAACAGTGGCATGCAAAGTTTAACCAAACCATGTTGGCAAACGGCTTCAAGATAAATGAATATGATAAATGTGTTTACATTAAAGGCACTCCAAATCACACAGTCATTGTTTGCTTGTATGTAGATGATATGTAGATCACAAGTAGAGACATTTCTAGCATAAATGCTATGAAACAAATGCTTGAGAGAAAGTTTGATATTAAAGACTTTGGAGTTGTGGATATGATCTTAGGAAAAGGAATTCATAGAACTCCATAAGGGTTGTTATTGTCACAGTCTTATTACATTGAAAAAAGTACTTGAAAAATTCAAGTATTTGGAATTCAGTATTGCCGAGACTCCATTAGATGTGAGCTTTGCACTTTAAAAGGATGAAACTTGAAATGACTCACAGTTGGACTATGCAAGAGTTATGGAAAGTTTAATGTATATCATGAATTATACATGACCAAACATAGCATGTGCTATTTGTAAATTAAGTCGGTACACGAGTAATACCAATCAAACTCATTGGATGGAAATGAAAAGAGTTTTCGGGTATCTAAAACATACTCAAGACTATGCTTTGCATTATAACAAATATCCAGCGATAATTGAAGGATATAGTGATGCAAATTGGATCATCAGATTGAATGAAGTAAAATCTATGAGTGGATGTGTATTAAATTAGGTAGAGGAGTAGTCTCTTAGAAATCATCTAAACAAACATGTATTACCCACTCTATAATGGAATCTGAATTTATCGCGTTAGATAAAGCCAGTGAAGAAGCTGAATGGATCTGGAATTTCTTGAAAGCTATTCTGTATTGGCCCAAACCATTGGTAGTAGTATGTATATACTGTGATAGTAAAGTGGTAATAGATAGGGTGGGGAGCATGATGTACAACGGTAAATGACATCATATAAGATTGAGACATAATATCATTAGAAAACTACTCTCTAGTAGAATTATCACGGTTGACTATGTGAAGTAAAAAGATAAAGTGTTGGATCAACTTACAAAAGGCCTATCTAGAGAGAGTTGAGAGGTCATCGAAGGGAATAGATTTACAGTCTAGCACAAGTCACCATGGCGGTAACTTTACCTAGAATACTTAAGATCCTAAGAGCTAGGTTCAAGGAGATCAAACAAAATTATGACTGGCGGTTCAATTTTGGTCAATATACTCAACCCATTCTTATGATGAAGTCAATGTTTGGATAACAAGGATAAGGATTATGGTTTAAAGCTTTTTAATGGTTTCTAAGCTTGGAAAATTTGACCAAATAGTTTGATCTATAGGATTAAATATTTAGGAATCACCTATGTAAGGGTGAAGTGGAAGTGGCTTCAAGGAGAATGATAGTAAAGGCCTATTCTTTAAGATCTCATGAAACCAGTACGTGTTTATGGCTTAAAAAAACCAAAATCGTGAGAAACATAAATAGTGAAAGGTTGAATATGTGACTTGTGTTGTCTAGGAGTACATTAAAGCTGGATAGTTCAAAGATACCATATCTACCGATTGATCGAGTGCATCTGATGCAAGTTCATTACAGAAAATTCAAAGGAAAACCTACTTATCCAGGTGCAATTATTCTTTGCTTGTTGATCAAACATTTGTCCTTATATTTTTTGATAAAATAGTCATTTCTAATTCATGTCAAGAAGTTTTTCGTTCTAATTAATGTGTGAATAGAAAATGGTGAAAAGAAATTGGAAGAAAAAGTGAAGAGAACTTTTCACTTTTAGGAATCAAAGTTCTCCCACATTGGTGGGAGAAAGAAAATTTTTTGTGCTTATATTGATAAGCATTCCTTCACGTGGATAGTGAGTCAAGAACAAGAGATGCCTCGCACTGTCATCATTATCGCTTGCTTGGCTGAGCTTCACTTCGACTTCTGCTTTGAATTTGGATTTGTCAAATGATTAATCGAGAGGTTAATTTTTTAAACAAAATATATTCAAAACTTGAAAATAAGTGAAGTTTTAATCCAAATATCCAATAGAAGTATTTTTCTCTATTTACAGACGCATTTTAGATGCAGTGCAAATGTAGTCATAATGCACCTCGAAGGGACGTGACCTTCAAGGCAAGAGACATTATTTTGGACAAAACAAGTATCTGTGTATGCACCTGGCGACCTGTGGGCGCAGGTGTAGTGCAAAAGCCACAAGTCTGTGACAAAAGTCACTTATGGCCACAAGTCTAGCATAGAACAGGCATAGGTGGTGCAATACCCCGCACACTTCTAAGCTAGAAATTAGACCTTTATTTCTACGAGTGTAAGCTCTACTTCAGTGATTCATACTTGAATCCATGTTTCATAATTATTTACCTAGTGAAGAAAGATTATGAGGTGGGACAGATATTCATAAGTGTCACTTAGAGCAAAGTGAGCTAAAAGCCTTTAATTCGGCCAATTTTTTGTGTTCAATTTCACAAGGATCATCTTAATCGAATTATATTTCCAACGATACCAATTTTGCCTTAATCTGATACCCGAGTAAAAAGTTATGGCATTTTCCGTGAAAGGTAGTAAGGGGTCGCAATAGCCCCACATCGCGATGGCTATTCAACTCGACTGGGGGATCGCATTGTGAGGTTTGCTTAACCCAACTAGGGGTCGCACCATGGGGGATATTCCCCTACAGTTTTAGCTTCTTAATGGTCAAGGGTTACTTTGGTGCTTTCACCTCAACCCCAAATATCCAAAGCACAAATTATAAGACCCAAAAGGGCATTATATGTCCATCTTCTTCAAATCAACTCACATAAAAACCCTCATCCATTCCCAAGAACAAAAATTCCAGGCATCACCATTCAATAACCTTCAGGAAATGTTATTCTCCTTCAAGATTTAAGCTTTTGAGGTATGTTAGATGTTCATCCATGGGTCTTTTTCACCCATGGAGTCCAAGAATCTAATTTTAAGTTTAAAATAAGGATCTCTACATGTTATTTTGAACTTTATCAATGAACCCCCATGAATTTTGATTTTACATGATATTTATAAGAAATTATTATTGAAATTAAACCTTATACATTTGAATGGTGCTATTTGAATGTTAACTCCCTAAATCCATGATTCATGGTTTATCAATTATGTTAGCATCTCATGTTTTGACTATTATTATACTCAAGTCTATAAATTTCAAGTGTTTGATGAAATTCCTAAATGATTGAGGTTTGAATAATGACCCCCTGTTATGTTTCTAAGAGTTTTTGATAGAAAGAGTCCTTACACGTCAAAAGTTGAAGTATGTTTAGCTATATCTTGGTAATTCAATTTTTAAGTAATGTTTTCAATTGATTTAACATGGAATGCATTATATTGTGTATTAAATATTGTGACTTCCATATCATGTTCATACGAATACAGAATAAAACCCTCAGTTTATGATTTGGTCATGTGATTGTGCTATCTTTTCATGTTTAAAAAACATCCCAATATTAAAGTCTTAGTCCTAATGTGTTTGAAGAAATGCTTAAGTGAATAATTATGAATAATGATTTCCTTCCATTCTTTCAAAGCTTTCATGTGGTCTTATTGTTATTGATATTGAGTCCTGGGGGTTTTTAATACCCTAAGTTTAGCTGTTTACTTAGTTTCAGTAGCTTCAGAATAGTTTTATATATATCATGAGCATAGACACTCAGTTAGCCATCATGATCAGTTATGTTTCCAGTTAAGTTAGTCCAGTCCAGTAATTAGTGTCATTCAGTTAGGAGTAGGATTCAGCACCAAGCAAACCTAGGGATAGGGACTCACCCTCCAGTTACGACTCGGTCCTTAAGAGGAATCCCTAAGTTACAGAACTACATAGCCAGCATAGGTTGTGAGATGTCACCCTGCCAGTTTAGGAATGAAACTCTTAGGGATCACCCGCCAGTTTAGGACTGATCTCAAGGATCACCCGCTAGATTAGGACTGACTCTACAGCCATTGTTAGTACCCATGGCATGGTACTAACACGTTTTCAACTGAGGTCACAGGTTGGACCCCGATCAACTCAGACTAGGGCATGTTTGTTAAAGGATACCTCCCACAGTTTCAGTTTTAGTATTCAGTAGAGAATTTAGTTTAGTTTTTCTTGACCATAGCATACAGTTTACCAGTATTCAGTTACCAAATTTTAGTATTTTATTTTACAAACTATTTCAAAACTTGTTGTATGCTTGGTCATTCATTATCAATCTGTATAGTTTTCGTGCATTCTTACTCAGTACCTCATGCTATATATCTAGTCAGTTAATAATAATGCACATGAACCCATGTATATCATCCTAACCTTATTAAGCATACTAGTAAATTTAAAATACTGATTGTATACTTATTTCTTGTGCTATGATGTTTTATATTATAGGTTTGAATGCTCAGTTTCTCGATCGTACTTAGACTTTCCAGGGCAGTAGCAGCAGAGTTAGTTGGGGGCATGTCCTATTAACTCCACAGTTAGACAGTTTAGAGGCTTTCAAACTAGTATATATAGTTGGTCTATTTTCAGTTGTGATTATCATTTATTTTATCAGCATGTTTCTAGATGTTTTAATACATGATCAGTATTTATTTCACTTGTTAAAACCTTATGGCATTTTAGTTGAAATTCCATACATGTTGTTTATCAGTTTTATTCAGTGCTCACAGAAGGTACTAGCTCATGTGTTAGCTTGTGGTCTCTCAAGACCGTAAATACCGTGTGGCATCCAGGGTGTACTCCCAGGGTGTTACAGGTGGCTTGACGTTTAAGAAAAAATTATCTCTTTTTATGAACCATTGCTTCTTTTCTGAAGGGACACTTTATGGCTATAAATACCTGAACTTTTTCCCTTGTAAAGGTTCCCTTGTAAAGGTACAATTTTGAGTTAAAAGTAATCTTCTTCTTCTTCTAAAAACTATCATCAAATCATTGAGTGAGTTCAAAGTTTCAGAAAAATTTAAGGTACCACTGTTTTTGAAAGTGAATCATTTTATCCTGGTAGGAAAGTTTCCATTAACCTCAGGTAGTTGAGGAAAATAAATTTCTTAAGGACACGTCGTGCATTCGGTGGAATGATTCTGTCTTTTTCTTTTTCATCTTTATTTCTTAAAGTTGATAAATACTTTATTTTGATAGTTCATTTGATTATTCATTTGAACTTGTGTCTAAAGTTTTTGGAACTTCATTATAGTTCTTAGAGTTGTTGTTGAACGTAGTGTTGATGTTTGTATTGAAATGTATAGATTTTGTACCCAACAATAATAGTTACATGCCCAGAGTATCTATGTTATTCTATAATTTGTGATTTTTTATAAAAATGCATTAGATAGAAGGGTATGGAGGTTGCAGATTAGCGTAGAAGGTTAAGTTCTTTTTGATTTATGATTCATGTTTTTTTGTAATGTCATCACTTTTATGTGCAATTTAGTTCTAATATTATTCTATGTCTGCAGTATAATTACTTTTAGAAATTTTTGATTTTTTATACAGGTTCATTAAATAGGAGAGCATGGAGATCACAAATTTGGGTAGAATGTTCAATTCTTTTTGACTTGTAAATCATGTTTTTTGTAATGTCGTATCTTTTATGTACAATTTACTTCTAATATTATTGCATGCCCATAGTATATTTGTTTCAATAATTTTTTATTCTTTTCTATGCAGGTGTATTAGATAGGAGGGTATGGAGGTCACTGATTAGGGTAGAAAGTTAAATTCTTTTTTATTATGAATTATGTCTTTTGTAATGTCATATATTTTGTATGCAATTTAGTTCTAAAGTTGTTGTATGCCCGTAATATTGAAACACCCTGGGTTTTAATCCTCAGAAATTTCCTGAGTTTTGAACTCTTTGGACATCATAGACTAGGGGTACTAGTCGTATGTTTGGATACAGTTAGGGGCCATCACTCGTATGTTGATCAGTGTGGTTGGATTGGAAACTATCTAAGGTACGACTTCTCTATAAGGGTTGTATGATGGGGTATGAGTCGTATGATGCAACTCGTATTATGTCCTATGTCTTTACTTAGGTGATTCTATTCTTCTTAAGGTATGGTTTATGGGTACCAATCTTATGATTGGGTATGGGTGGGACTTAGGAGTCGTAGGTTGGTCAATGTGAGGGGTTGAAATTCTGCTTAGGATACGAGTAATGGGTACCACTCATACCCTAGGTTATGGATGAAGGGGTTGGTCGTACCCTCCTGTGGGAAATTAATACAATTTAAGTTGGGGGTACTATGTACATTTCCCCTTATAACTCCTTGGGACCCCCATGACTTAAAACACCTTTTTGTGGCTTCATTGACCTATATGCAATCAATCAAACACACTAAACTCTCTTATGATCTCTTAAGGCTCTAGGGTTAATCAAAAGCTAGGGTTTCTTTCAAGGTGGTCAGTTGAGGCTCATAGGAGTGATTTCTTCCCATCTTCTTCATAATCTAAAGTGTGTTATTCCTCCCTCATTATTGTTCCAACTAAAGGCATTTTTTATGAATTGTTTTCATAGCATAAATGTGGTATTGTTTTGGGTTTTCAATTACATGTTGAGGGTTTTTGGTTATAATGGTTGGTTATGATTTTCCTATGTCTTTTACTTATGGTTTTCATATTATTATGACGGTTGAACAATTGGTTGCATGGGAATGGTTAATTGGTACTAGGTTTTGCCTTTGGAAATACTATGCCCCCAATATGTTTGATAAAATACCTATGAGAATGTTTTAGGTTAAATTGTTGGACTTTCATTGAACTTGTAATACCCCAAAAATCCAAACCACTACTAGTGTCACTTTAAAGCTCATGCATAGTATATTATGGTTCCTTGGTAGTTTTATCAGTCATTTTGTTGTATATTAAGGTCTCAGTAACTCCCAGATGTTAGACGAATCAAAATAATCCTTATCGATTGAATTTTTGTATAAGAATATTGCTTTAGTCAATTTCAAATAAGCATATCTTTGGCTCTACTCAGAATTTTACCAGTACAAGAACCACCAAATGATAGGAAATTGAATTATCTTTCCAATGATACCAATTTCACTCAAATTTGATACTCGGGTAAGAAGTTATGGAACTTTTAGTGAAAGCAGTCGCTCAATGCGAGCAACACCGTGTTGCGGTGACCCGAAAAATAACGGATGCCCTTTTCCCAGTTTGTCACTATGATTGCCACCGCATCATGCGTAGGGTCATTTTAGCATTCGTCCTTTTCTAGTGGATAATCGTGATAGTGCCGCATCGCTCCAACGGCTAAATTCGCGTTCAGTAGGGTACCGCGATGGCGCCACATTCCGCCAAGGTTCCAGTTCGGGATGGTCTCTTTTCCAGTGGCCCGACGCGATTGCACCGCATCTCGCTGGGTGTTAAAATTCAAATTTTGAGTTTAGTTTGGCATTTTTAATTCCCAAGGGCATTTAAGTCCTTTTGCCTCACCTAATTCAACACAAACACAGGATTTAAGTCCCTAAAAAGCACTAATTGCTTAATATTTTCACAATTTACTCAAATTAAAGTAGCCCTGTTTCAAAAACAAACCCTAACCATTAAAATTCAAGATCAAATCTCAAGAATTCATCGTCAATTCTCATGAATTCATCAACCCAGGTATGTTAAGTGTTTATCCATGGGTTCCTTTCACCCATGGAGTCGAAGTATCGAATTTTAAATTCAAAAGTTGTGATCTTTACATGTTATTATAATTTTAAATTATGATTTTAACCATGAACTCCCATGAATTATAATCCTATACCATGTTTCTATGAAATTGTCGTTGTTATTCAGCCCTACATGTTTTAATGATGTTATTCACTGATTTAATTCATAATTAGTGATGTTAATATTGAAATCATGTTATTTCTACAAGCTTTAAACTATTCCAATGCTTAGCTTGAACTATGAACATCAAGTGTGTGATGAAATACCAACAAGAATTTTTTTTATAAATGCTTTCATATTATGTCCTCCAAGTTTAGTACTATTTTGCTATTATTGCTATCGAGTCCTGGGGGTTATGAATACCTGAAAACTTAGTTGTTTACTTAGCCTTAGTATCTTCAGAATAGTTTAGAATATGTTATTAGCATTATCAGTTCAATCAGTCAACAAAATCAGTTAAACTTAGAACAATTTAGTATTCCAAGTCAGTTCAGTTGGGAGTGGGATTTAGCATCGAGCGAGTATAGGGATGACGACTTTCCTATCAGATTGGAAGAGTCGTTAGTAGTAGTCCCTATACTCTAAAACTACAAAGCCGGCATAGGATATGAGGAGTCACTCGTTAGTTTAGGCTTGACACCCTTGGTCCTATGGGATAGAACATTAGTAGATCCACACAGCCAGTTTTAGTACCTATGGCACGGTACTAACACCATTCCAACTGGGCTCACAGGTTTGAACCCAAACTTGCTCATTTAACCATGTCGATTAGATGATAGCTCCCATAGTCTCAGTCCAGTCATCATATCAGTGATTTAATTTTAGATTTGCTTGAACATAGCATACAGATATTAGTTATCTAATTATCAGTGTTTAGTATTTCAGATTTCAAATTATATTCAGAAGATGTTTTATGCTTAGTCATGCATCTTCAGCTTTTATAGTTTCTATGTATTCCATTCAGTGTGTCATGTTATATATATTTAGTTATTTATTATTCATTCACATGAAACCATGCATATCAGCCGACCTCATTTAGCATACCACTACATTCAAAGTATTGACCGCACACTCTTTTTTTGCGCTATGATATATCATATCATAGGTTTGGATGCTTAGTTCCTAAATTGTGCATAGACCTTCCATATTATCAGCCATAGTAGTGGTGAGTCCTCACATTTCGAGAACAGACTATATTTATTTTTATGATGTCATTTCGGTAGCTAGTTAGAGTTAGTTAGGGCCTGTCCCATCAACTCCCATTCAATCATTTTAGAGGCTTTCAAATATTTCAGACAGTTAGTCAGTTCTCAGATTTCAGTTGTCATTGTCAGATGTTTTATTAGTATTATCAATTTTTTTTACAGATTTTATTAGAGTTATAACTTAATACCATATGGAATTCCTCAATAAAATTCCATATATGATCTTTTGTTATTAGTTTTATTCAGCGCTCACAGCAGGTACAAGATCATGGGTTAGCTTCTGGTCCCTCGAGACTATAAGCACTATGTGGCACCCTGGTTGTACTCTCAAGGAATTACAAACTTGATATCATAGCCTAAGGTTCTAAACTATCCTAGGAAATCTGTAAGTCACGCCAAGTAGAGTCTTATACATGGGTGTGAAGCGTGCCACACTTATAGACAAGAGGCTACAAGGCATTTTTTGAAAAGTTTCCCTTCTTTCAGTGTTCATATCGGGCGGCTAAACATGAGCTCATATTAAACTCTTTGTCTAATCTATTCTTCCCTTTTTTAGAGAACATTCCTCCCAGAAAGACAAACGGAAGATGAAACGTAAACTAGCCAGTACCTTCGCCTGTTCAGGAAGATATTTTGAATGAGAATTTTCTCATGAAATTTTAGAGTTGCATTCACTACTCTAGCTCACTCTATAGTAGCTTAAAATGTTTGATCAGCTACTGTTTTGGCCAACCCATCAGCCAATACTGCTGTAGCTAGGATTCGGGACTTTACTCGAATAAACCCTCCTCTAATTTTAGGATCGAAATCTGAAGAGGATCTACAGTAATTCTTAAACATGGTCCAGAAGGTAATAGATATTATGGGGGTAAATGCTAGTGAGAGTGTTGAGTTAGCTTTCTATCAGTTGTAAGATGTGTCTCATACATGGTTTAAGCAGTGGAAGATAGATAGAGGCGCAGATGTAGGGCCTGTAGAATGGGAAGATTTTGCTACTGCCTTCTTAGATAGGTTCTTTCCATTGGAATTGAGAGAGGCTAAGGTGTTAGAGTTTATTAATTTGAGATAGGTCAACATGAGTATGAAGAAGTATTCCCTTAAGTTTACTCAATTAGATAGGTATGCTCCTTATGTGGTAGCTGATAGCAGGTTTAAGATGAGCAAGTTTGTGTCTGGTGTATCTGATAGTATGGTCAAGAAGTGTAGGACTACAATACTGATTAAGGAGATAGACTTGTCTATATTGATGGTCCATGCTCAATAGATTAAGGAGAAGAATACTAAGGAGAGAGAGAGGGAGAACAAGAGGACTAGAATAGGTAGCTTTAATTTTAATCAGCAAAGGTCAAAAGGTGGTAACCATCCTAAGTTTCGTTAGAAATCTTTAGTCCCGACTCTATCTTTAGTTAGTGAACCAGTACCCAAATTCATAAATGATAATTGGGATAGGGCACCAGGCTCTAAGTCCTAAGACAATGCTAACAGTGTTCATACAAAATCTCTTTGTCAGAAATATGGTGGGAACCATTAGGGTGAGTGCAGAGCGGGCAAAGACGTATGTTTTGGGTATGGTACGCCAGGCCATCGGATTTTGCAGTGTCAATTAGTTGCTCTAAATGGTAGGGATTTTCACCAACAGGGCCAATCCCATCAGTCATCAGTTCCAGCCTCCTGCCCAACTCAATAGGGTGCTGCTTCCAGTGCTTTCAGTGGTTATTGTCCAAATAGATTGTACGCTCTTTATTCTCGACAGGATTAGTAAAATTCTTCTGATGTGGTTACTGGTACGTTACAGGTCATTCATTTACATATTTATACTTTATTAGACCCTGTAGCTTCTCTTTCATTTGTAACCCCTTACATAGTCATCAACTTCGGAGTTAATCCCAAAATCCTAGTAGAGCCTATTTAAGTGTCTACCGCAGTAGGTGTCTCTATTATAGCTAGATAGGTATACAGGAACTGTCCAATCATAATATCTTAGAAATTCACTTCAGTTGATCTATAGAAATTAGAAATAATAGATTTTGATGTCATTTTTGGTATGGATTGGGTCCAGTCATGCTATACTTCAGTTGATTGTAGAAATAGAATAGTTCATTTTCAGTTTCCAAATGAACCAGTCCGTGAATGGAGAGGTAGTACTACAACTCTTAAGAGTCATTATTTCATACCTTATGGCGAAGAAAATGATATCCAAGGGGTATATTTATCATCTTGTTCGATTCAAAGACTCTAATTCGTAGACTCGTAACATTGAGTCAGTTTCAGTAGTAAGGAAATTTCTAGATGTGTTCCCTGAAGATCTTCCTAGAGTTCCTCCCAAAAGGGAAATTTATTTTGGAATAGACCTTCTTCTAGATACTCAGCCTATCTCTATTCCACCATGCAGAATAGCTATAGCCAAACTCAAAGAGTTGAAAGAACAGTAGAAGGATCTCCTAGATAAAGGATTCATTAGTCCTAGCGTCTCCTCATAGGGCGCACCAATTCTATTGTGCATAAGAAAGACGGTTCTCTTAAAATGTGTATTGACTACCGTCAGGTAAACAAAGTCACATTCAAAAACAAATACCCATTTCCCAGTATTGATGGATTTTTTGACCAACTTCAAGGTGTCAATTATTTTTCTAAGATAGAACTCAGATCCAACTATCATCAGCTCAGAGACAAAGAATGTAACATTCCAAAAATAGCTTTTAGAACTCGGTATAGTCACTTCGAGTTTCTAGTCATGTCCTTTGGTCTCACCAATGCTCCAGCAGACTTCATAGACTTGATGAATTGAGTGTTCAAGAATTACCAGGATATGTTTGTCATAGTCTTCATTGATGACATCTTTTTCCACTCCCATAACAAAAATGATCATGCAAACCACCTCAGAATAGAATTACAGACTCTTAGAGCCCATCAGTTATTCGCCAAATTTAGTAAATACAAATTTTGGCTAAGATCAGTAGATTTACTTGGCCATGTTATTTTCGGTGATTATATTAGAGCCGATCCTCAAAAGAATGAGGTGGTGAGAAATTGGCCTAGACCCATCTCTCTGTTAGATATTAGGAGTTTTTTGGGTTTGTCTGGCTATTACCAATGGTTTGTTGAAGGATTTTTGTCTATAATGTACCCCATGTCCAGATTGACTCATAAGAAAGTTAAGTTTCAGTGGTCAGATTCTTGTGAGAAGAGTTTTTAGAAGTTGAAGACTCGACTCACTATAGCCCCTGTTTTGACATTGCGAGATAGTTCAGATGGGTTTGTTGTGTACTGTGATGCTAATAAAGTTGGGTTAGGATGTTTTTTGATGTAGAAGGGTAAGGTTGTAGCCTATGCCTCTAGAGAGCTTAAGCCCCATGAAAATAATTACCCTACCCATGATCTTAAGTTAGCAGTTGTTGTGTTTGCCTTAAAGATATGGAGGCACTATTTGTATGGGTTGCATATTTATGTGTGCACAAATCACAAAAGCTTTCAGCATGTATTTTCGTAGACGGATTTGAATCTATGTTAGAGGAGATGGTTAGAATTGTTGAAAGATTATGATATATGTGTTTTGTATAACCCAAGCAAGGCCAATATAGTGGCAGATGCCCTAAGTAGATTTTCTATGGGTAGTGTTACTCATGACGAGGGTGATAAGAATAATTTAGTTAGAGAAGTTCATCGGTTTGCCAGATTAGGTATTTGTTTGGTTGATTCAGCTAAGGTTAGTGTTTGGGTTCAGAATAGTTTGGAATCTTCTTTGGTTACTGAAGTGAAAGAAAAGCAAGAGAGGGATCCTAGTCAAATGAAGCTGAAGGAGTTAGTCAGGGATCAGAAAGTAGAAGTTTTCTCTCAAGGGGGAGATAGGGTGTTGAATTGCCAAGGTAGATTATGTGTGTTGTGTGTTAATGAGTTGAGACAGTGATTTTTTATAGAATCCATGCTGCGCGTTACTCTATTCATCCAAGGTCCACGAAGATGTACCGCAATCTGTGGAAAATCTATTGGCGGAGTAGGATGAAAAGGGATATTGCTGAGTTTGTATCTAAGTGCTCCACTTGTCAGCAAGTTAAGATTAAGCATCAGAAGCCGAGTGGGTCTATACAGGAGTTCAATATTCCCACTTGGAAGTAGGAGAAAGTGAACATAGATATTATGACAGGTTTGCCTTGTACTCGTTAGTAGCATGATTTGATTTGGGTTATTGTGGATAGGATGACCAAATCAGCCTATTTCTTACCAGTCCATACTTTCTTTTCAGTTGAGGACTATGCCAAACTCTATCTCAAAGAGTTGGTTAGGTTGCACGGTGTTTCGCAATCTATTATCTCAGATTGAGGTACTTAGTTTACCTCTCATTTTTTGGAAATGTTTTCAGATGGTCTTTGGTAGCCAAGTTTACCTCAGTACAGCCTTCCATCTTCAGATAGATGGACAAGAAGAAAGGACCATTCAGACCTTTAAGGATATATTGAGAGTATGTGTAGTCGACTTTAAGGGCAGTTGGGTTGATAACTTGCCTTTGATTGAATTCACGTATACTAACAACTATCCTTCTAGTATTTATATGGCTCCGTTTGAGAATCTATATAGAAGGATATATAGATCTCTGATTGGCTAGTTTGAAGTAGGAGAAATTGCACTAGTAGGGCCTGACATAGTGTTTGGTGCTTTAGAGAAAGCATTGATTAGGAAGAGGCTTAAGGTAGCCCAGAGCTGACATAAATCATATATAGATGTGAGGAGGAAAGATCTTGAGTTTGAGATTATTGATTTTGTATAGATGAAGATCTCTCCCATGAAGGGACTGAAGAGGTTTGGTAAGAAGGAGAAGTTTAGTCCCCGATATGTTGGCCCTTACAGGATTTTAAATCATTTTGGAAAGGTGGCTTATGAACTTGAGTTTCTTACAAACTTAGCATCAGTGCATCCAATATTCCATGCCTCATTGTTAAAGAAGTGTATTGGTAATCCAACTGTAGTTGTTCCCTTAGAAAGCATAAATATTCAGAACAGTCTTTCCTATGAAGAAATTCCAGTCAAAATCCATGATCAACAAATTCATAGACTAAGGAACAAGGAAGTTTCCCTAGTCAAAGTTCTTTGGCGGAATCAGTTCGTTGAGAGAGCCACATGGGAAGTAGAAATATATATAAGAACCAAGTACCCTCATCTTTTCTCCACAAACCCAGATTCAGCATACGGTAACAATCTTCTTAGAATTTCTCTTCTCCATCTCTGTTTCAGCTGCATATCATTATCATGTCAGTCATGCATTCACGGAACTAGTTCATTCATGCATCATGTTTCAGAATTAGTTATGTAATCATGTATTCATCATGTATATCAGCATATAATATCAGTTCCTTAGTGTTTTCAGCTTAACCAGTTTCATTTGAGGATGAATGTTTCCAAAGGGGAGATATTGTAATACCTCAAAAATCCAAAACAATGTTAGAGTCATGTTTCAAGATCAAGCATAATACAGTATGGTTCCTTGTAAGTTTTATGAGTTACTTTGATGTATATTAAGGTCTCAATAACTCCCAGCTATTAGGCGAATCAAAATAATCCATACCGATTGAATTTTTTTATAAGAATGTCGCTTTAGTCAACTTCAAAGGAGCATATATTTTGATCTACTCAGAATTAGCCTAGCTCAAGACCCACCAAATGATAGGAAATTGAATTAGCTTCCCAACGATACAAATTTTGCCCGAATCTGATACTTGGGTGAGATGTTATGGCATATTTAGTGAAATAGTAGCTCAATATGAGAAGCACCACATCGCGGTGACCCCAAAAATGATGTTCGTCCTTTTTCTAAGGTGTCATCGCAATTGAAACCACATCATGCCAAGGGGTATTTTAGCGTTCATCCTTTTCTAGTGGATCATCACGATAGCGTTGCATTGCACCAAGGGCCAAATTCGCATTCAGTGGGGTACCGCGATGGCGCCGCATCGCACCAAGGTTTTAGTTCGGGATGGTCCCTTTTCCAGTGGCTTGATGCAATTGCACCACGTTACGCCAAGTGTTAAAATTGGGATTTTGAGTTAAGTTTTGCATATTTAATTCCCAAGGGCATTTAATTTCTTTTCCCTTACCCCATTCAGTTTAAACACGGGATTTAAGTCCCTAAAGAGCACTAATTTCTCATTATTTTCACAATTTACTCAAATTAAAGTAGCCCTGTTTAACTAATAAACCCTAGACATTAAAATTCAAGATCAAATCTCAAGAATTCACCATTAATTCCCACGAATTCGTCAACCTAAGTATGTTAAGAGTTCATCCAGGGGTTTCTTTTACCCATGGAGTCGAAGTATCCAATTTTAAATTCAAAAGTTATGATATTTACAAGTTATTATAATTTTAAATTGTGATTTTAACCATGAACTCCCATGAATTATAATCCTACACCATGTTTCCATATAATTGTTGTTGTTATTAAACCCCACATGTTTTAATATTGTTATTCGCTGATTTAATTCATAATTAGTGATGTTGATGTTGAAATCATGCTATTTCTACAGGCTTTAAACTATTCCTAGGCTTAGCTTGAACTATGAACATCAAGTGTTTGATGAAATGCCTATAAGAATAAAATTTTGATAAATGCTTTCATATTGTGTCCTCCTAGTTTAGTACTATTTTGCAATTATTGCTACCGAGACATGGGGTTATAAATACATAAAAACTTAGTTGTTACTTAGTTTCAGTATCTTCAGAATAGTTCAGAATATGTTATGAGCATTACAAGTTCAGTCAGTCATCAAAATCAGTTAAACTTAGAACAATTTAGTATTTCGATTAAGTTTAGTTGGGAGTAGGATTTAGCACCAAGCAAATATAGTGATGATAGCTTCCCTGTCAAATAGACAGAGTCGTTAGTAGCAATTCCTATACTTCAGAACTACATAGCCAATATAGGATATGAGGAGTCACCCATCAGTTTAGGCCTGACTACCTCCCATCGGTCATCTATCAGTTTAGGCTTAACACCCTTGGTCCTTTGGGACAGTACATTAGTTGATCCATATAGCTAGTGTTAGTACCTGTGGCACGGTACTGAGACCCTTCCAACTGGGGTCACAGGTTGGACCTCAAACTTACTTATTGAGGCATATCGGTTAGATAATAGCTCTGACAGTCTCAGTCAAGTCATCAGATCAGTGATTTAGTTTCATATTTATTTGACCATAGCATACAGATATCAGTTATTCAGTTTCAGTATTTACCATTTTAGATTTAAGATTATATTTATAACACGTTTAATGCTTGGTTATGCATCTTTAGAATTTATAGTTTCTATGTATTCCATTCAGTATATCATGCTATATACATTCAGTCAGTTATTATTCATGGACATAAAACCATGCATATCATCCTACCTCATTTAGCATACCAGTACATTCAACGTACTTATTGTATAGTTTTTTCTTGCGCTATGATGTATCATATCATAGGTTCGGATGCTCAATTCTCATATTGCACATAGACCTTCCAGATTATCAGCCGTAGCAGTGGTGAGTCCTCATATTTCGAGGATAGACTATATTTATTTTTATGTTGTTAGTTCAATAGTTAGTTGGAGTTAGTTGAGGCCTGTCCCATCAACTCCCATTCAGTCTGTTTAGAGGCTTTTGGATGTTTCAAATAGTTAGTCAGTTCTCAAATTTCATTTATCATTGTTAGATGCTTGATCAACATTATCAGTTTTGTTTGCAAATTTTATCAGATTTATTACTTAAAACCTTATGGTATTCCTCAATAAAATTTTGCATATGACCTTTTATTATCAGTTTTACTCAGCGCTCACAGCAGGTACCAACTCATGGGTTAGCTTGTGGTCCCTCATCATTGTAAGCACTATGTGGCACCCAAGGTGTACACTCGGGGCATTACAAAACTATTGCATGGTATAACTTGGTAATGAAACCTTAAATGGTTTAAATGGTTTAGAAAAGTTAAATGGTAAGGTCTTGGCGGTTTTGGTTGATCTAATTGAAAGCTTTGTGGGGTACAAAGGAATCCCACAAGCCAACATATTAATGATCACTTGTTGGGTACATAGAATTCCCCCAAGTAAACTTGATAATGTAATCGATAGGTACATGGGAATCCCTTATCTCTAAAAGGTTAGCTAAGGACATTGCTTACAAGCTATAGTCGGTATAACGATACCACTACCCATAGCCTTGGTTAATAATAAATGGAATGGTGGTTTGGTTGTGTGGTAATGGTTTTAATTGAGCAATAATGGTGGGGTGTGATAGCTATCCTTGAAGGTATGAGTCTAATAGACGAACACTAAAAACTCATGTTTGCCGACATGAGGATTGGTCATGACGACCATATATGATACTTATAGGGTAAACGAGAATCCCCTAAGTACATGTGTGTATATGTATCATGGAGAGCGAAGGGTTCTTGGTAATCCCCTGCTCTATGGTATTTTTGGTTCATGCAGCTACACGTATTGGGCCCCGTTTAGGGGGGTTACACTGGACCCATATAGCCTATGGGTGGTTCTAGGTTAGTTAAGCTACACATACCTAGGTTAATGGTTTTAATGGTATGTTAAACCCAGCTCACTTTCCTAGCATGGTTATATATATGTGTGTGTGTGTGTATGTATATATATACATACATATATATATACATACATACATACATATATATATGTATGTATGTATGGTTGTGAATGCTTTTGGTTGGTTTACTTGGTTTTAAAGGTTGTCATTATTTTATTCTTATCCTGAGTACTTTCTAGCATTCACCTGCTAACCCATCATTGTGTTGTTATATCCCTATGCGATGCAGGAATCGTCCATTCTACTTCTCCTACTTAGTGATCGAATTCGAGATCAGCTCGGTTGGGTTGAAGTGATGAACTTCTATATTCTGGAAGGCTCCATTTCATATCATGGATGTCTTTACATACTTTGGTTATTTCATAGACATTGGTATAGGCTATGATTAGGGGCATGTCTAAACTAGGTATTGTTTTACTTTTGGTTAGAGGATTTGTGGAACTACTATTTATTGGTATGGGCCGTGTCGGCAATAGTGTAAGCCTTAGTATTAGCATTGGTATTGGTTTGATACCGTTTGACTTTATTTATGATTGTTCCATAATTTTATGTTTTGGGATTATATATATAATTACATTGGAACTCATTTAGTATGGGTTGTATGGATTGGTTTACGGTTTTGTTTTGGTTTTGGTTACTGGTTAGATAATGGATGGTTGGACTTGTTTGGGTTGTCACGGTCATGCACCTATCCCAGAGTCTGGAATTGTAATAAACATTATCTTTTTGTAAGTTCGAAATTCATCTAACTCAAGGTATGCATAGTTGGAGGTTGGGTTGGGTAACGGGGGTGGTCCTCAGTCCTGGTTGGACTTGGGATGCCTATTACGACAAGGCCCTAGTTTGGGTCGTGTCAAATATATTTGGTTAAAAGAAATTTATGATTCATTTTTATACAGGTGCATTAGATATGAGGCTATGGAGGTCATGGATTAGGGTAAACGGTTAGTAGGTAGTAATGTTTTGACTTATTGTTCGGCAGGTTTAGATTTGGTGGAAATCTAGGAGCATTGTATTTGTCGTAGCTTTAGCCTCATCTTTGTATTTTGTTTGCTTTTAATATCTCTTATCGTCTATTGTATATTGTATTTCAATTCTTGCATTTATTTTTGAATTGATTCTCTGAATGTTATTCACTGCTTTCCTTACTAATTGGCATGTTTTCCTTCTCTCGTAATATTTCCTTAATACGGGTTACTGACATTAATATCTTCATTGTAGTGATTTCTTGGAGCAGAACAAAGAATAACTTTAATGGTAGAGATTTTCATAAATCCTCCACCACGTTGTTGCCTAGGTTTCCAAGCACAATAGTTTATTCAGTTTAGTTCACCAACTTAAAACATATGTAAATATCTTTTTACTTCTAATATATATTCAATAATGTTATCCATTCTAGATTATAAATATTTTCTCTATGTACCTTAAATTTGATTAATTAGGATTTCTAAATATTTATATTCATTATATTAATAGTAAAGTCTTGATAATGAACAATTAAAATTCACGTGCAACGTGCGTACCCTAAACTAGCATAACAAATACGAAGAAGTGATTTTTAGTATTTTTTATTTATTATCTAAATTAACAATTATTCACTTCATAAAATTACTTAACTAAATTTTAATTTTGAATCGGCAGAAATTTAGTTTATGAAGAAATAATGTATTTATTTTGTTGCTAATGAAAAACAAGTTTTGTATAGATAACAAATTAATTTACTGTGGTGACCGAAAAACCTATGGGAGTTTTTAAAAGTGGATACCACTTCCACTTGATACATTTTTTTTCATTCTCAACTTTATCACAAAAATAGTAATCTAAAAGCCCATTTTGAATTAACAATTCAGATCTAGAGTTTAGAGAAAAATGCGAAGCTCCAAAAACAAGCAAGTGTAATCCCACTACGGTAGGGCGGCTCAACACCATTAGGGGCCTAAAGCCAACTTTGATGAAAGGCATTGATATATTTTTTCAAGAAAAAACTATATAATATATAATTTTTATTTAAAATCTACTGTTTTAGCTTTTTAAGATGCAAAATTATTAATAATTGTCTTATAATCGATTTCTTCTAATAATTTTTTTTAATTGATAATATACCTAATCCACTCAATCTTTCTAGAGACATTGTTGATCTCAAGTAAGATTTTATCAGTTTTAATTTTGAAAAACTTCTTCACAAGAATAGTTAACATTATTCTATAGGCAATATAAGTATTCAGAAAAGAATCGAGTCTTTTTATTTGATTGGATATATCAATTAAAGTATTGTCATTTACTTGTATTTTCTCCCTTAACAATCTCAACTCAAAAAATAAGTGTATAACATCAATATCAGATTGATTATTATATTTTAAAGAACATTTAAGGTTAAGACAATGTTTATTCAAATTCTCATCATATAGTGATCTCAATTTTTTACCACTAAATAGAAATCCAAAAATATTTTCATAAGCTTCAAATTGTTCAAATCTATTTTGAAGAGCAACAATAGCTTGGTCTACTATGTATAAGAAGTAATCAACTCTAAAAGATTCTTCAGGAGACTTTGTGATTTCATTATTAACATTCGCATCAAATTATTTTTTTCTATGTATTACACGTTTAGTGCGAAATTCAGATTCTATATTCATCTCAAATGCAATTTCTTTAGCAAAAATCATAGCACTTAAGAATCCTAGCTCTATATTTTTAAAAAAATGAAATGAAACCCCTTAAATTATCTATAGAAACATCAATATGCAAATCTTTTGATTGCAACGATTTGCTAACTGAATTAACTGCAAATAAAATATAATACGAAATAGTCATACCCGATAAAAACTCAAAATTTTCAAGCTCATAGGTTGCAAAGAAATTAGCTTCACTTTTAGTTTTTGGATCCTCACTAATTTCAATAAATCATCTTTTATTTGTGGAGTTTGAAATCTTATGGCCTTAACACTTTCAATACGACTTTCTCATCGTGCTTGTGATAATGATTTATGAGATAGACCAGGTACACTATATTTTAAAACTTTCCATCACCTAGTAGAAGATGAAAATAGTGTATATATATGTTGTACAACTCTAAAAAATAAAATAGCATTTTTGCAAGAATTAGCAACATCACAAAGTACTAAATTAAGATTATGACAACCACAGAGTACAAAATGATCTAGGATTTATATCTAAAAGTCTTTTATTGGAGTTGTTGAAGTATCCACACTTTGCAATATAAAAGACATTTGTTCTTGATGACTAGGATCCGGAGTGCAATCAAGTATAATTGAAAAATATTTTATTGGATTTGTTGAAGTATCCACACTTTGCAATATAAAAGACATTTGTTCTTGATGACTAGGATCCAGAGTGCAATAAGTATAATTGAAAATATTTTATTTTTATGACTTTTTTTAATAATTTTATTTTTAATTTCACTCGATAATAAATTCATGACACGACACAACCCCGGGCCTTGTCGTAATGGGCATTTCAAGTCCAACCAGGACCGGGGAACACCCCCTATTACCCAACCCAACCACCTATGTCCAGCCTTAGATAGGCTGAATTTCAAACACATAATAAGATAGCATTATTGTTCGCATTTAGACTCTGGGATTGGGTCATAACTGTGACCGACCCAACCGAGTCCAACCGTACCCCACAAACCACCCAACCATACCAAACCAAATCATAGACCATAAACCAAAGGGAATAACAAAATATAATATGAAAATCAATCCCAAATTGTAATAGGATAGAACAACTATCAATATCGTCCAATGATGTCAGCCCACCGACTTATTCCAATGTCAAGGCAACATCAATAACAATCCCGCCCATACCAACCCCCAGAAGTACCACAAAGCCTCTATCTAAAAGAATAAACAGATCAGGTTGGGACATGACCCCAACCATGGCCAAAACCAATATCCAAAATAAAAGAGAAGTGTCTAAAGAAATCTATAACATGAAATGATACCTTCCAAAAGAATGGAAGCTCACCACTTAAGTCCAAATGTTAATACCGAATTTGCATGCTAAACAGGAGGAAGAGAATGGTTGGTTCCTGCATAGCATGGGTATACAGATGTCAGGAGATGGGGTTAGCAAGTGACCGCTAGAATGAATCTCAGGATAAGAATAAAATAATGTCAGCCATAAGCCAACTAAAATCATCCTTAATGCATAAAACCATACATATATAAGTGTCGCAAAAGGGGAATGTGTTTAGGATGAACTTAAAACCTTTACTGGGTTGTATAGCTTTTTCATCCTAACCACCCACGGGCCATATGGGTTCAGCTCCCCCTGCTGAAAGAGCCCCAGTGCATGTAGCTGCACGACAAGGGAATATCTCATAAGATGACTAGTACATCCCCCAATATAAAATGTGACACATGCATATGGTCATCAAGACCCCTCATGTCGAAAAATATGAGTTTATCATTTTGGTCCCTCCGGGACGGCCACCTTTCACGTATTAGCTACACACCCCGCTATTAATGACCAATTAAAAGCATGTCCAACAATCTATTTACCATTTATTAACCAAGTTCAATATTGGTGGTATCATTATACCACCCCTTACTTGCAAGTAATATCCAGAGCCAAACCATTTAGGTTAAGGGGACTGTAGGTGCCCTTACATATACCATATTGAACCCACTTGGGAGGCTTTCATGTTTTCCACAAGAATAACCATTTAGCTTTAGCCTTTTCAAACCATTTAAGCCATGCATAAATCCTTTGTTCAGTTTAAAACATGCAAGATTTCAATTAAAATAAGTCAATGTAATGACCATATCTTTATAAGCATTTCATCAAACATCTTGGGGGAATAATATAACCATAACCAATTCCAAAGGCCACTGAGCCAAAGAATTAATAGAAAGAAATCACCAAGACAAGCCCCAAAGCAATCCATAAGATGAAACTCTGGCCTTCTTTCCTTAAAAGCTCTTAAGAGAATTATAGAGTGTTTGGAATAGTTTCTAAGTGTTAATGAATAGAATAATAGGGTAAATAACCTCCTAAGTGTATTAGAAGTCGTGGGTCCTAGTTAGGGTAAGCAGAGAAATATCTCGAATACCCCTACTTAAATTCCTTAAAACCCATCACAAGGATACGACTGACTCATATGAGTCATACCCTTCTATATGATTGGTATCAACCACTCGTATCTAAGCCTCAACCCTTGTATCTAACACTATCCAGTTACGACTCAACCAACTATGTCATAACCACAGTATATGATCCATACCATAACCCGTATCCCTGGCAGAATAAAATACCAGGAGGATTAAACACTGCCCACCATACGAGTCTCTGATATGACTCGTACCAAGCCCTACGACTCATACCTTTAAGTCATACCCATTTCAGTGACCAAAACCATCCCACCAACTAACACTGGTCAGCATATGGTAGGACCATACCACTCATACCCCAGGATACAACTTGTACCCATGAGTTGTATTAGGTTCGGAGAACGGATTTTTAGGAAATTTTCTAAGGGTCAAAACCCAGGATGTTTCAATCTCCCCCACTAGGAACATTCATCCCCAAACGATAGACAAGGTAGAGGTAACCACACACAGAGTTATTTGCATTATACAAACATCCCTTCAACAAAGATTGAAAACAAAGAGGCGAAGATATTAATCTTTCCTATAACAAAGTCTGAAAATAAAAGTGTGTGCAAGACACATACCCTCCGCACGAATCACAAGAGCAGAAAACAAATGCGGATACTTGGACTTTATGTCCTCTTCCGCTTCCCAAGTAGCTTCTTTCACCTTATGGTTTCGTTATAGAACCTTAACTGAAGCCACATCCTTGGTCCGTAACTGACCTAATTTGCCTATTTAATATCTCAATCGGGATGTCTTCATAAGACAGAGAATCCAAAATACTCAATTCTTCCAAAGGATCAATCAAAGAAGGATCACAAAGACACTTCCTCAACATAGAAACATGAAAGACCGGATGAACCAAACTAAAGCTAGATGGCAATTCCAACTCATAAGCAATATTTCCAACTTTTCGCAAAATTATATAAGGACCAATGAACTGAGGACTAAGTTTCTTTTTTTTACCAAACCGCACCACTCCCTTTGTGGTAAACACCTTGAGGAACACCTAATTCCCGACCTCAAACTCCATGCCTCTACGCCTAATATCTGCATAGGACTTTTGATGACTTTGTGTAGCTTTAAGCCTATCCTAAATCACCTTAACCTTTTCCATCGCCTGATAAACCAAATTTGCACTAAATATGTCCGCTTCTCCAAGTTCAAACCACCTAATAGGACATCTACATCCCCTACCATACAACGCCTCAAAAAGAGCCATACTAATACTCGAATGGTAGCTATTGTTGTAACTAAACTCTACCAAAGGTAGATGCTCAACCTAATTGACACCATAGTCAATCACACATGCCCGATGCATATCTTCCAATGTCTAAATAATTCTCTTTGCTTGCCCATCCAACTGTGGATGAAAATCAGTACTTAGACTAACCTTAGTCCCCAAACCTTTCTCAAAATACCACCAGAAATAAGACATAAAATGCACACCACGATCAGAGATAATCAAAATATGTACCCCATGTAGCTCCACAATCTCCTGAAGACACAATTGCATATAGTCCTCCACCGAAAAGGTAGTCTGCACTAGTAAGAAATGGCAGACTTGGTCATCATATCCATGATGTCCCAAATCGAATCATACTAATTCTGAGATCGAGGAAGACTGGTAACAAAGTCCATATTGATCACTTCCCACTTCCATTTGAGCAAATCAATTTCTTGATATAACCCTTCTAGCCTCATGTGCTCAACCTTAACCATTTAACACACTATGTACTTGGCCACGTAATAAGCCACATCCTCTTTCATGTCATTCTACCAGTAGATCTCTTTGATATCATGATATATCTTAGTTGAGCTAGAATGAACAACATAGCATGACTCATGTGCCTCAGCCAAAACCCTTTGTCGCAGCCCATTAACATCAGGAACACACAACCTCCCTTAGTACTGTATAGTACCATCACCATTGATCTCAAACACTACTACCTTTTGCCCACCAACGTCACTCTTAATTTTTATTAAGATAGGATCTAGCACTTTCTTCTCTTTAATCTCTGCACCAAGAGATGACTAAACTATTTTTTTCACGATCACACCACTATCCTTAGAGTCCAAGAGATAAACTCCAAGATTAGCCAAGAGGTGAATATCATTTACCAATTCTCTCTTGCCTTCCTCCAAGTGAGCCAAACTTCACATGGATAACCTACTAAGAGCATCAGCAACCACATTAGCCTTACCTAGGTGGCAGTGAAAACTCATATCATAACTCTTAAAAAGCTCAAGCCACTTCCTTTGCTTGAGATTAAGCTTTTTCTGAGCGAATACGTACTAAAGACACTTGTGATCAGAAAAGACATCCACGTAAGCACCATATAAATAATGCCTCCATATTTTCAAACCAAATACAACCGCCAACAACTCTAAAACATGAGTAGGATAATTCCTCTCATGAACCTTCAACATCCTAGAAGCATTGGCAATCACCTTCCCATGCTGCATCAAAACACAACCAAGCCCTACCCGAGATGCATCACAAAAAACCACAAACCAATCATTACCTTCCAGCAAGGTCAGGATTGGAGACGAAGTCAACTTATTCTTTAACTTCTCAAAACTCCCTTCACAAGCATCTGACCAAGAAAACTTAACCTTCTTCTGAGTTAACTTAGTCAAAGAAGTAGCTATCAAAGAAAAGCTTTCCACAAACCGCTTATAATATCTAGCTAAACCTATAAAGATTCAAAAATCAGATTGAGTCATGGTCCTAGGACACCTCTTTACCACACCAACCTTCTGCGAATCCACCATGATCCCTTCACTAGAAATAATATGGCCCAAGAAAGTCACATCGTTCAACCAAAACTCACACTTAGAGAACTTGGCATACAACTATTGTTCCTTTAAGGTTTGCAACATCACACAGAGGTGATTAGCATGATTCACCTCACTCTTCAAATAAACCAAAATGTCATCAATAAACACAAAGATAAAGAGATCTAAATAATTTCTAAACAACCTATTCATCAAGTCCATAAATACTGTCGGAGCATTAGTCAACCCAAATGACATCACTAAGAACTCAAAATCCCTATACCAAGTACGAAAAATCATCTTAGGGATATCCACCTCCCTAATCTTAAGTTGATGGTACCCAGACCGAAGATCTATCTTAGATAAAAACTTGGCACCCTGTAAATGGTCAAACAAATAATCTATTCGGGGAAGAGGATACTTGTTCTTAGCAGTCACCTTGTTCAACTACCTGTAGTTAATGCACATCCAAAGGGAACCATCCTTTTTTAGCATAAACAATACTAGTGCATCCCATGGAGAAATACTATGACGAATAAACCCCTTATCCATAAGATCCTTAAGTTGCTCTTTGAGATCCCTCAACTCAACCGGAGCCATTCTATACGGAGAAATAGAAATTGGACGAGTGTCTGGAAGCAAATCAATACCAAACTCTATTTCCCTATCTGGAGGAACACCAGGAAGATCATCTTCAAAGACCTCTAAAAACTCATTAACCAAAGGGACCGAAGATAAAGAAGGACCTTTCGAGTTAGACTCTTTAACCCAAACCAAGTGATAAAGAAAACTCTTAGAGATTATCTTCTGAGCTCTAAGATAAGAAATAAACCTCCCCCTGGGAGCTAAGGAATTACCTTTCCATTCTATAATCAGTTCACCAGGAAACTTAAAGATAACCCTACGAGTCTGACAATCTACAGATGCATAACAAGAATGCAGCCAATCCATACCTAGAATTACATCAAAATCTACCATATCCAACTTAAACAGATCCACCAAGGTCTGCTTGCCACCAACAGCTATGACACACCCTCGATAGACTCTCTTAGAAATAACTAAGTCACCTAGTAAGGTAGAAATAGAAAAAAAGTGTGAGATAACTTTTGGATTGAAACCAAAAGACACAACCACATATGGAGTCATATAAGAAAGAGTGGACCCCGAATTAAGCAAATAATATACATCACAAGAGGAAAGTTGTAATATACTAGTAAAGATATCAAGTGATGCCTCAGATTCTTATTGGGAAGCCAAAGCATACAACCTATTTTGACAAACACAAGAACCAGAAGCAGTAAAAGAGCGGATGCCACCCTACTTGGCGTAGGAGCAGAAGATGAAGCCACAGGAATCTTTTTCGCCCCCGTAGCAACCTTATTGATTGAACAATTCCTAAGCCAATGGCCTACCTGGAAATTTTTAAAGCATTTATTCCTTTCTTCCTCACAAAAACCCTGATGAGAAAGACCACAGAATAAATAAAGAGGACACGAAAAAACTGATTGACCTCTACTCGCCTGAGATTAGGAAATTTTTGCTCAAGAATTTTCACCACCTTGATGATGCTTGTCTCCCGACTGATAAATAGCACTAGTAGAAAATAAGCCCAAACTCCCCCACTTCTTTTTCTGCCACTTGCCACTATCTCTACCACCCAAAGACTGAGCACCTCTCTGATTGAAAAACCTGCTCCTCTTTCCCTGCCTATACCCAAACTTCGTCTGCTTTCTTTTCTCATTCTCAAACTACTGCATATGAACATTCAACCTCGAGATGTCCATATCTTTAATAAGAAAGGTAGTCTTGCTCTCTAGAATCAAATCTTTATTCAACCCAAAAGTGATCTTCCTCATTCTCAACCTTATATCAGCCACCAAATTAGGAGCATACCTTGATAGCTAATAGAACTTCAAAGCAAATTTATTTACAGACATCCTCCTTTACCTGAGGTTCATAAACTCTTTCATCTTTGTTTCCCTCAACTTTAGAGAAAAGAACCGATCCAAAAAGGCATCAGAAAAGGCCTCCCATACCACATTCCTTTTCTATATGTCCCACTCCTCATACCACTGATAAGCAACATCCTTGAGCTAATAAGCAATAAAATTAAACCCCTCTACATTAGTAGCCTGCATTACCCAAAAGATCTTTTCCATCTAATCCAAGAAGCCATATGGATCCTTTACCAGATTTACCCCGATAAAAGTTAGAGGAGCCATCATCAAAAATTGGCCAACCCTTGTGGGCTCAAAAGACAAAGCACCTCAGTCTAAGCAGCAACCAATTGGGCAATGACATGAATAGACTAAAGAAATTCTACGTTATTCATATTTCCCTGAGAGACTTAAGGAAAACTATCCAGAATAGGAGAAACTCCAGTACCATCAGGAATAGGACTATGAGATTGAAGATGTACTCCAGACGTAGGACATATCCCTTCTGCATTATCCCTAGATAGGATGAAAGAATTTCCTTGTGTTATAAATATTGGAGGCATGATATAAAAGATGAACAAACAAGGATTAGGAGATGTTCCAGGATTGAGAACTCAATCTTGAAGATAGAATACCAAGAAAGTGAAACATTCCTAAATTTCTTGCACCCTCTTTCTTATTAGTGTGGCATGCTTCACACCCCTAAAAGATACTCTACTCGATATAGTTTTGTGGCTTTTTAGTTGAATATAAACCTAGGCTTTGATACCAACTTGACATAACCCAACCCTGGGCCTTGTCCTAATAGGCACCCCTAGTCTAACCAGGACCGGGGACTGCCCCTATTACCAAACCCAACCACCTATGTCTAGCCTTAGATGGGTTAAATTTTTAACCTATAACAAGATAGCATTATTGTTCGCATTAGGACTCTGGAATATGGTCACAACCATAACTAACCCAACTAATTCCAACCATACCCCACCAACCGCCCAACCAAACTATAGACCATAAACCAAATAGAATACCAAAACATAATATGAAAATCAATCCCAAAATGTAATATGATGGAACAACTAATAATATCATCCAATGATATTAGTCCACCAGCTTATTCCAATGCCAAGGCCGACATCAATAATGATTCCGACCATACCAACCCCCAAAAGTACCATAAATTCTCTATCCAAAAGAATAAACAAATTGAATTGGGACATGCCCCCAACCATGGCTAAAACCAATATTCAAAATAAAATAAAAGTGTCTAAAGAGACCTATAACATGAAATGATGCCTTCCAAAAGGATAGAAGCTCACCACTTCAGTCTAAATGTTGATACCAAATCGGCATTCTAAATAGGAGGAGTAGAATGGTTGATTCCTGCATAGCGTGAGTATACAGTCGCCAGTAGATGGGGTTAACGATTGACTGCTAGCATGAATCTCAGGATAAGGATAAAATAGTTCCAGTAAAACAAAGTAAAACCATTCATAATTCATACAACCATACATATATAAGTGTTTAGCATGCACTTAAAACCTTTACCTAGGTTGTATAGCTTGCCGTCCTAACCACCCATGGGTCATATGGGTTCAGCTCCCCTTACTGAAAGGGTCCCAAAATCTATAGCTGCACGATCATAGAATATCCTATGGTAGGAATAGTACATCCCCCAATATAAAATGTGACACACGTACATGGTCATCAAGACTCCTCATATCGACAAATATGAATTCCCAATTTTGGTTTCTCTGGGACCGCCACCTTTCACAGATTAGCTACACACCCCACCATTAATGCCTAATTGAAACCATATCCAACAAACTATTTACCATTTATTAACCAAGGTTAATATTGGTAGTGTTTTCATACCATCCCTTATTTGTAAGTAATATCCATAGCCAAACCATTTAGTTTAAAGGGACCGTAAGTGCCCTTTCATATACTATATTGAATCCACTTGGGAACTTACATGTTCTCCACAAGCATAACCATTTAGACTTTAGCCTTTTCAAACTATTTAAGCCATGCATAAATCCTTTGTTCAGTTTAAAATATGCAAGAGTTCCATTAATAGAAGTCAATACAATGAACTTATCTTTATAAGAATTTTATCAAACATCTTGGGGGCATAATATAACCATAACCAATTCCAAAGACCATTAAGCCATCACCATGTAATCCAATTGTCCAAAACCACCATTAATGCATATAAAAATATAATTAAAATCATAGGAAACCATAACCAAGCATTCAATATCAAAACCCCCAATAATAGTTGAAAACCATAATCATGAAATAGTTAAACCATGAAATCAATTATATAAATCATGCCTTTAGTTGAAATTAAAATAAGGGAATAGAATCATACCTTATGCTGAAGAATTTATGGAAGGAAATCACCAAGAGAAACCTCAAATCAATCCGTAAGATGAAACTCTGGCCTTCTTTCCCCAAAAGCTCTTGAGAGAATTATGGAGTGTTTTGGAATAGTTTATAAGTGTTAATAAATATAATAATAGGGTAAATAACCTACTAAGTGTATTAGAAGTTATGGGTCCTGGTTAGGGTAAGTAGGGAAATATCCAAAATACCCCTACTTAAATCCCTTAAAATACGTCACAAGGATATGACTGACCTATACAAGTTGTACCCTCCTATACAATTGGTATCCACCACTCGTATCCAAGCATCAACTCTTGGATCAAACACTATCCAGTATACAACTCAACCAACTAAGACGTAACCATAGTATACAATCCGTACCCATAACCCGTATCCCTGGCAGAATAAAATACTAGGAGGACCAAATACTGCCCACTATACGAGTCTCTAATACAACTCATACCAAGCCCTACGAGTCACAACTCTAAGCCTTACCTATTCTAGTGACCAAAACTATCCCACCAACTAACACTGGTCAGCATACGACAGGACCATACCACTCGTATCCCAGCATACGAATCGTACCCATGAGTTGTATTGGGTCCGAAGAACGAATTTCCAAGAAATTTTTTAATGGTCAAAACCTAGGATGTTTCAATTAATTAACTCATTTTGTGTATTATGTCCTAGTAATGATTG
>NC_061119.1:67139779-67186605 GCF_002878395.1 Capsicum annuum | reverse complement strand
GGGGTAAATAGAATAGGTTCTTATTACTTTATAAAATATGGGATTTGAATTAGTGACTAGGATAGGGATACACCAATAATCCTTACTTGGTTCACTACGGGGTGAAATATAACTATTTTTTTATTAGTTCTCACAACCCCGCTCAATGACGTAGTTGTGGGTCTAAGTTAGATAGGTGGTTAGAGGTCGGGAGACCATGATCATGAAATCTACCCTGTGAATCAATATACAAGAAGAGTAATCTAACGACTAAAGTTTATTAGTGTAGTATGATTTTTCATAGTGCCTTAACCTTGGGTTTTCATCCATTAATTGTCCACAGTCTTTACTTTACCGCATTACTTACTTTACTTTAAGTTATAAACAATCAAAATTCTCTTGGTTATGTTTGCACTAGTTTAATCTCAGTAGTTAAACTGGAATTCAATAGTTGCTTAACATAAGTCTCTTAGGGATTGATATTCAACTTTATTTAAGGCCACTGTATTATTTGATGACACCTCGTACACATACATGTGCGCTTGGGTGGAACAAGTTTTTAGCTCTATTACCGAAGACTTGTAAATTGGTAACTATTTTTGTTATAGTTATACTTTTTAGATTTCTTTGGTGCTTTACACTTTGTCTTAGTATTGAATTTGGAGAAAATAGGTTTACAGGCTACTAAGTCAGCAAGGGATAGGGAATTAGTTAAACCAATACCCAAACTTGAGCAACGCTTTCATCAATTGAGGAGAGAATCAATATTTCTCCCTCGTACTACACAAATTCAAGAGGAACAAGACAATCCTGCTCTCACATCTAAAGATCAACCAACCCGCAGGACAGTTCACGAAGTGGAAATCCCACTTCTAAAAAATTTAACCTTTCTGTTTCAGAAACCAACTGCTGGAGTTAACTTTGAGCTAAAACAGAACATAGTGCAGCTTTTGATCAACAATAGATAGTTTATGGGGCTTTCACATAAAGATCCACAAATCCATCTGCAGAACTTCCTTGAGATTAATGACACATTCATCCCTACGGGTGTGTCAACTGATTATGTTAGGATGACACTATTCCCCTTTTCACTATTTGGGGAAGGAAAAAAGTGGTTAAATGCTAAGCCGGCAAGTTCAATCACAACCTGGGATGACTTAGCCAAAAAATTCCTTATCTGATTTTTTCCATAAGGCAAGGCTGCCAGAGTATGCAGTGAGATTGTGTGTTTTAAATAGAAGCTAGATGAGAATTTATATTATGTATGGGAGAATTTTTAAGCTCTTATTTGGGGCTTTCCACATCATCAATGGTCCAATGAGGTACTAGCTCACACTTTTGTTGAGGCACTTGATCACAACAAAAAAAATTTGTTAGATTCAGTTGCAGGTAGTCAAGATTTGGAATTGACATATGATTAGTTGTATACCTTGTTGAACCAGATTACACAAGGAAATCCTAAGTGGCATTCTGATTCTAGAGGTACTAAAAGAAGGTTGTAGGAGTATTGGAGGTGGATAAGTTTTGCTGCTATATCCACTCAGATTACTACATTACAAAATTAGTTAACAACTCAATTCAGTAATATGAAGATGGGCGTTACACATCCTACAAAAATAGTGAATGCAATTCAGCAGATAAGCTCTTGGTGCAAGATTTATTGCAATAGCAGTCATTCTGGGGCTATGCGTGTTGCCAATCCAAAGTTGGTGATGTTTATGGGCAATGTTCAAAGGCCAAAATATGGGAATTCTTACAATCTAAAGTGGCAAACCCAGCCACCAAATCAGCAATGGAACGCCCAGCAGCAGTAGTTTCAGCAACCACAAGCTCAAGTAAATCAGGCTACTAGCAATATAGAAGAGATACTAAAGCAAATTTTAGCTACTTAATCATAATTGGAAGTAGATATAAAGAGCCAGAAAGCGGCTACAAGGAGCTTGGAGTTATAGATAGGAATACTAAGCCTCAAGGTGGTTTTCCAAGTGATACTAAAAATCCTAAAAAGTAATGGAATCCCTTTAAGGAGTGGTAAGGAGCTCAATAAAGAACCTCTAAATAAAACTAAGGAGGTAGATGCGGATTTGGTTACTAAATAGGTAGCTGATAGAGTTGTTGAAAATTTGAGAAAGTCTAAGTACTTGAAAACAAAGTTGCTGAACATGAGAAGCAAAGACCACTACCACCTTTCCCGTAGAGGCTAAAAAGAGTAAAGGATAATGCATGCTTTAAGAAGTTCTTTGACACGTTTAGAGAGCTTAACATTAACTTACCTCTTTTAGATGTTTTGGATGGATTGCCCAAGTACTAAGTACTTGAAGAACGTAGTTACTAATAAAGCTAAGCTGTAGGATATTGAAATAATAGTACTCACTGAGGAGTATAGTTATTTAGTGATATAGAAGATTTCTATAAAGCTCACAGATCTTGGAAAATTCACTTTCCCTATTCAAATTAGAAACAGTGATGTGGTTCATGCACTGAGTGATTTGGGGGTGAGTATCAACTTGATGTTCCTATCTTTGCTTAACAAGTTGGGATTGGTAAAACTGAAACCAAGCACTGTGATACTTCAATTGGAAAACTAGAAACTAGCCCATCCCAAAGGAATTATAGAGGATGTTCTCATCAAGGTTGGTAAGTTTATTATTCCTGTTGACTTTATTGTTTTGGATTTTAAGGAAGATAAAAGAGTGCTAGTCATCTTAGGATATTCTTTTTTTGGCAATGAGAGGAGCATTGCTAGATATGAGAGAGGGCATGCTCACAATGAGACTGGATGATGAAGAGGCGATATTCAAAGTGTACAAACCGCTCAACACACTATCCCACCATAATGATTTATGCATGATTACAGTGATTGAAGGGGATAAGTATGGGGTGGTGAAGTTGAGTCCACCAAAGACCTCTTCGGACTTTCTCATTGAGTAGCCCAAGACAAAACCAGCCCAACCGACATGATGCAGATTGATGAGCCTTAAAAGGATATTGTTGATAGAGTTGTTGACCTTGAGAGTTCACACTCAAGAGGTACAAGAAAAATAATAACATGGCATCCTAGTGTGAGAAAGAGGATGAAATAAAATAAATGAGTCATAAATTGGGTCATGCCACGACACTAAATCAGGCGTTGCTTAAGAGTCAACCCAAGTTAAGGTAGGTTTTAGTTTTTGTATTTTAGTTTTACTTTAGTAGTTTTTGTTTTTGTTCAATTATAGGTGATAGAAAGTCTGAGTACCAAAAAAACTAAGCTAAAGAGCATGGCGAAGATTGAGTGTGGGGTCCCCGCACCCCCTTAATATGTAAAGATGCTACTAGCTAGGCCTAAAAGACTCAGAGAGCATTGTCTATATCTACTTTGGGGACAAATTATATTTTAAGTGTGGGGTGGGGAAATTCCCTTTTTGAGGGTAAATTTAAAATTTTTTGTGTTAGGAATAAGTGAGATACTCTTGTTGGTGCTATATTTGATTACATAATACAAGTATTTTGATGGTAAAAAGCATGTTGACTGTGTGAATTAATTCTTTTAAGTCTCCTAGGCTTATTATTATGACCTTTGTATTTGTTAGGTTAATTGGAATTTATGTTATTAGTTAGTTTAGAGTCTATGATAATCCTACTTGAGTTGAGCATGTACCATGTGTGATGTGAGGTTGTAGCATATTCCTTATTGCATATGATGTCTAGAACTTGATTAATGTGTGTGAAAAATAAGATAAAGAATGTAGGTTTAGGAGATGATATAGGCATTTCTTTGATAGCCATGTTCATACCTTCTTTTGACCTACCATTGTGTGTAATCCTAGTTATCCCCATTTTGCCTTTAGTTATTTTCATTGGCAGCCTCATATGTAGCATATATCCCTTTCTTTGATTGACCTTAATTTAATCCAAAGCTCTTAAGTGCTTTAGTGTAAAATTAATTGAGTTAAGGAGTTGGAAATTCAAGTAGTAAAAATGTGAAGTTGAAGAACCTAAGTAAAAGCTATTGGTGTTAGAAAAATTGAAATGTGTATGGTTGGGAGTCGAGTAATGAAAAGAATAAAAATTTGATCAAATTGAATAAGTTGGGCATAGACAATACTCCCACCATAGTTTATGTGAATGATCTTAATAAGATGGGCAAAACAAAATATATGGGTGGACAAAAGTAGTTAAATGTGGTTTTTAGAGGTGAGTTTATTGTATAATGTAATGTATTAAGGAGTTTATGGAAGATAGTCACTTTTACTGGATAGAATAGTTCCTACCCATCCCTCTGCCTACATTACAACTCATAAAGACCTATTTAATCTTAAACCTTAATATTCTGATATTAGTGGAGTGCTACACTAAGACAAAACCTATGGTTAATTTTGTGTAACTTGTGAATTCCTTGTGAGAGTGAGTGTAATTTGATTTTTATATCCATTTTGTTATAAATTGCTTTTATGTGAGTGATTAAGGGTAACTCTCTTATTGTGAAGGAACATGTTTGATGAATGTGGGTAATTTGAATGATGTCTGTGATTGAAAAATATGTATGGGTTTGCTAACTACGTGAGTCAATTCTTGGGACTAGGATGTTTTGGAGTAGTATTCTTGAACTTTCAATTGTGTACATATTAAGCTTAGTGTAAAAACTTGCATTCTGTGTAGTCATTGTAGTTCTATCCTAAGTGTCTTCCTATAGTTGAAGTGTGGAGTCACCTTATCTTACGATGCTTATAGTAAAGAATTGTTTGAGGGCGAACAAGGCTTTAAGAGTGGGGTGGTGTCCGAGGTAGTTTTATACACTTTAGTGATGTTTTCCTAGCTTATTTAGCTGTGTTTTGAGGACTTCTCATGTTATTAATGTATTAATGATGATATAAATAAGCATATAAATGTTTAAGAATGGTATTATAATATTTATGGTGTCTTTCAAACAAGTTTGTACTTAAATTGGTCACTTAGAGTTCAAATGTGAAAACTAGTGTTACTAGCTTGAGCTAGGTGTTTGTCTAGCTGATCTCAATGGATTATATTGTGTTTAATGTGTTCCTAATGGTATTATTGTGTAATTATGTGCGTAAAAACTTGATTTTAATGTTCAAGGGTCAATTGGAAAAAGCCAAGTGTCAAATAATAAGTTAAAGATTTAAAGGATGACATTAGTCTTAGCTTGAGTTTCTAGTTCACCATTCTTGATATTGTGCTGTTTTGAGCTCTAATCCATGGTTTATGATGATGTAGGATGCTTGGTGAGTTGATTATGGTGATATATGAAGAATATAAAATCTGGAAATTGAAGTTAAATAACACCAAAAGGTTTAGGATTGAAGACAAAGGCACAAGACAATGTTTGGACGTCAAAATGAAATTTCCAGTGAAGGGTCGCGATAGACCCATGGTGCAACCCAAATTTTACTTAATAAAGCATCTCACCGTGACCCCAAATTTACTTGACTACCTATCACACCATGACCCTTTCTCAAGTTGACTACCCATTGCATCACAACCCCTATTTCACACAGCGAAAAGCCTTCTATTAAAATAAGACTTACTGAACACATTATAATCACCTTTGATTTCTTGGAGATTTGGAGAGGGGCTTATCAACACTTTAATTAGGGTTAAATTATCTTCCTAATGGATTATATCATGTACTCTTTGATTTGGATCACAGTTATGGCCATTAGTGGCTAAATGCCCCTTTCCAGGGTTAAAGCCAAGAACATGACTACGATTGCTACGAATTGATTTGGTTTTGTTTATTTATCATATTTTTTTTGTGTAACCTTGTTATCATTATTTTAATTATTTTTGACCCCTAGAATACATATATTACTGACCTTTTGATCTTAGAAGGAGGAATAGGAAGATAGAATGTGGGGGTAAATAGAGTATGGTTCTTATTCCTTTATAAAATAGGGGATTTGAATTAGAATCTAGGATAGGGATATACCTAGAAGCCCTGCTTGGTTCACTACGGGATGAAATATAAATGTGTTTAGCTTAGTTCTCACATCCCTTCTCAATGATGTAGTTGTGGGTCTAAGTTAGATAGATGGTTAGAGGTCGGGAGACCATGATCATAAAATCAACCCTATGAATAAAAAATCAAAATAAGTAATCTAACGAATGAAATTCAATAGCATAGTACAATTGTTCATAGTGATTTAACCCTAGGTTTTCATCCATTGATTGTCCACAGTCTTTACTTTACTTTACTTTAAGTTATAAATAATCAAAACTCTTTTGGTTAAGTTTGAACTAGTTTAATCTCAATAGTTAAACTATAATTTGATAGTTTCTTAACAAAATTCTATGAGGGATCGATATTCGGCTTTATTTAAGGTTATTTTATTACTTGGTAAGACCACGTACACTTGTGTGTGCTCTTGGTCGCAATAACTCCTGCTTCTAGTACTAGTACTGGCCAGAATAAATTGTATACTCTTGCTTCTTGGAAGGAATTTGAGGCATTGATTGATGTCATGAATGATACATTATAACTCTTTTCACGTGATGTGTATTGTTTGCTTGATCTGGGGTCCACTCTTTCCTATATTACCCCATATATGGTTGTGTGTTTTGGTCTTGATCCCGAGATTGTTTTAGATCCTTTTTCTACCCCGGTAGGTGAATCAAGTATTGGTAAAAGTGTCTATTGGGGGTCTGTGATATCTGTTGGTAGCAATATGACCTTGGTATATGCAAGAACCCGCAAAATTCTCGCATTGTCTGAGCCTTAGAGTGTGTTCAGTGAAGTGTAAATCTGGCCCTAAAAGTATGAGAATTTTCTTCCCAAGTGAGAAATATTTTTAACTATGTAGAATTTCCCTAATATCAACTTTTCTTTATGTAGAACATTGAATAAGCTTTCCATCAATACCAATTTTGTCAAAATCCAGAATCGGACGAGAAAGTTATGGCCATTTTACTGAAAACAGTCAGAATCGCCCAGGTGCGACAGCCAGGTTGATGGACTGTCGAGCTTGCGATGGACCGTTGCCAAGCCCATCAAAACCAAGGTATTGACTCCCTTTTTTGGACTAAGTGCAATGGCCAGGAAGACGGACTGTCAAGGCTGTGATGGACCGTCGCTGGGACCGTCGCCATTAAGGCAGTGTGACCTCATCCTAGCCAATATGCGATGGATAATCCGACAGACCGTCAAGGCTAAGATGGACTGTCGCTGAGACCTTCGCATTGAGGTAGTGTATTATTTTACATGGACGATCCGACGGACTATCAGACTATGCAACGGACCGTCAGACTAAGTGACGGGCCATCTCTTCGACCGTCGTTTCAACCATCGCAGCCCCCGTTCTGTATTTTTAACTCTATTTTAAAAGGGATTTTTGGTTTTTTTTCACTCTTTTCAGCCCCTATTTATAACCGATCAAGTCTCATAGTTTCATTCTTCATCTTTAACATCAGAAGTTAGGGTTTTTATAAAATCAAAACCCTCCTTTCTTCTTCAAGAAAAATTAAGAGAAATCAAAAATCTCTCCAAGAGCCTTCAAGAAAGTGTTTCCTAAGGTATGCAGATGTTGATTCTTGGGTCCCTTTCATTCAAGAAGCTCAAGAATTTATAAATTTCAAAGATATTAGGTTTATGTGTTTTCATGATTCATGTGAGTTGAAATTGATGTCCATGCTATTATTGAGTTTTATTCATGTTTGTTTACAAGATTTTCAAGATTTAACCTTAGTATGTGATATTTATGTGTTGTTAATGATAAATCCTCTTCAACTTTCTAAGTGATGTTTTCATATCAATTAAGTGTAGAAATTGTTGAATAGGCAAAGGATGCTCCCAATATGTTTAATAAAATGCTTATGTGAAGGAAATAGAACCATTATAGCATGTTGACTAGAAATCTCCAATTGTGTGCAAGCCCATGCATGCCAAGTGTTTGTTGAAAAGCCTTAGTGAGTGAATTGTGGCTTGATAGCATGAAATTCCCCAATTATGTGCACTTTATACATGCTAAGTATTTGATGCAAGATCTTGTTAAATGGAGTATAAGCTAATAGGATGTCTCCCTTTATTATCACATGTTTATGATTCCTAAGTGTTTGAAGAAATGGGTTAATAATTATGATGGTGAATAAATGTCCATGGTCATGAATGGTTATGTTTAAATTTTATGTTATCGAGTCCTAGGGGTATTTATACCCAACAACTTAGCTGTTGTCTAGAGCCCGTGTCAGTTTTCATGATAATCTCAGTCAAGCCATGATTCTTAGAACTCAGTGAGTTACAGAACTCAAAACTCTCAAATAGTTGGAGAACCTAAGAAATCCCAGAAATCTCAGTAATCTCAATGTCGCTAGTATTCTAGCCTCAGTTTAGTACTCAGCTCAGATCTAGTAGTAATCAAGTGTTCAGTTCAGTCCTCAGTAGTATTCGAGTAATCTATCCCAAGCTAAATATCATTTATTTAGATGATGAGATTCAGTAGTATTCCATTAGATATAGAACCAAGTGAATTCAACATAACTCAGTCAGATCAGTCGAGAAATATTATCAGTATCAGATTTGTCTCAGTTTAAGTTTAGTTGAGAATCAGTTCAAAGTCTTTCAATTGGGAGTAGGTGCTATAATCGAGCAAGTACAGGGATGGAAGCTCCCTTTTAGAGAGTCAGAGTCATTACGAGCAATCCCTAAACTCAAAAACTACGTAGCCAGTGTAGGATGCAGGAGTCACCCATTAGAAAAAGGCTTATCACCCGTTAGAAAAAGGTTTGACTATTAAACTGCCTTAGTCTTGGCTTCCTGTGGGGATCACCCATTAGAGAGGCTTGACCAGAGAGGTCTTTACCCATGGCATGGTATTGAAACCCTTCCAGCTGGGGTTATAGGTTTGACCCCACCAATTTAGATTCGGGGCATGTCGATTAAGGGAGCACTCCTACAGTTGTAGTTTCAGTATTAGTCTTCAAAGTAGAACTTAGAAATCAGGACTGTCAGCAGTTATCTATATCAGTAAGGAACTCAGATATTTCCATTGATTCATGGACCACCCACTAGATAGGCATGGACTCACATAAAGTTATTCAGTATCAGTATTATCAAATCTAGAGATCACCTGTTAGATAGGCTTGATCTGAGTCTCAGATTCAGTTGAGTAATATCATTATTAGATCCAGAGGTTACCCATTAGAAAGGCTTGATCTCAGCCTTATATTAAGTTGGGTATTCTCATTATCAGGTTTAGAGATCTTTTGTTAGATAGGTTTGATCTCAGACATAATCCTTTCTTATCATTGATAGTAGATTCAGGGATCATCCATTAGAGAGGTTTGATCTCAGATTCAGTTAGTCGAGAGTAGTAAGCTCAGCTTTCGATCATTGATATAAGTAGATTCAGTTAATCAGTTTTAGTATCATTAATTTTTGAGGTCACTCGCTAGATAAGACTGATCTCAACTCCAGTACACAGTTATCAATATAAGGAGATTCACTTGTTCAGTATCTCAGTATTAGTAGAGAGTTAAAATGATAGTAAAGTAGTACCCGAGTTGTAGTATTTTGAGTCACGATGATTTCAGTTATGATTTGAGCATTCATGCATGTGTTCTCATTCAGTACTCTCATGGTTATTCAGTTAAGTAATTGTTCATACATAAACCCTTGAATTTAGCCTTACCTCATCTTCATACGCGGTACATTCCCATACTGATACATTTGCGCTATGGTGTTTTATTTGAGCCATCGGTTCAGAGGCACGAGATCCAGAGTACCCCTAGCATCTCAATCCCTATCAGTAGTAGTAGACGTAGTAGTGAGTCCTCTTCATTTGATGATAATCCTTATTTTTTTTACTATCACTTTAGATTTAGCTTATTTTCAGTAGATGGAGTTAGTTAGGGACATGTCCCATTAACTCCATAGTTCAGATAGTTTAGAGGCTTTTCCGACAGATGTATCAGTATTCAATTTTTAGTTTTGAGTATTTTTAGATATTTTGAACCTTATAGCCAATTTATGCATTTATTATCTTTATTATGTAGTACTCAGGTATAGATATCAGTAGAGGGTTAGTTTGTGGTTCCTCAGGATCTTGAGCACCGTGTGACATTCCAGTTCTAGAAAATTAGGTCTTACAAACTTGGTATTAGAGCCTAAGGTTCAATAGTGTCCTAGGGAGTCTAAAAAGCTGCATTTAATAGACTCTTGTGCATGGGTATGTTACGTGCCACATTTATATACAAGAGGCTATAAGATGTTTTTAGGAGCAGCTCCCCTTTTTTCAATATTCATATCATGCGAGTGAGCATGAGCTCAAGTTGATCCTCATTATAATCCACTTTTTTCTTCCATTTATAGAGGATGCCTCCTTGCAGAGATAATGTCCATAAGGTTGATGACAAGCCAGCTCAACAAGTAGATCCTGACAATGAGAATGTGTCACATGTAGAGTTTTGGGTAGCTTTTCAGGTGCTATCCCAAGATGTGACAACTAGTGTTCAGAGAAATCGTTAGGTTGTGGCCCTACCTCAGCAAGATGGGGGTTCATCCATAGCCAGAATTAGAGAGTTCATGAGAATGGGCCCGCCAGAATTCCTTGGGTCAGTAGCAAGTGAGGACCCATAGCTTTATCTAGTGGAGGTGAGGAACATCACCCAGAATATGCATATTTTTGAGGAGGAGAGTGTAGATTTAGCATCCTATAGGTGGAAGGATATTGCTCATAATTGGGTAGTGATGTGGAATAAGAGTAGTGGGGAGGATGCAACTCCCGTGACTTGGAAAGAGTTTCAGGATGCCTTTCTAGATAACTTTTTCCTGCTAAAGATGAGAGAGGCTAAGGTAGAAGAGTTCACAAACCTAAGGCAAGGATCCATGACAGTGAAAGAGTATTGTCTTTAGTTTAACCAGTTAGATAAGTATGCCTCTGACTTGATGGCTAACCCTAGAACGAGTATGAGTAAGTTTGTGACTGGTGTGTCTGGGTTGGTGTTGAAAGAGTGTAGAGATGCTATGCTCAATAGAGATATGGACCTTCCTAGATGGATAATACATGCGCAGAAGATTGAGGTAGATAAGAAAAAAAAAGCGAGAGTGAGTAAGAAAGCCAAAACAGGTAGTCATAGTTTCTCTCAAGCAGGGTCCCAGGGTGGTAGCCGTCCTCAGCATAGCCATAGATTTTAAATCCAAGATCCATCCTTAGATAGTGTACCCACACCAAAGTATGAGGGTGTCAGTCATGATGGACGCAAGAACCCAAATCCCAGAGTAGTGCTAGTGGTATTCATACCTATCCGCTTTGTGAAGAGTGTGGCAAGATCTACCTAAGTGTGTGTAGAGTCGGTAGTGATGTATGCTTTGGGTGTGGTAATCCAGGACACAAAATACAAGAATATAGAGTGCTAGCTCAGAGGGGTAGAGATTTTTATCAGCAGAGTGCCCCTTTCAGTGCCAATAGTGGTCAGCATCAGAACAGACTTCATGCACTTCACACCTACCATGATCAGGAAAGGTTCCCTGATATAGATTCAGGTATGTTATGAGTCCTTCATCTTTATGATATGCATTATTAGATCTTTTTCTCCTATTTTGAGCTTATATGTCAGCATGAGTCATGCATTAGTTTCAGATCTCGGTCGGTCAATCATGACCCATTTCATAGGTTCCCCGTATACCACCCTAGTATTTCAAAAAAGTGTGTTTAGAGGGACATAGAGTCCCAAGGGGGAGATACTCCATGATATTTCAATGTTTTTAATGGGGAGATATTGTAAAACCCCGCAAAATTCTCTCATAGTCTGAGCCTTGGAGTGTGTTCAGTGAAGTATAAATCCGGCCCTAAAAGGTTGAGAAGTGTCTTCCAAAGTGAGAAATATTTTGAACTATGTAGAAATATTTTGTCCTCTAGATCATTGAATAAGCTTTCCATCGTACCAATTTTATTAAATTTCAACAACGGACAAGGAAGTTATGGCCATTTACTGAAAGCAATCGGAATCGCCCAGGTACAATGGCCGGGTTGACAGACCGTCGAGCTTTCGATGGACCATTGCCTAGCCCATCACAACCAAGTAACTGACCTTTCTTAGCCCAAGTGTGATGTCTAGGATGACGGACTGTCAAGGCTCCGATGGACTGTCACTGGGACTGTCATTGCTGAGGTAGTATGACCTCATCCTAGCCAACGTGCGATGGATGCTCTGACAGACCATCAAGGCTATGACAGACCATTATTGAGACCATCGCATTGAGGCAGTGTATTATTTTACTGACCGATGTACGATGGACGATCTGGCGGAATGTCAGACTAAGCGACGGACCATCGCTACGACCATCGCAACCCCCGTTCATTATTTTAATTCAATTTTAAAAGGGATTTTTGTTCTTTATCCCACTATTTTTAACCCATATTTATATCCGATCAAGGTTCACAATTTTATTTTTCATCTTTAATATAAAAAACTAGGCTTTCTATAAAATCAAAACCCATTTTTCTTCTTTAAGAAATATCAAGAGAAGTCAAGAAATCAAGAATCTCTCCAAGAGCCTTCAAGAAAAAGTTTTCTAAGGTATGAAAATATTGATTCTTGGGTCCCTTTCATCCAAGAAGCTCAAGAATCCTTTTTAAAATTTCAAAGATCTTATGTTTATGAGTTTTCATGATTCATGTGAGTTGAAATTGATGTCCATGCTATTATTGAGTTTTGATTCATGTTTGTTTACAAGGTTTTCAAGTTTTGACCCTTGTATGTGATATTCATGTGATGTTCATGATAAATCCTCTTCATGTTGCTTGCTAAGTGATGTTTTCATGTCAATTAAGTGTGGAGATTGTTGAATAGGCAAAGCATGCTCCCCATATGTTTGATAAAATGCTTATGTGAAGGAATTAGAGCCATTATAGCATGTTGACTAGAAATCTCCAATTGTGTGCAAGCCCATGCATGCCAAGTGTTTGTTGAAAATCCTTAGTGAGTGAATTGTGGCATGATAGCATGAAATTCCCCAATTATGTGCTCTTTATACATGCTAAGTATTTGATGCAAGACCTTGTTGAATGGAGTATGAGCAAATAGAATGTCTCCCTATATTATCACATATTTATGATTCCTAAGTGTTTAAAGAAATGCTTTAATGATTTTGATGATGAATGAATGTCCATGGTCATGAATGGTTATGTTTAACTTTTATGTTATTGAGTCATGGGGGTATTTATACCTGACAACTTAGCTGTTGTCTAGAGCCCGTGTCAGTTTTCACGATAATCTCAGTCAAGCCACAATTCTTAGAACTCAGTGAGTTACAGAAATCAGAACTACCAGATAGTTACAGAACTTGAGAAATCTCAGTAATCTTAGTAATCTCAGTGTTGCTAGTATTCTAGACTCAGTTCAGTACTCAACTCAGATCTTGTAGTAATCAAGTGTTCAGTTCAGTGCTCAGTAGCATTCGAGTAATCTATCCTAAGGTTAGTATCATTTAGTTAATTGACGAGATTCAGTAGTATTCCTTCATATATGAAACCAAGTGAATTCAGCATAACTCAGTGAGATCAGTCAAGAAATATGACCAGTATCAAATTTAGGTTAATTTAAGTTCAATTGAGAATCAGTTCAGATTCTTTCAGTTGAGAGTAGAAGCTATCATCGAGCGAGTGTAGGAATGGTGACCCCCTATTAGAGAGGTAAAGCTATTAGGATCAATCCCTGAACTCCAGAACTGCATAGCCAGCGCATGAAGCAGAAGTCACCCATTAGAAAAAGGATTGTCACCCATTAGGAAAAGGCTTGACTATTATACTGCCTTAGGCTTGACTTTCTGTGAGGGTCACCGATTAGAGAGGCTTGACCAAAGAGGTCTTTACCCATGGCATGGTATTAACACCTTTCTAAGTGGATTATATGCTGGACCTCACCAATTCAGATTTAGGGCATGTCGGTTAAGTGAGCACTCCCATAGTTGCAGTTTTAGTATCAGTCTTTAAAGTAGAACTCAAAAATCAAGACCCTTAGATACAGTCACCTATATCAATAAGGAACTCAGATAGTTCTATTGATTCATGGAACATCCGCTAGATAGGCATGGTCTCACATAATATTATTCAGTATTAGTATTATCAGATCCAGAGATCACCCGTTAGATAGGCTTAATCTCAGTCTCAAATTTTGTTGAGTAATCTTATTATCAGATCCAGAGATCACCTATTAGATAGACTTGATCTCAGTCTCATATTAAGTTGGGTATTCTTATTATCAGGTTTAGAGATCTTTTACTAGATAGGTTTGATATCGAACATAATCATTTCTTATCATTGATAGTAGATTTAGGGATGATCTGTTAGAGAGGTTTGATCTCAGATTCATCCCATCGAGAGTAGTAAGTTCAGCTTTTGGTCATTGATATGAGTAGATTCAGTTAATCAGTTTCAGTATCATCAGTTTTTGAGATCATTGACCAGATAAGAATAACCTCAACTCTAGTACTTAGTTATCCATATCAGAAGATTCAGTTATTCAGTATCTCAGTATTAGTAGTCAGTTCAAATAACAGTAAAGTAGTACCCTTGTTGCAGTATTTTGAGTCACGATGATTTCAGTTATGATTTGTCTATTCATACATGTGTTCTCATTCAATACTCTCATGGTTATTCAGTTAAGTAATTGTTTATGCATAAGCCCTTACATTTAGCCTTATCTCATCTTCATACTTGGTATATTCTCGTACTGACGTATTTGCGCTATAGTATTTTATTTGGCACCATAGGTTCAGAGGTACAACATCCTGAGTACCCCTAGCAGCTCAGTCCTTTTCAGTAGTAGTAGACGTAGCAGTGAGTCCTATTCATTTGAGGATGATCCTTATTGTTTTATTATAACATCAGACTTAGCTTATTTTCAGTAGATGGATTTAGTTGGCGACATGTCTCATCAACTCCACAGTTCAGACAGTTTAGAGGTTTTTCAAACAGATGTATCAGTATTCAGTTTTCAGTTTTGAGTATTTTTAGATGTTTTGAACCTTATGGCCAGTTTTTGCATTTATTATCTATATTATACAGTGCTTTGGTATAGATATCAGTAGAGGGTTAGCTTGTTATTCTTTGCGATCATAAGCACCATGTGATATTTTGGTTCCAAAAAATTGGGTCATTACAGTAGATCTATTTAAGCTTCATACGGTGTATTTTGATGTTATTCTGGGAATGGATTAGTTACACTCTTGTTACGTATCCTTTAATTATTAGACCTTTAAGGGTGGTTCCCTAGCTCCTAGAGGAAGGTTTATTCTCGGAGAATAATATCCAAGTGGTGTCTTTATCACTTGGTCTGGGTTAAAGATTCTAACTCAGAGGGTCCTTTTTTTACTCGGTTCTAATGGCAAATGAGTTTTCTGAGTTTTTTCCAAATGATCTTCCTGGTGTTCCTATGGACAGAAAAATTGAGTTTGGTATTGATTTGGTTCCGAACACTCGTACAATATCTATTCCTCCTTATAGAATGACTTCAGTTGAGTTGATCGAACTCAAGAAGTAACTTAAAGATCTTCTAGATAAGGGGTTTATTCATTCTATTGTATCTCTATAGGATACAACGATTTTGTTCGTGTGTAATAAAGATAGTTCCCTTGGGATATGCATTAACTATCGGTAGTTGAATAAGTTAAAGATCAAGAATAAGTGTCCTCGTCCAATAATAGATGACTTGTTTGATCAGTTTCAAGGTGCCAAGTTCTTTTCTATGATAGACCTTCAGTCTGGGTATTACCAACTTATCATTAAGGAGGAGGATATCTCTAAGATAACTTTTCATACTCGATATGGGCACTTTGAATTCTTGGTTATGTCATTTATCTTGACTTATGCCCCAACGACATTTATGGATTTGATGAACAGAGTTTTCAGGTAGTTCATGGATCTTTTGTCATTATGTTCCTTGATGATATCTTGGTGTATTCTAAAATTAAGGTGGACCATGCGAATCACCTCTTTGTGGTATTGCATACCTTGAAGGAACAATAGATGTATGCTAAGTTCTCTAAGTATGAGTTTTTGTTAAACGATGTAACATTCTTTGGTCGTATTATTTCTAGTGAGGGGATCATGGAAGATCCTCAAAAGGTGGTTATGGTTAAAAGGTGGCCTAAACCTATGACTCCAACCTACATTCAAAGCTTCTCGAGTTTAGTTGGGTATTATAGGCTGTTTGTGGAAAGCTTTTCTTTGCTAACTGCTCCTTTGACTAAATAAACTCAAAAAAAAGTAAAATTTTCTTAGTCAGAAGTGTGTGAAGGGAGTTTTGAGAATCTTAAGGATAATCTAACTTTGGCTTCAGTTTTGACATTACCCGAAGGTAATGAGGGGTTTGTGTTTTATTGTGATGCATCAGAGGTGGGACTTGGTTGTGTTTTGATGCAGCATGGGAAGGTGATTGCCTATGCTTCCAAGCTATTGAAGTTGCATGAGAGAAACTAACCTACTCATGATTTGGAGTTGTTGGCAGTGGTTTTTGCTTTGAAAATATGGTGACATTATTTGTATGGAGGGCATATAGATATTTTTTCTAATCATAAGAGTCTGTAGTATGTGATCACTCAGAAAGAGCTAAATCTTAGGTAGAGGAGATAGTTGGAGCCTCTGAAGGACTATGATACGAGTCTTCACTATCATCTAGGTAAGGCTAATGTTGTTGTTGATGCTCTTAGCAGGTTTTCCATAAAATGTTTGTCTCATATGGATAAGGAAAATATGTAATTATTGAAGGATATTCACCGGTTAGCAAATCTTGGAGTCCGTCTCTTGGACTCCAAGAATGGTGGTGTGCTGGTACAAAAAGCAGTTAGATCATATCTCAATATAGATATTAAGAAGAAGCAAGTTCTAGATCCTATATTGATGAAAATCAAGAGTGATGTAGGTGGGCAAAAGGTAATGGTATTCAAAATCAGTAGTGATGGTACTTTATGATACCAAGAGAGGTTGTGTGTTCCTGATGTCGATGGGTTGCAAAAAAGAATCTTGGCTGAAGTGCATGAATCATGCTATATTTGTTTATCCTAGTTCTACGAAGATGTATCATGATCTCAAAGAGATATATTAGTGGAATAGTATGAAAAGAAATGTGGCTAATTTTGTAGCTAAGTGTATGGTGTATCAATAAGTTAAGGTTGAGCGCATGAGGCCTGGAAGGTTGTATCAAAAAATTGATTTGCCTAAGTTGAAATGGAAGGTGATCAATATAGATTTCATTACCGGTCTTTCTCAGTCATAGAACTAATTTGATTTGATTTGGATCATTGTGGATAGGATGACAAAATTTGTTCACTTCTTTCTATTGAGGACTACCTTTTTGGCAGAGGATTATGTGAAGTTGTATCTTTAGGAGGTTGTGAAGTTGGATGGGAAACTTATTTCGATTATCACTGATCGTGGTACGTAGTTTTTCTCATTTCTAGCTATCTTTTCAGAAGGGATTGGGTACTAAGGTGAGTCTGAGTACTGCTTTTAATCCTTAGAGGATGGACAAGCTGAAAGGACTATTCAGATATTAGAAGATATGCTTCGGGCATGCATGATTGATTATGGTGGAAATTGGGTTGAGCATCTACCTTTGGCAAAGTTTTCTTACAACAATAGTTATTATTCTAGTATTAGGATGTCCCCCTTTGAAGCATTGTATGGTATAAGGTGTAGATCTCCTATTATATTATTTGAACTTGGTGAGAAAAACATGTTTGGTTCGGATTTGGTTTATCAGGCTATGGAAAAGGTAAAGGTAATTTGGGATAGACTTAAGGCCGACCAAAGTCACCAAAAGTCCAATTCAAATGTAAGGCATAGAGGTTTGGAGTTTGAGGTTGGGAATAAGGTGTTCCTAAAGGTATCTCCCATGAAAGGACTGATGCAGTTTCGTAAGAAGGGGAAGCTCAATACTCGATTTATAGGTCCTTATGCGATTTTATGGAAGGTTGGTAGTTTTGCTTATAAATTGGAGTTTCCTTATATTTTTAGCTCTAATAATCCAGTATTTCATGTATCCATGTTGAGAAAGTGTCTTAGTGATCCTTCTTCGGTGGTTTCCTTAGTAGAATTGGGTGTCTCAAATTCTCTGTCTATGAAGAGGTCCTGGTTGAGGTACTGGATTGGCAAGTTTATTGGTTGTGGACCAAGGATGTGGCCTTGGTTAACGTTCTATGGAGAAACCACAAGGTGGAAGTGGTTACATGGGAAGCAACAGAGGACTTGAAGTCAACTACCGATGTCTATTTTCTGCTCCTAGGATTCGTGCAGAAAGTATATGTTCTTGAACATATCTTTATTTTCTGAGTTTGTTAAAGAAAAGATTAATATCTTTTCATCTGTGCTCTCGAACATGGTTAAAGGTTAGATTGATATTTGATAATACAAATGAATCATGCTTGTGGTTACCCTACCTTGTCCGTCATTCGAGGATGAATGTTCCTAGTGGGGGAGATTGAAACACCCTAGTTTTTAGCCTTTAGAAAATTTCCTGGATTTCTAGTCTCTAGATAGGATACGACTAGGGGAAATGACTCGTACACTGGGATACAAGTAGTGGGTTAGTCATATCTTGACTAGTGTTAGTTAGTGTGTTGGATTTAGCTTCTAGAATGGATACGATTTAGGTGGTACAAGTCGTATCGGTGGATATAGATTGTTTGCTTACTTCACTTAGTCTTAGACTTGGTAACATATGTTGGATCTGAGTACGAGTGTCTCACCATGAGCTGTAAGCCAGGGTATGAGTCATACCATTAACTCGTATAGTGGTCAATGTTCAATCCTCTTGGGATTCTATTCTGTCGGGGGTACGGATCATGGGTACTAGTTGTATATTTGGATACAACATGGTTTAGGGTGAGTTATACCTATGACAGTGCTAGTTCCAAGGGAGATGTCCTTGGGTACGAGTGGTGGGTACCACTCGTATTGGATTGTACGACTGGTATGGATAGTCGTACCCACCTAATGAGATTTTTAGATGTTTAAGAGAGGGAAATTTGGACATTTCCCCACTTAACCTTATAAGGCCCCACAACTTATATTCCTGTTGTGACGTTATTTTCTCTATCATTATATTCATTAACACTTAGAAACTTCTCTTAAACACTCTACAATTGTCTTTAAAGCTTTTAGGTAAAACAAGGCAAGGGTTTTATCTTAAGGATTAATTTATGGCTTATGCTAATGATTTCTCTCCATTATCTTCTTAGTTTGAGGCATGTTCTCTTCCCTCATTGTTAGTTAAAACTAAAGGCATGGTTTGATACAATGTTTTCATGGTTTAATTATTATATAGTTTTGGATTTTCAGATATAATTTGGGAGGTTTTGGTTATAAATTCATGGTTATGGTTTTCCCATAATTTAATTATGCTTTTATATGAATTAATGGTGGTTTTGGATAATTGGTTGCATTGGAATGCTTATTTTGTAATTGGTTTTGGTTTTGGAAATACTACGCCCCCAATATATTTGATAAAATGCCTATAAGAATGCTTTCACTACATTGTTGGATTTTAATGAAATGTATGCATGGTTTAAACTTGGTAATGGAACCCTAAATGGATAAATGGTTTGGAATGGTTTAAATAGAATGGTTTGGTGGTCGTGGTTATAGTTAATTGGACTCCTAGTGGGGTACAATGGAATCCCCCAAGTAAACATGTTAATGAACAACTTATGGGGTACACGGGACTCTCCCAAGCAACTTAATAATAGAACATTTGTGGGTTACATGGGACTCCCCCAAGTTAACTTGGTAAATGGGTACATGGGAATCCCTTTACCTTAAAAGGTTTGGCTAAGGACAATACTTGGAAGTTATAGTCGGTATGGCGATACCACTATGTATAGCCTTGATTAATAACAATAATTTGGTTGGTCAGAAATAGTTTTAGTTGGTCAATAATAGCGGGGTGTGATAGCTAACCGTGAAAGTGGGAGCTCAATGAATGAACACTAGAAACTCATATTTGCCGACTTGAGGGGTAGGGCATGGTAAACCTTTTATGATACTATGAGGTACATAGGAATCCTCTAAGTATATTGTACATATGTATCAAAGAAATCCCTTACTCTTATGATATCTCCGATTCATGTGGCTACACACATCGTGGCCCATTCAGGGGGTTACACTGGACCCATATAGCCTATGGGTGGTTAAGGATGGTTAATCTTCAAATATCTAGGTAAATGGTTTTAAATGCATGTTAAACCTAGTTTCCTTTCCCGATATGGTTGTATATATGCATATATATATATATATATATAATAATTATGGTTTGTATGCATATGGTTAGTTTACTTGGTTTTACTGGTTGGCATTATTTCATCCTTATCCTGCGTTCATGGTAGCGTTTACCCGCTAACTCATCTTTGGGCGACTGTATCTCCACGCGATGTAGTAATCGGCCGTTTTACTCCTCCTGCTTAGCTATTGAACATTCGAGATCAGCTACTGGATTGAAGTGGTGAGATTTTATCATTCCTGAAGGCTCTATTTTATGGATTCTATTTTGTACTTTGGTTTATTTATGGATATTGGTTATGGCTATGGTTGGGGGCATGTCCCAACCGGATCTTGGTATTCTTTTGGTTAGAGGCTTCTGTGGAACTACTACGGGTTGGAATGGGTGGGATCAGTAGGTGTGTCAGCCTAAATATTGACATTGGTATTGGGGCTAATACCGGTTGACTGTATTGTTAGTTGTTCCATCCTCTTTTAATTTGGGATTATATAAAATTATTATGGAACTCATTTGGTTGTGGTTAGGTTAGTTTGGCTATTAGTTGGGTTTGGATAGTTGGACTCGGTTGGGTCGGACTTGGAAACAGACCTATCCCAGAGTTTGTAGTTCGGATAGCTATGCTATCTTGTTATATGCTCAAAATTTAGCCAACTTAGGACAGGTGGCTGGAGGTTAAGTTGGGTAATGGGGGTGATCCCTGGTCATTGTTGGACTTAGGATGTCCATTATAATAAGGCCCCCTATTGGGTCGGGTAAAAAAACCCCTTTTGGGTGTCATTATCACTCCAAAAAAAATTGAAATATCTTCTCAATACTCTCAAATTCTCTCAAGCAATATACATAGGGTTTCTGAGAATTTTATCAATTAGATCCCCCAAGGGAAAATTCTCTCCATAAATCTTGATATTTTAGGTATGCTACTATTCCTCAACTATTATTTTATGAAAGCATGTGTTTAAATAGTTTTCATGTTGTTTTGATGCTGGTTTTGGAACATAGGTTGAAGGTTTTGAATGGTTGTTATTTATGTGATGTTTTATGTTTACATATACATTTTTTATGTTGTAAATAGTGGTTTGGAAATCAATTTGATGAATAGGTATGGTGAATAAACTAAGAGATTGTGATTTCCCTAAATTTTGTGAATATTGACAATTGAATTAGAAATAACCCCAACCCAATTTTGTGGAAGTGGGTTGGTGTATGAGTAAAAATAGCATTGAATTATTTTTGAAATAATTGCATGATATAAAGAGGATATATAAACATGATGGTTTGATTTAATGAACAAAGGGAGTCGGTTTCCTCCATTTTGTATTAATGAACAAATGGAGTTATTTTTCCAAGTTAATAGAATTTTGATGGTATGCTGTTGTTACGTTGCAAATATTGTTGGTATGATAATACCAACAGTGTATTCCTAAATGTGTATTATGGTCCAATGAATGGGAATGTATGATAAATGTTTTAAGAGGACTTACACGAAGGTTTTGTAGCTAGGCCATAAAAGTGGCCGTCCTGAGGGACCAATACTGGAAAATGCATTTGCCTGCATGGAGGTCTAAATAGCTTGGGGTTTGAGTCTCCTTGCTTATGATTGGGTGGTTCAAGTCCACCTTATTATATGATTGGGAGGTTCGTGTCTCCTACATTACATTACATGATCGGGTGCTTAAGTCACCTTAGTATATGGTTGGGAGGTTCGAGTCCCTTATACATATATATAAGATTATTCTCTGGTTTGTGTGGCTACACGTACTGGTGCCCGACCAGGGGATGAGAGTTTGGGACCATATAGCCAGTGGACACTATAATTATAATGATCAAGCTACACAATCCAGGCTATAGTTTTAAAGTACATTATAAGCCTTGTTCCTATCCTAGCATTTTATATAAGTATATATGTATGTGAACATGTACATTGAGTTGAAGGGGATTTTTAAATTGTCATTACTTTAACCTTATCCCTGAGTTTAATGCTAGTTCTTAACCCACTAATCGTCTTTAAACATTGTATCCGCATACGATACAGGGTCAAAAGGCAATCCTAATTTTCCAGCGCAGTGCTAGGTAGATCAGCTTGATTCATCGATCATTTGCGATGAAGTGGTGATCTTCCATTTGCCAGAAGGCTTGACCATTCCATCGGTTTCCTTTCATAAATAAGAATTAAAGAGTTCGCATTAACATTATCATTGTCATTGTTATTGTCAAGGTCTGAGGCATGTCCAGACTTAGATTATTTTCAGAATAGTAAAGGCTCCGTGGATGTTACTATCGATTGGGTATTGATGTTGGTATTTTTTTATGTCTTTGAGTTTGTTACTCTTTCTATCTTGTTATATTTTTGGATTTCAGCCACTGCTAAGAGTGTTATATCCTGTTTGGCTAGGCAAAGGGGGTGTTCTCCGGTCCTCCATGGACTTGAGATACCCGCCATGGTCAGGCCCTAGCTTGGATCATGAAAAAAATGGTATCAGAGCCTAGGTTTGGTGTCATTGGGAGTCCATAAAGCCGTGTCAAGTAGAGTCTCTTTTATGGGTGTAGTGTGCAACACTGATCAGGGAGAGGTTACGAGATATTTAGAAATGTTTCCCTTTCTTGTTGTTCTATTTCGGGATATAGAGTCTAAGGTCATGAATCTGCTCTCAGCCTTATTTGTTTGCATTTTAGATCATGCCTCTAAGAAGATCTAATGCATGTGGAAACCCTTCTGTCCCATCTGAGGACAATGTCGATGAAGCTTGTTCTACTTAAGGAGTTCAAACCCATCTAGGGCTCTAGCTTCTGATTACACTGCCCCACACGGAGTTTCACTGGTCCCTACCAGTCCTTCTCAGGACCCTCGCGATGATGATGATCATGCTACACCATCTCAAGGATATATTTCTAATGTTGAGTTTAACCAATCTATTTATCTGTTAACCCAATTGGTGACATCTCAGTCATGTCAGTCGGGTCCTGCTAGAACCGTTGTGAGTTCTTCAGAGGTTACTCAAGTCGAGCAGTTTGTGAGGCTCAATCCTCCGACCTTTATAGACTCTAAGGTTGAGGAAGATCCTTAAGGATTCATAGATAAAACAAAGAAGATCTTTCGATTTAGGCATGCTTTAGAATCTGAGGGTGTGGAATTTGCCACATACTAATTGAAGGATATAGCATATCAGTGTTATGTGGAGTGGGATCAATCTAGGGGTGATGATTTGGTGTTGGCACTATGGGATGAGTTTTCGGGTGCTTTTCTGGATCATTTCGTTCATCAAGAATTGAGAGAGGCTATAGTTGAGGAGTTCGTGAATCTAAAACAGGGTAGGATGACAGTGAAATAGTATGCCAAGAAGTTTCACCAGTTATCCCATTAGGATCCTGATTTACTTTTCTTACATGAGAGCTAGAATGAGTAAATTTGCTTTTGGATTGTCCCGCGATCTGATTTTTTAGATCAAGGTAGCCCTGTTGAACTAGGATATAGATATCTCTCGACTTGTGGTTGACACCGTCCAAGCGTACATGCAAGCGTATGTGGTCTATCAAGTAGTAAAGTGGCCTAATAAAAGCAAGTATCGATCCCACAAGGACTTGCTTCAACAATGATTCAATTCGAGTTCACCATTTAGATTAACTTGATGCATAGGTAACCAAGAAAAGAGTTTAGAATTTGTAACAAAAGAAAAGTAAGCAATACATAAAATAAAGCTCTTGAAATAATCAATAGGACAAAACCTAGGGTTAAAGCACTTCGAACAATCATACTATGTTATTGAATTTCATTCGTTAACTTTCTTATCTTGGTTGTTGATTTGTAGGGTTAATTGCATGATCATGGTCTACCGGCCTCTAATCCTTTACCTAAATTGAACCTTTCAGCTACATCGCTAAGCGGGGATATATTAATCCAATTTAGTTCTTTAAGCTATCATTCTACGTTTGAATCAAGTAAGTCATCTAAGTACATCCCTGTCCTAGACACTAATTTGAGTTCCTTATTTCATAAAAGAATAAAAATCATACTTTGTTCATCCATGTTCTATCCCCTATTCCCTCTCCCAATTTCAAAAGGTAGACAATTGATATATTTTCTGGGTGATCAATCCATCAACTATTTAAATCAAAGATAGACGCACAACCAATAATGATAAGCAAAGTTAAACGAACCTAATTCAAAACAATAGGACTCATGTTCTTGGCTTTAACCCTGAAAATAGGATGTTTAGCCACGCATAGTCATAATTGTAATCACAAGGCTGTAATTAACAAATAAGAACATGAATTAACTGAATTAAAATAATAAAAACCTAAAATTTGAAGTTGTAGCAGCCCCCTAATCCTCCAAGACCTCCAAAGATGTGTAAAAAATGTGTACAATGTTGTACTTATAGAAGAAGGGAAGCCAAAGTCGTGTAGGAGTTGGAACCAAACAACAATTGAGCAGTAGAGTGGAGGGGTAACTGACCTAGGTAGAGCACCAATCCATATAAGGATCCTCCCTAGGTAGAGCACAACTCCATCCAAGGCTCCGCGGGCTTATCTACGTGGTCCCTCTGGAAGTTGCTTTCGAAATTTTGGCTAAGTGTTGAGCGCCTCCTTCCATCCCTTGTCTTATGGTGGGTTTTCCATTTAATTTACATCTTATTCAACATTAAAATATCATCATATTCATATCATGAATATTCCTTCTTGATCACACACAACGAATTAGAGATAATAACAACACAATATCCATGACGATGAAACAAAATAAGAGCTAAGACTAGGCTAATTCGCATTGATCTTTACTTTATGTTCCGACTCTTAACTTAATCAAATTGAAACTTGCACATTACTAACAAGTTATTCCACTCATAATTACACACTAAAACCATTTGGAACATATTAAACATAATAGAATCCAACAGGATCCACTAGACAAGCACCTAGCTTATGCTAGTAATGCTAGTATCCATGATTGAACTCTAAATAACTAATTTAAGGACACACTTGTTTGGAATACAATTTGAACATTGTAATCATGTAATTTAACACTTAGATGCACATTTATCTCATTATCAAATCATTAAGCACATGAATCATCCTCAAAACAAGGCTTAAAATACTAGAATAGTCACACTAGAATGCATAAATAAACCCAACATCACCACCCCGCACTTAAAGCCTTGTTTGTCCTCGAACAACTCTTAACTATAAGCATTATCAACTAAGGAAACTCTACACTTCTACTACATGCAAAACACTCAAGCTAGTTCAATAATCACTATACAGAATACAAGATTCTTCATTAAGCATGATATATACACAAGTGAAAGCTCATGAACACAACTCCAAAACATCCTATCCTCAAGAATTGACTCACCTAGTTGGAAAACTCATGCACAATGCTAAATCAATGACATCATACAAAGCACCCACATTCATCAAATATGTGCTCCTCACAATAAGAGAGTTACCCATAATCATTCATAATTAAGCAATTTATAACATGATGGGTACAAGAATCGCTCACTCTCACAAGGTATTCACAAGTTACACACATGAACCATAGGCTTGTCCTTAGTGTAGTACTCCACTAATATCAAAATGATGAACTTAGGATCAATTAGGTCTTTTTTGAGTTGTAATGTAGGTTAAGGGATGGATAAGAACTATTTAGGAATAATAGTGAATAACTTCCTTAAGGGCTTTAATACATCACTTTTTAAACTTAAAACCAATCTCCAACAACCAAATTACACCATTTCTATATACCCCTTTCTTTTGTTTTTCACCCCATCTTATTAAGCTCATTCACAAGACTATGGTGGGAGTATTTTATACACAACTCATTCAATTTGAACAAATTTTTATTCTTTTCATTACTCAACTCCCAACCACAATAAATTACGAAATGCACCTAGGAGCTTTGGATCAAATTATGGTCAATCAAAGAAGGGATTAAGCTTTATATGAGGCTGCCAAAAAAAAGCTAAAGGCTCAACGGGGCATTCTAGGATTATACACAAAGGTAGGTCAAAAAAAAGGTATAAAACAAGGCTATAAAATAAATACCTATATCATTTCCTAAACCCACACTCTTTGTTTCACTTGTGCACACACCAGGAAAGTTATAGACATTACATGTAACAAGGAGTATACAAATACCTCACACACACATGGCATATGCTCAACTCATATAGGATCATCATAGACTCTTAACCAAACAATAGCATGAATTAAAATTTAAGACAACAAGTACAAGAAGAAACATGAGTAGGAGTCTTAAAAGTATCAATTCACTCATTCAACATACTTTTAAAATTAAAATACTTGCACCATGTAATCAAAAATAGCACCAACAAGAATATTTTACACAAAAATAATTTCAAATTGAGCCCAAAATTGGGAATCCCCCCACCACCCCACACTTAAAAATCTACTTTGTCCCTAAAGTGAATTTAAAAGTAAGAGATAGAAATACTCCCTGAGGCCTCTAGGCCTAGCTAGTATCATCTTTACATATAAAGAAGGTCTATGGACCCCACACTCTGTCTTTACCATGCTCCTTAGCTCAGGTCTCCATTACTCTGACTTCCCATTAACCTGGGACTCAATCAAAAACAAAAACTATGTGAATAAAACTAAAAAGAAAATATACCTACTTAACTTAGGTTTTCTCCAAAGAAGTGCCAGATTTAGTGTCACGACATGACCCAACTACGACTTAGTCATTCCTTTTTCGTCTCTTTCTCATACTTAGTCTCAATCTTCTTATTATTTTTACCCCTCTTAGGTGTAAATTCTCAAGGGTAACCAGTTTTTCAAATTTAGCCTTCACAGGCTCATCAACTAGCATCAAATCGGGCTTAGGTGGTTGTTGCATAGGCAGTTCAATGAGGTAGTCAGAAGAGGTCTTTGGTGGACTAACCAACCCACACTTTTCCCCTTCAATAACATTGGTCATAGATAAATCTTTATAATAGGGCATTATATTGAGAGCTTTGTAAACTTTAAATACCGTCTCTTCATCCTCCAACCTCATCGTAAACATGCCTTCTCTAACATTAATCAAAGCTTCTCCAATTGCTAAGAATGGATGCCCCAAGATGATCGGTACTTGTTCGTCTACCTAGAAATCAAGAAAAATAAAGTCAGCAGGAATAATGAATTTACCAACCTTTATGAGGACATCCTCTATAATTCCTTCAGGATGGGCAAATGACCCTCTACCATCTACAGAACCATGGTAGTCGGTCTAGACTTTCCCAAACTCAATGTGTTAAATAGAAATAAGGCATCAAGCTTATACTTTCCCCTAAGTCACTCAGTGTGTGGACTGTCCTACTCCAAATTTGGATTGGGAGAGTAAACTTTCCTAGATCTCTCAATTTTTGGAAGGTTTTCTGTGTCATTATCGTGCTGCACTCTTCAGTGAGTGATACTATTTCAATCTCTTATAGCTTTACCTTATTAGAAACCACATCCCTCAAGTATAGCATACTTGGGCATACCCTACGAAATATCTAACAATGGTAAGTTAATGTAAAGCTCTCTAAACGTGTCAAAGAACTTCTTAAACATTGCATCCTCTTTTGCTTTTATTTGCCTCTAAGGAGAGGATAGTTGTGGGATCTTCTTCACTTCTTCAGCATCTTTTTCTTTTGAGTACTTAGACTTCTTGATTTTTCAGCAACTTTGTCATTTACCTGTGGGGGAGTCAAATCTACATCTATCTCATTAGTTACCTTTGGAGGTTCTCCTTGAAGCTCTTTACCACTCCTCAAAGTGATTTCCATAACTTGTTATGGATTTTTTATATCTCCTAGAAAACCACCTTGAAGCCTAGTATTTAATACTTGTTGTAACTACCCCAACTATAACTCTAAGCTTCTCTGGGATTCTTGTTGATTTGCTACATTTACAGAAAACTGTGTTTGATTAGCTAGAACCTGTTTCATCATCTCTTCCAAGTTGCTAGTTGAATAATTTGGTTATGCCTATGGTTTCTGAATTTGCTATTGTTAAGCATTCTAAGGCTGAGTCTGCCACTTCATGTTGTAGGTATTACCATAATTTGGCCTTTAATCACTGCCCACATACATTAATGATTCCAAATTTAAAGCATACATGGTCACAAAATGACCAGTATTATCGCAAACTTCTCACTAACCTTTAGCTTATTAGATTACATTGACTGTGGCTGCAGGTTGTGCTACTTCCAACTTTAAACTGCTAAAATAGATGTTTATCATATTTTGCAATGCAGCAACCTGGGCTGATAAAGCGGTAAATTGGTCCACTTCTAATACACCTGCAATTTTCTTTGTGGCATTTCTAGAATCACCATACTATTCTAGATTTCCTTGAGCTATGTGATTCAATAGAGTGTACAGCTCATCATATGTCATCTTAAGAGCTTAACTACCTGTAGTTGAATCTAGAAAAATTTTTCGTGTTGTGATCAAGAGCCTCTACAAAAGTATGAGCAAGTACCTCATTGGACTGTTAATGGTGTGGACAGTCCCGAATAAGTTCTTTGAAGTGCTCCCAAGCATGAGAAAGATTCTCTTCTGGCTTTTTTTTGAAGCACACCATCTTACTATGAAGTCTCGCAGTCTTGCCAGACGAGAAGAACCAAATAAGAAAATTTCTGGCCATGTCATCCCATGATGTGATTGAGTTTGTTGGTTCTCCCTTTAATCATTTTTGGCTTCCACAATCAGTGAAAAGGAGAACAAAGTCATCCTCACATAGTCTGCATTAACCTCGTGGGAATGAATGCGTCACTAATTTCCAGAAAATTTTACAAGTGGATCGTGGATATTCATGTGAAAGCCCTGTGAACTGTCCACTACTAATCAGAAGTCATACCATCTTCTATTTAAGCTCGAAATTGCCTCCAACTGTCGACTTCTAAAATAGGGAGGTCCAATTTATTGGAAGTGATTGCCACTTCTCTTACTATCCTGCGGGTTGCTTGTTCATCAGCCATGATGGCAGGATTCTCTTGGTCTTCTACGATTTGCAAAATTTGGAGGAAAAGGTTTACTTCTCTCCTTAGTTGATGGAAAATTTGCTCAGGTTCGAAACTTGGTTCAACCAAGTCCAACCTTGCCGTCTTACTCTTTTCAAACCTAGTTCCTGCAAAAACACAACCAATACCAAGCATAAAAAACACCAAATAAATCTAAAAGGTAAACTAAAATAAACAATTGCCAAATTACAAGTCCCCAGCTACAGCGCCCAAGTGCGCACACAAGTGTATGTGGTCTATTAAGTAGTAAAGTGGCCTAATAAAAGCCAAGTATAGATCCCATAGGGTCATGCTTCAACAACGATTCAATTCTATTTTACTTTTTAGATTAACTTGATGCAAAGGTAACGAAGAAAAGAGTTTTGAATTTGAAACCAAAGAAAAGTAAACAATAAGTAAAATAAAGCTCCTGAAACAATCAATACGAGAAAACCCAGGGTTAAAGAACTTCGAACAATCATACTATGTTATTGAATTTCATTCGTTAACTTTCTTATCTTGGTTGTTGATTCGTCGGGTTAATTGCATGATCACGGTCTCCCGGCCTTTAATCCTTTAGCTAAATTGAATCTTACAACTACATCATTGTGCGGGGATATAATAATCCAAATTAGTTCTTTAAGCTATCATCCTACATTTGAATCAAGTAAGGCATCTAAGTACATACCTATCCTAGAAACTAATTTAAATTCCTTATTTCATAAAAGAATACAAACCAAACTTTGTTCATCTCCATTCTATCCCCTATTCCCTCTCCCGAGTTAAAATGGTAGACAATAGATATATTTTCCAGTGATCAATCCATCAAATAGTTAAATCATAGAAAAACACACAACCAATAATCATAAGAAAATTTAAACGAACTTAATTCAAAATAATAGTACTCATATTCTTGGCTTTAACCTGGAAAAAAGGCGTTTAGCCACGCATAGTCATAATTGTAATCACAAGGTTGTAATTAACAACTAAGAACATTAATGAATTGAACTAAAATATTAAAAAACTAAAATTTAAAGTTGTTTCAACCTCCAAATCCTCAAAGATGTCTAAATATGTGTAAAAAAATATGTACAATGTTGTATTTATAGCACAGGGTAAACCAAAGCTGTGTAGGAGTTGGAATCGAACAAGAATTGAGCAGTGGAGTGGAGGGGGTGCCGCCCTAGGTAGAGCACCACTCCAGACAAGGCTCCACCCTAGGTAGAGCATAGATCCATCCAATTCTCCATGGGCTTATCTACATGGTCCCTCTGGAAGTTGCTTTCGAAATTTTGGCTAAGTATTGAGTGCCTTCTTCCATCCCTTGTCTTGTGGTGGTGTTTCCCTTTAATTTATAGCTTGTTCAACATCAAAATATCATCATATTCAGATCATGAATCTTCCTAAATAATCACACACTATGAATTAGAGACAATCACAACACAATATCCATGAGGATAAATCAAAACAAGAGCTAAGACTAGGCTAATTCGCATTGATCTTTAACTTTATGTTCCGACTCTTAACTTAATCAAATTGAACCTTGCACATTACCAAAAATTTATTTCACTCATAATTACACATTAAAACCATTTGGAACATATTAAACACAATAAAATCAATGGGATCAACTAGACAAGCACCTAGCTCAAGCTAGTAACACTAGTTTCCACGATTGAACTCTAAATGACTCATTTAAGTACAAACTCGTTTGGAATACACTTTGAACATTATAATCATGTACTTTAATACTTATATTCATATTTATCTCATTATCAACCCATATAGCATACGAATCATCCTCAAATTAAGGCTGAAAAGACTAAAATAGTGACACTAGAATGCATAAATACACCCAACATCAGTGGTGTTTATGCAATAGGTAAAGGAGGGAAAAAAAGCAGGCAAATATTTGGTGAGAGACATAGCAAGAAGTTTAGATATTCAGATCAGGGAAGAGGTCATGCTGGGAAAATATCTTTGAAGAAGTGGGACAATTCTAGTTCCTATTCTACGGCTAGTTCTCCATATCCTAATTTATTTGGTAATCGTCATTTTCACAGTAATAGTGGAGTTAGGGCACAAGGTGCCTAGTCTTAGGCTAGTAGAGCTCAGTCATCCCCATCTTATCCTCATGTCGATTCTGTAAATAGGTTCATAGTGATTTAATAAGGAGGAGAGAAACAAGTGCTTTATATGTGTTCAGTTAGGTAACTTGCAAGGAGATTATACATCATTCAGGGCTTCTACTGGGGAAAATAAGGTTCCGATTTCCAAATCTTTATCTCCTACACAAAATAAAGCTACTTCTGGCTCCAACATTGGTCAGAATCTTCTTCATGCTCTTTCTACTCGTAAGAAATTTGAGGCATTTCCTAATGTTGTCACTGATATGTTACAACTCTTTTCCCATATATGTAATGTCTACTTGATCTGGGGGTCTACGCTTTCTTATGTGATCACTTATATGGCTATTTATTTTAGTTTTTGGTTTCGAGTGTATTTCAAAACCATTTTTGTTATCTACTATGGTGGGTAACTCTATTGTGTCTAGAAGAGTCTATAGGGTTTGTGTGGTATCGATTCGTGGTAGGGAGGCATTAGTGGATCTTATAGAGTTGGACATGTTAGATTTTGATATGATTTTGGTTTCACTCGTGCTATGAATCTCTTGATTGTAGGACCCAAAGGTTTAGTTTCTAATTCCCAAATAAGCTGGTGATTGAATAGGAAGGTAGTTCCCTAGTGCCTAAGGAAAGGCCCATTTCATATCTAAGAGCTCGTAGGTTGATCTCTAAGGGGTGTATATGCTATTTAATTCATATTAAAGATTCTTGTTTAGAGGGTCCTTTATTGCAATCTATCCCAATGGTGTGTGAGTTTCCCAAAGTGTTCCCCAATGATCTTCCTGGTGTTTCTCCTGATAGGGAGATTGATTTTTGGGTTGATCTTCCTTCGTATAGGCATCCTATCTCTATCCCTCCCTATAGAATGAATTTAACTAAGTTGAAAGAACTTAAGGAGAAATTGAAAGACCTTCTAGATAAGTGTTTTATTCTTCCTAGTGTTTCCCCGTGTGGTGCTCCATTTTCTTCGTGCGTAAGAAAGATGGGTCCCTCTGAATGTGTATATTTTATCATCAGTTGAATAAGGTAACGGTGAAGAATAAGTATCCTCTTCCTAGAATTGATGACCTATTTGACAAACCTCAAGGTGCTAAGTTCTTCTCTAAGATTGATCTTCGATCGGGCTATCATCAGTTAAAAATTAGGGAGGTGGATATCCCTAAGACTATTGTCCATACCCGGTATGGCCATTATGAGCTCTTGGTTATGTTTTTTGGTTTAACTAATACCCCAATGAGATTTATGGATCTTATGAATCAAGTCTTCCATTAGTTTCTAGACTTATTTGCCATTGTGTTCATTAATGACATATAGGTATATTCTAAGTATAAGGAATATCACGTTGATTATCCCCGAGTAGTGTTGCAGACCCTTAAGGATCAATAATTGTATGCTAAATTCTTTAAGTGTGAGTTTTAGTTGAATATTAGGACCTATCTGGGTTATGTTGTGTCTAGTAAGGGGATTATGGTAGATCTATAGAAAGTTGAGGTGGTTAAGAAGTGGCCTATACCCACGAGTACAACTAACATTTGGAGTTTCTTAGGTTTAGTTGGATATTATAGAAGATTTGTAGAAAGCTTCTCTTCTATTGCTGCCCCATTGATTAAGTTGACTCAAAAAAAGGTGAAGTTTCTACGGTCTAATATTTACGAGGGTACTTTTGAGAAGTTATAGGATGGGCTAAGTTAGGCTCTGGTTTCGACTCTACCCAAGGCAACTGATGGCTTTATCATTCATTATGATACGTCCTGTGTAGGACTGGGTTGTGTTTTGATGCAACATGACAAGGTGGTTGCATATGCTTCTAGCAGTTGAAAGTTCATGAGAAGAATTACCCGACGCATGACTTAGAATTATTGGTTGTGGTCTTTGCTTTGAAGATTTGTCACCATTTTCTATATGAGTTTTATATTGACATCTATTTAGATCATAAGATCTTGCAATATGTGTTTAACCAGAAGGAGTTAAATCTCAGGCAAAGGATATGGTTTGACTTACTCAAAGTCTATGATATGTTTCTTTACTATTATCTAGGTAAACCTAACGTGGTTGCTGATACTCTTAGAAGGTCATCTATGGGAAGCTTATCTCATGTAGATGAGGAGAATCGATAGTTGGTAAAGGATATTCACTGGCTGTCTAATCTTAGAGTTTGTCTCTTGGAATTTGAGGATGGAGGTGTAATGGTGTGAGAGGTGGTGAATTTATCCCTTAGTTCTGAGGTAAAAGAGAAGTAAGTTTTTGGTTTTTGGATTGGTGGTGATGGTATATTGAGATGCTAAGGTAGATTATGTGTTCTTAATGTAAACTGGTTGCGAGGGAGGATCTTAGTTGAGGCTCATGAGTCAAGGTACACTGTTTATCCTGGATCGATGAAGATGCACCATAATTTGAAAGAGATTTATTGGTGGAATAATATGAAGTGGGATGTGGAAAATTTTGTGGCCAAGTGTATGGTTTGTCAACAAGTGAAAGTAGAGCACTTGAGACCTGGTGGTTTGTCTCAAGAGATTAAGTTCCCTGAATGAAAGTGGGAAGTGATTAATATGGACTTCATTACTGGTCTTCTCTGATCCCTCCATTAGTTTGATTCGATTTGGATCATCGTGGATAGGATGGCTAAGTTTGCTTATTTCTTACATGTGAGGACTATTTACTCTCTTAAGGATTATGCACGGCTGTTCATTCAGGAAATTATCAAGTTGCATAGTGAGCCTGTGACTATTATATCTAATTGTGGTACTCAGTTTTTCTCTCACTTTTGGCATTCTTTTGGAGAGGTTTGGAAACTAAGATGAACATTAGCACCGTTTTCCACCCGCAGACGAATGGGTAAGTGGAGAAGAATATTTAGACTTTGGAGGAAATGCTAAGGTCTTGTGTGCTTGACTTTGGTAGTATTGGGGTTGATCATTTGCCTTTAATAGAGTTTGCGTATAATAATAGCTATCACGCAAGAATTGGGATGGATCCATTTGAGGCTTTGTATAGTAGGATATGTTATTCTCCTATTGAATGGTTCGAGGTTAGCATAGCTGGGTTGTTCGGTCCTACATTAGTTCACCAAGACATGGAGAAGGTGAAGGAGATTTGAGATAGGATTAAGATTGCCCAAAGTCGACAAAAGTCCTATGCAAACATGAGGCAAAAGGAGTTGGAATTTGAAGTTGGCGATTGGTATTCTTGAAGGTGTCTCCTATGAAGGGAGTGATGCAGTTTGGAAAGAAGGGAAAGGTCAATCCTTATTATATGGGCTTTTATTTGATTTTTAAGAGATTAGGTAATATGGCATATGAGTTAGAGTTGCCTCCATGTTGAGTTTCGTTCACCCAGTCTTTCATATTTTGATGTTGAGGAAGTGTGTGGGTGATCCTTCCCTGGTGGTTTCATCAAAAATTGCTGGTATTTCAAACTCCTTGTCATATGAGGAAGTTTCGGTTGAGATCCTGGATCGACAAGTCCGTTGGTTTCATACCAAGTATGTCGCTTCGGTGAAGGTTCTATAGAGGAACCAAAAGTTTGAAGAAGCTACTTGGGAAACTGAAGAGGAAATGAAGTCCAAATACCCATTCTTGTTCCCTGTTCCGGATACATATGCTTAAGGTATATGTTAGAGTTACCATCATTGTATTCTGTCTTTGTTAAAGGTAAGTGTGGGTGTGTTTCTTCATTAAATCATGCTAATGGATACCTTGACCCATCATTCAAGGATGAATAATCCTAAGAGGGGGAGGGAGAATAAGATGGCTCAAGTGATTATTTATTGAAAATTTTGATTTTTTGAACTTACTGTCCTAAGTACGACTCACACTGTGAGTCAAAACGTGTCATTGCGGGTCATAGGACCCCAATTGTAGGGTTTCCATTAAAGTTATCCCAAGTTACTAACCTGACTATGAGTGCCTCCTAATGATTCGTAAAGACTCTAAACGAATCGTATGGTCCCATCTGTAGCCAAAAAAATGTGTGCTCCAAGTGTGTTTGTTTTGACTACGACTTGAACCTTACGAGTTGTAGGGTCACCTGATGATTCATATGATATGAATCGTAGGGTCACCAGAGAAGGGTCCTTCAGCTACTGTCTTGACTACGACTCATGGTGATGAGCCATAACATGTCCGTACGAGACTTATAGTGACTCATAATCACTGGCGACACTTTTTTAATTCTTAATTGAGGACACTTTAGACATTTCCCCTTTACCCCAAATCATGACCCATGACTTAAAACCCCTTTTGGGTGTCATTATCACTCCAAAACAAATTGAAATAACTTCTTAATATTTCTCAAATTCTCTCAAGTAAGATACTTAGGGTTTCTCAGAAGTTGATCAATTAGAGCCCCTAAGGGAAAATTCTCTACATAACTCTAGATATTCTAGGCATGTTACTCTTCCCTGGATACTATTTTATGAAAGCATATGTTTTAAATAGTTTTCCATGTAGTTTTTGTAATGCCTCGGATCTGGTACCCAAAATGCTACACGATGCTCATGACCTCAAAGGATCACAAGCTAACCCATGACTGATATTTGTACCTATACACTGCATAATATGATATAATAATGTGAAAACGTGCACTGAAAGGCCATAGAGTTCAATACTGAACATAATCTGAATGATATAACATCTGTGTGGGGTAACAGAATACCCAAAAAAAACTAAAAATACTGAAGTTTGAAACATGATAGTCTAGAAAGCCTCTAACTGACTGAACTGTCTGAGTAAGGAGTTGATGGGACATCTCCCCAACTAACTCTAACTAATAAATTGATTAATGAGATAATAGGGAAATAATCATCTCCTCAAAATATGAGGACTCACTTCTAACTCTGTCTACGAATATCTGGAATCTAGTGTTGCTTTGGAACTCATGTCTCTGAACCTATGGTATAAGACACCATAGCACAAATGCGTCAATACTTTAAATATACTGGTATGCATATGAGGTAGGATGAATGCATGGGGTTCATGTGTATGGACAATAATAATAACTGACTAACTATCATGAGTGTGAGAATACATACATGGGACATAATAACAGACACTAATACTGTGATAACATGATTACTGAATCTGAATATAACTAATAACATGAGTGACTGTATTTGACAGTCCTAAATCTGATGGAACTATCTGATTTCCGTACTGTACCTGAGTTGAATGTATCTGGAAGTCATAAAATTTGAAGAACTATCTGAGTTCTATTACGTAGACTGATTAACTGTATCTGACTGTAATGATTCTGTAACATAAAACTGCGGGAAGTAGTTATCTAACTGACATGCCCCTGATATGCCATTATGGCTGAGTTGGGGTCCAATCTTTAACCCCAATTGGAAGGGTGTCAATACAGTACCACCGATAAGGACAAGCTGTGGGTGACCCTCATCTGATAGTATCCCCAAAAGAGAATGGTGGAGCCCTTATCTAACAGTGTTTATCCACCACATCAACCCTCATCAAACAGTGTTGATGTCTCAACCTATGCTGGCTTCATGGTTCTGGAACGCAAGGATGACTTTTAAGAATCACACCCTCATCTGATAGTGGGTATTCCTATCCTTGGATTCACTCGGTGCTAATTCCTACTCCCATCTGAATATACTATGAACATGATTTACTGAACTGAACATGGGCTGAGTTACTGAATTCCATTGACTGACGAAATACTACTGATATCTGACAACTGACTGAGTTCATGAGATCATGAGATCATGGAGATTTTCTGAGTCATAAGATTGTTTGAAGTCTAAGGATTCATAGCTTGGCTGAGAGTATCGTGAAAACATGACATGGCTCTAGGCACACATCTAATGTTTTGAGTACGAGTACCCCCAGGACTCGATGGAAGGAAACTGACCAAGCATAAATTACTTGAACATATAACTTACATCATAATCCATAATACATTTATAGAAGCATTTCATCAAAACATGAGATAGGCACAACTTGTACATACAAGGAGATTTCATAGTATCATGCTAGTTAGGCACTTTTCCTTCATCTAGGCATTTAATCAAACACATGATAGGCATAATATATGTAGACACCATTATCCAATAATTAATCATCATGATTCATCTCTAATTTCATCATCTAGGGTTTATTCATAGGTTCACATGAATATACATCTATACAAATCAATTCACATAAAATTGATCACCCAACATGGATTTGAATTCAATTGTTCATTCTCAACATACACAAAACAAACCCAAAATGAAATTCATGAAGAAATCTAAAATCTTGACTTTAGAAAAGAGATTCTTGGGCTTCATGGACGAAAGGAGTCATGAACGAACACTATACATACCTTAGTTTGTGATTTCGTGAAGATTGATGGTGAAACTTTCTTGGAATTGGATCTTCTATGAAAATCTTAGCTTGTTCTTGAGAGGTTTTTGAGAGAAGAGAGTGTATTTTGGGTGAAAAGTGGCTGAATCACGTGTTAAAGGGCTTAAATAGGGGTGAGAAATTGATCCTTTTAACCCTGGACGCCTTTTGTAATTTCAGTAAAAATTTCCTGAATTGAACCGCTGGAGAGACACGGTGCTATCACTCCATGTCACTAGAATTTGACAATTGGGAAACTGAGGGATGGCACGATGCAGAGCCATCATGTTGCCCCTTCTTTTGCGACCTGGAACTTTGACGCGCGTGGAGCAAATCGCGTTAAGATACTAGAAAAGGATAATTCTGAATTTGGGCCCTGGCGCGATGTACCATAATCACGAACCCCTACTGGAATTTTCCAAATGTCATTTCCTCTTGTGGCGCGGTGAGGCACTGACTAATATGGCGCTATTTTATGACGGGAACTTGAAATAGTCGTAACTTCTGACCCGATTAGTGGATTTGGGCGAATCTTATATCGATGGAAAGTTTATTGAATTTTCCACATGAAAAAAGTGAAAATCTTGAAAATTCCTCATGGAATAACCATCATTCAATTTAGAAGCTAATACTAGACATTCTTGGGATGAACACTATGCATACCTTAGTTCATGATTGGGCTGCTCTTGTTCATGTGGATAATAAGAAATTGAATTCTACACTATGTTGGGTGATAAATTCAATGAAAATGATGATGAAGACGTACCATTAGATGATGAATAAGAGCCAATAGATGATGAAGATGACAAGCATTTTGTTGGTGAATGTTTCTTGATTGATGTTGAAAATGATCTTTTATGACTATTAAAATTGTCTTCATTGGTAGTACTCTAAATGTCTCTAATAGCACTTGCTAATGATGGTGAATAATGTGTACATTTTTCAATATAGCCAAAAGGGGTTTACGCTGGTGGTAAGTGACAGCAGCGTGTTGATGGGTTTTTGTCACACCAGTAGCGGCGGTGCGACGGTGGAGATGGAGATGGAGAAGAGAGCCCAAGCCCCCACCATTTTAATTTTAATTTTTTTTAATTTCAATTTAAATTTTTTATTTTTTTAATATTTAATTTCTTATGTGGCATTTTAAAAATGATGTAGAATTTAATGTAGCATTTAAAATGATGTGGAAGTTGATGTGGAATTTAATACAATATTTAAAAATGACGTGGTTCCTGACGTGGAGGCGAGTGTGTTAGACACACCGAAATATGGTTTAAAATGTTAAGTTTTACTGAGTTGAAGGGTTCAGATCACAAAAGTCTAAATAGGAGTATCCACTTTACAAACCTAACCAAGTACAAGGGTCCATCGAACTATTTTTTCTTAATTTATTAATCTCTCTTTTGATTTTTCAGAAATAAAAACTAAAACTGTATATAAAAAAAAGAGAAACAAAATTCTCCTACGTAGGAGTGTCAATATAGTTATATAACTTCAATTTCTCTCTTCAGTGAACAGTGAGTCCGAAAAACCAAAGCTATCCCTTTTGATGAACTAACACCGCCGGAACCACCAAAACCCAATGGCCATTGAACCTCCTAGTATCAATAGTCCAGACAATCCAAAAGATAACTTCAAGAACAAGCTGATCAGTAAGAATAACAATTTAAACAAGATCTATAATCATATTAGCAACAGAAGCCCAACGTACAATACAGCCGAAGGCGAATCGATCCAGCTATCTGAAGAAGAAAAACTTCGCATCTATCATCCCTGGCAATACTCAATCATAGTGAAATTGGTGAACAAAAGGCTAACTCACAGTTACTTGAGAATCAAACTAACTGAACTCTGGAAACCGACGGAGCCACTTACACTGATTGATTTGGGATGCGAGTTTTATGTGGTGAAATTCAACAAGCTTGAAAATGCAATAAAATCACTTCATGGTGGGCCTTGGTTTATCACTGGAAACTTCATTTCGGTGAGACAATGGGAATAAAACTTTGTACCAGAAGAGGCAACCCAGACTCACACAGTCATTTGGTTGCGCCTCCCATAATAGCTGATAGAGTTCTATGACCAAAGAGTCTTGGAAATGATAGGACCGTGGCTCAGAACACTGTTAAAAATTGACTCTTGCACTTCATTGACTCTGTGAGGTCGATACGCAAGAATATGCGTTCAAGTGACCTTAGGAGTTTCTCTCAAGAAATAGATAACTATCTGCAATCATAACCAGCAGGTCATCTATGAAGGAGAGGGCCTCTTATGCACCATTTGTGGTAGACTTGGACACCAGGCAAAGTACTGTACCTACGCCACCAATAACACAGATATAGACGGCGAGCAACCAAGCATCAGCAATATCGTAGTACAAAGAGAACAACAAGAATGGCAAATTGTTTCCTCCCCCAAGAGGAAATACTAATCAAATCAAGGATCAACTAGCCATGAAAAACAAATGCCATCGACAAATGATCCGTAAAAGGTAATGAAGATGGAGGACACACCAGGTAAGCACTCTCACTCTAAATATTGTGGCGCCAAGACCCATGACAGAGCTTCTTGCTCAGTCAAAACTACCTTGCCTACGAAATCCATCTCAGCACCTGTAAAAAATAGACAAGCCAATTGAGCAAGGGGGTCATCTCACGTGCTTGCAAAGGCTGCTGAAAACAACCTTTTCCCTAAAGTCAACCAGACACAACACACACGTGCACAAGCTGCTAATGACCCCAACAACCATCTACCTTTTATTAATTCAGATAAAATATACCCTCTATCTAATAAAATTAAAGGCCCACGAAGGGCCCACAATCCACCAGTATTAGTTCATCTCCAATGAAGGCTACCATCTCTACATATTCTGGGATGATAACTGAAATCTGAAATAGGGGTAATCATCATGCAGAGTCAATTGACATGATTGATACGGTCATGGTCATTAACTCAACATCCATTTTTAGTCCAAAAGAAGGGCCTAATACCCTTAACAACACCCAAAATTAGTCAAGAAACTTACTGATAGCAATGGCTTTCGAACCACCACTGAAGGACCTCTCATCTTCGTCTCAGCACTACACTCTCTAGAAAAGACCCCAACATCTTGGGCGGAGTTGGTAATGGAGGGGAAAAATTTATCCCACTATGTCATAATCGGCGACCAACCATTCTACAAATGATCCAAGGCCTTTCCTAGATGGCCCAAATAATCAAGCTGGGGTATCAGGTACGGACCCAAACGATGCTGCAAGCCAAGAGGCTAGGCACACTCAATGTAATGAACACACATGAGTTCAATTAACTCATGACTCACTTGTTCATGCACCTCCCATATTACCCAGAAAGTCCTTATCTATCGATCTTGGACACTCTCACATTTGTGCCTTGGACACCACCAGACTCCCATGTCTCGGCCAACCAAACCAACTCTCAGAACATAGAATAAATAATATAGATAGGCGACCAAGGATAAGTATTAACCATAGCTCTAGAGGAACTACAAAGGTTAAATATAGAAATGGAGAAATCCTAGAAACCTTAGGGGAACCACAAACCGAGTTCTTCATGCTAGGAATACCTCTTCGGAAAGAGTTCGTAGAGCCCTTCAGCACAGTTACTATAGTGATTTATCCGAGTGAGATGAAAACATTCAAGATGATTTTGAGGAGCATGACCAACCAATCCAGTGCAGTAGTCTCTCTGAGCCCATACTTGGACAAGGAACAACAAGCTTAGATGGACAAAAGGAAGAGACTAGTTCTGAACCACCCTCCTCCTCCAACTAACTCTATGAACTTCATTATCTAGAATACTAGAGGTGCTAACAACAACATTGTGTTGATCTAGTCAAAGTGCATAAACCTTCTATTCTTGTACTTCTGGAAACCAAAATGTTAGATCACACCAACCTCATTGAGATATTTAGGTATGACTCTCATCTGGAGTATAGTGCTGAGGGTCGTAAAGGGGTATTGTGATTGTGTGGAAGGAAAATGTTGTTAAACATCAGAACTTCTCTATATCTCCTCAGCGAATTCACACCATCATTAAGGTTCACTCTAATCCTAGATCTTGGCTCTTCTCTGTTATTTATCCTAGTCCAGACCCCAACCTGAGAACCACCCTTTGGGAGGAATTATGCAACATATCATCCATATACAAAAGGGATTGGTTAATTGGTGGGGACTTTAATGAGGTCCCCAAAGCAAATAAAAAGCTTGGAGGGATCCCAATCAACAATAATAGAGTTAGTAAATTTTGGGACTGTCTAAATTTCTGTAATATGGTAGACTTAGGCTTTAGGGAATGCAAATACATCTGGACAAATAAGAGGTACCAAAATAGACTAGCTCTTATCCAGGAAAGGTTAGATAGATGTGTTGCTAATGACTCTTGGATAAGACATTTCCCTGATTGCTTGGTCACCCATCTTCCTAGAACAAAGTCTGACCATTGTCCCCTCTTATTATCCTTAAGTAATAGGCTCCAAGGTACCCACAATAAACCCTTTAGGTTTGAGCCTATGTAGTGTAACCATGATTCCTTTGGCAATATGGTCAAGCAATACTTTGTCCAGGACTCGAATCTGCAATAAGTTGTCACCTCTTTCCAGGTTCAGGCTTCTCAATGGAACCAACAGGTTTTTGGCAACATATTTACTAAGTTAAAAACAGTTAGGGCTAGACTTGATGGTATTTAAAATTTCAAGGCTTACCATTCCAGCATTTTTCTGCACAATCTTAAAAATATGTTGTTATATGATTATAATGCCATTTTGAAGTATGAGAAGGACTTCTGGAAAATCAAATCTAGAATAACTTGGCTTATAGAGGGTGATGTAAATACCTCATTTTTCATGCATCAACTCTTAATAGAAGGAGGGGGGACATTATAAATGAGTTAGTTGATCAGGTTGGCAATGTATACAGGGATGAAGATGTTATTATAGTACATGTGCTACAACACTTCACCAATGTATATACATCCATCCATACTCAATGCCCTAACTCTCATTTCACTCCCATGTGCAGCTCTAATACCATCTCCCAGGATATGAAAATATCCTTAGCTGCACCCCTTAGAGAATCTGAGATCCTCCTAGCCATCAGATCCTTTAAACCCTTGAAAGCCCCTGGACCTGATGGACTGCACCCCCTCTTATACCAAAATTTATAGCTTGACATTGGCCCAAAGCCCATAGCTTTCTATAAAGAGGTCATAGCATTATGCCTGTTGAATATAATAGTACTCTAGTATGCTTGATCCCAAAGTGCAGGAATGCTGCTAGTCTGAAAAACTTTGGACCCAATGGACTCTGTAATACTAGTTACAAGATTGTTACTAAAATCATAGCCAACAGAGTCAAGCCTATCCTCCAAAGCATCATCAACCCCACTCAAGCTAGTTTTCTGGCCAATAGAAGAGTTGTTGACCATGCTATCATCATCTAAGAGTACATCTCTCATTTCAAAAAAATAAAAAGGGATAAGGCTAACATGATTCTTAAGATTGACCTTGAGAAAGACTTTGACAAATTAGAATGGTCCTTCATAAAATACACTCTTCTATTCTTTGATATCCCTGATAATCTTATTAGACTCATACTCTCCTGCATCACCCCTTCTTCCATTGCAATTTTGGTAAATTGAAGGAAGACAAACTTCTTCAACCCATCTAGAGGTATCAGACAGGAAGATCCTCCTCACCCTACATATTCATCATTTGTATGGAAAGACTCTCAAGAGGTATTGAAGCTGAGGTTAGAGCTAAAAATTAGGCCCCCATCAACATCTCTCCCAAAGGACCTAAGTTGTACCACCTTTTCTTTGTAGATGATCTCACCTTTCTAGCAAGAGTAGACCCCAATAACTATCAAACTATTGCTAGAATATTCAAACCTTCTCAATCCGTTTTGGCCAAACCATTAATATTCAGAAATCTAAGGCAATCTACCCTACCAACTGCACTCCTCGGGTGATAAATCAATGTACTCATACCCTTAACATCTAATCCATCCAAAACTTTGGCAAGTATCTTGGGTATCCTATCTTCTCCAGCAAGCCTAAGAATAGTGACTTTCAGGTCATCATTGATAACATGAATGTTAAGCTAGTAGGCTGGAAAACTAAATTCTTGAACACGGTTGGTAGGTCTGTCTTAGCCCAATCTACTTTTAGTGTCATGCCACCCACCTTATGCATTATATTAGGATCCCTAATAAAATTATTGAGATGATTCATAAGATACAAAGATATTTTGTTTGGGGTAGCATCCATGAAAAAAAGAAGCTTCACTTTCTCAATTAGGAGGTCCTGACTACTGACAAGAATCATAGGGGGCTGGGGCTTCATAAGAGTGAGCTTAGAAATAGATCCCTTCATGCTAGTCTATCATGGAGGCTGTTTTATCAGCCTACAAGTCTTTGGGGTCAGACTCTCCTTTCCAAATACTACAATCCCAATAAATAGACCCCCAGCAAATCCCCTACCTCTAGAACTTGGAAGAAATTAGAAGGGGTTGGAAAGACTATAGTTTGGGTGTTAGATGAAGAGTAGGTAAAGGGGACAGGGTAAATTTTCTCAAGGATTCCTGGATCCCTCATCTTAACAGCCTTGGAAGCATCATTCATGGTCCTTTAAACAAGCAAAACCATAATACTAGGGTCAAAAATGTCCTAGTAAGGGGGAACTGGAATTTCAATAACCTCTCCATTGAAATTCCTAGGGCTATTCAGGATATCATCCTTAGCCACAATGTTACTCTTAAGGAACACATTGAGGACAAAGTCCTTTGGAATTACAGCCTGGCACCTTCACCACTGGCACAATGTATTCTTGTCTAAACAATCAAAGTGCCAACACTGCTACAAACAAAAATTTCTCCATTGTCTGGAAAACTGAAGCCCCTAACAAAACTAAGATCTTTCTTTGGTTACTCATACATAGGAGACTCCCAACTAGCAGCTATCTGAATCACATTGGTGTTAATATACCTTCCCATATCAACTTCTGCAACCACAACAAGGAGAACATTAACCATATTTTTTCCAATTCCGTAATGCTAAGTAATTCTGGAGTAACATTGTTCTAAGAAGCAGGTACAAACCCCCCATACTTGGGAATACCATTGATGATACAAACTGGCACTCATGGTGAGAAAAATATGCCCCAAACCCTTCATCTCTTGGTTTACTTAAGGCACTCTCCTACCTCATTATCTAAGAGAATTATAACCTTTTCAACAACAAACACATACCCACTAATAGTGAGACTGCCATTGCCAATGCCACAGAATACACCCTTCTTGCTAAATCTACCTCGAACCCCACTACCTCTCAATACATTATCAACCTTAGGTGGAACCCCTCACAACAAAGAACCATAAAGATGAACACTGATGGTTCTGCTAATGGCAACCCTGGGCCAGGAGGATTGGGTGGTGTTTTTAGAAACCAAGATGGGGGATGGATTATGGGCTTTCACTAATATCTTCCACACACAAACCCAGTAACGGCTGAAATCAAAGCTATCATCTGTGGACTTTGACTTGCTAAGAAACATAATATTCATAACCTTAACATTGAATCTGACTCAATGGCATCTCTTAAAATTCTTCATAAGGATCATCCATTATATCATAACCTTGTTGCTGAGTGCAAGACATTAATAATCGACCTGGGAGTACTACCCCCAACACAGGTGTTTAGAGAACAAAATGCAGTCGCAGATTAACTAGCTAAGGAAGGCTCAGCCATACAATTCACAGAAAAGCCGATCACGACTTCATCGCCACCTTCTTTTGTATAAGTTATATTCTAGATGATAGCACTGGTAAAATATTTAGACGTGCAGTCAAACATTAAATTTTGGGTCACTATACGATCAATGGAAACTCATTTTCATGCCCACAGGGTCGGGATGTGGCCCTGACTAACTCTATTTTGACTCCTTCTGATGAAAGGAGTGTAAATCCCCCCCCCCCAACCCCCATTAAATATGCTATAACTATAATTTCTTTTTGACAAAAAAAAAGAGTGTCAATATGGCCTCTGTAAATAAAATGAAAGAAAGTGGGAAAGAAGTAAAAGAAAAAGAAAAACTATAATAAAGTGGGGCCCATGTATTTTTTTTTCAATTAAAAAAAGTCATTATACAACTAGTAGTGTCAGCCTAAAGATTTGTCTTGTCCAAAAGACTTGAGGTGACAGTGTTGGCAAGACAAATCTTAGAAATAGTAGTGTCATCCAGTGTCAGTCTAAATTTAGGGGCAGAGCCAATGGTTAGTCAAAATTGAATAGCTTTTAAGAGTGGTTTTCATTACGAAAATATTGGCCAAATAATATTTTTAGTGCCAAAATCGGTAGTGCCAAATATATTTTCCCATATGTTAAAAAATCATCAATGGCAGAAAAACTATGGCAAAAACTGACCAACCTCGAGTTTGTTGAAAGTCACTGTAACACTATAGAATGAGGCAAGCATAAAGAGTTCATTAGATCAGAAAAAGTCAAGCACACAGCATCAGATCATTGAAGTAAATCAAGAAAACAAAAGAAATAGGAGTCACAGGAACTGAGTTTTGCATAGCCTGCACCCAAAAAAGTGAAATACTATACACATATTCACTACAATAGTTAATGTGAAGAATATAGAGAAGGAAAAAGGTTAAGAACATATTTTACCGACATGTTAGTAACTAAATTTTTTGAGAAATATTGATACTCTTATTGTTAGTTGATTATCTTACACTAGATGGTGAAGGGCCGTGCTATCTCGGACTCAATATAATTATATTTTTAGATTTTTTTAAGTTATTATCGATTTTAATTTATAATATTTTTTATGTAGTTTTTAAATATGATATGAGACTCTCCTTGTCCAAACTTTTGTGGCATTGATAGTCAATTATATTTTAAAAATAATTTAAATTTTTAATTACTGTGATTTATAATACTTTTCTTTCATATTCCAATTTAAGTGGCACTAATATAATTTCTTGAGTCAACAAAATATTTTATATCTTTTAAAATTTTTAAGTTGTTAATTATTATGATTTATAACATTTTTTATGTATTTTTTGAAATATATTACAAATAATATTTTCTTTAGATATTTTAAATTGTTAACTATTGTAATTTATACTTTTGATGTTATTTTCAAATAATATATTTTGCTCTCCTTGTCC
>NC_061119.1:67129504-67136779 GCF_002878395.1 Capsicum annuum | reverse complement strand
CATACAACATGATAAAAATAACAATTATACAACAACCACAAAAATAGAGTATATTGACCAACAAAGGACATCCATTTCCCTCAACCCTAGCATTACCAACCAAGCTACACCAAACTCTCCTAGCTACAGCTTATGACTAGACCACACACATTTGCCCTCTACCCTAATACTCTTCCTCTAAACCTTCCTATCGAGGGTCATGTCCTCAGTCAACCGTAACTTCTCCAAGTCACGTCTAATCACTTCTCTCCAGTATTTCTTTAGTCTATCCCTACCCCGCTTGAAACCATCCAAGGCCAATCTCTCACACGTACGAACTGGGGCATCCATACCCCTTCTCATCACATGCCTAAACCATCTCAACCTCACTTCTCGAATCTTATCCTCCACCAACGCCACTCTCACCTTCTTCCGAATAATCTCATTCCTAACTCTATCAGCCCTCGTGAATCCATACATCCAATGCAACATCTTTATTTCTGCCACCTTTAAATTTCGGATGTGAGAAGTCTTAACAGGACAACACTCTAATCCATACAACATAGCCGGCCAGACTGCAACTCTGTAGAATGTGTTTTTAAGATTGGGAGACACCTTCTTATCGCATAAAATTCCCGAGGTGAGCCTCCACTTCAACCAACCTGCCCCAATACGGTGAGAGACATCCTCATCAATCTCACCATTCCCCTGGATCATAGACCAAAGTTACTTAAAACTATCCCTCTTACAAACCGCCTGAGACTCCAACTTCACTACCACCTCATTCTCTTACCTCGAGTCACTAAACTTCCACTCCAAATACTCCGTCTTGGTCCTACTCAACCTAAATCCTTTAGCTTCCAGGGTTTGTCGCCAAACCTCCAACTTATCATTAACACCTCGACGTGACTTATCAATCAAAACTACATCATCCACAAAAAGCATACACCAAGGCACCTAACCTTGAATACTCTGATTCAACACATCCATCACCACAGCGAATAAAAACAGACTAAGAGTCGGTCCCTGATGCAACCCTGTCAAGATCGAAAAATGCTTGGAACTCCCTCCCACCGTCCTAACCTGAGTTTTCGCCCCCTCGTACATGTCCCTAACAAATAAATATATGCCACTGGGACCCCCTCACCTCTAAGCATCTCCAAAGAACCTCTCTAAGGACTTTGTCATATGCCTTTTCCAAGTCAATAAACACCATGTGCAAATCTCTCTTCCTTTCTCTATACTGCTCAACCAATCTCCGCACTAGATGAATTACCTCAGTTGTCGAGAGATCAGACATAAATCCAAATTGATTCTCCAAAATAGACACTATCTTCCTCAACCTCCGCTCCACCATCCTCTCGCAAATCTTCATCGTGTGACTCAACAACTTAATACCACGATAGTTGTTACAACTCTGAATGTCACCCTTGTTCTTATATAAAGGAATCATTATGCTCCATCTCCACGCGTCCATTGAAGCCAAACGTTTAGACAAGATATTGCATAAAATTTTAACTAAAATGACGAAAAAGCCCTCAACAATAAAGTTATTATTATAAGCACACATGTTAAAGAGCAGGGGAATTAAATATTATTATTTTTTTAATATTTAGATGACTTATAATAATTAATTAGGGAAGGTATATTTAAAAAAATTACGATTGAAGAGTTTAAGAAGATATGCCATAAATGTTTATTTTTTATTTAAATATTATTAATTTTTTAATGTATAAACAATTTATAATAATTAATTAGGAATGATATAGTAAAATTACAAAGCAAATAGCAAATGAATAATGGGATGCTGTGAAAAAGGATGAATGATGATGATTGATGTTATAAGAAAGAGGGTAAAATGGTCCAAACATGCAAAAATTAACATGGAAGCTACAATAAAGTTCTTTTATGGTTAATAATATTGTGTTGTTATTGTCATATTTACAAAGATATCATTATTGAGCCATGTTGTAAAAAGGTAAGATAATGTTGACAATAAGAAAAAGTAAATGAATAGTTTGATCATTTGAAGTTTTCCACCAAACATTGAAGCCAAACGTTCAGACAAGATATTACATAAAACTTTAACTAAAATGACGAAAAAACCCTCAACAATAAAGTTATTACTTTAAGTACACATGTTGAAGAGGTGCTTGATTATATATAGTAATATTTGTTTTAAGTTTAATATGAAACTCACCAAAGTAAAATTTAAGATAAAGAAAAATTCAGATATATTTGAATTTTTTAATTTGAATTTTCTTAAGTATAATGTGAAACTCACCGAAGTAAAATTTAGTAGTGCAAAGCAAAGTTGAGGTATATTTGAATTTTCTGCAGATAAAAATATCAAACGAAGTCTAAAGCAAAATAATATTTACTTCGTTAAAAAAGAATGATTTCTTTTTCTTTTTAGCAACTTTTTAATTCTAACTTTTCACGTGACATATTTAAAACCACAAAATTGAAGGACATTTTGGTACATTTAACATATTTTTAATTTAAGACCACAAAATTTATAAGTTTTTTTTATTTTTTTAAATTTCATGTCAAATCAAATTAGGTTTTTTTTTTTTTTAAATGGAGGGAGTAGTAACATAAGTATTACTTATGAGACAAGAAACGGAGGGAGTAGTAACATAAGTATTACTCCCTCCGTTTTAGAATAAGTGAATTGTTGGGGTATTTATTGATATTTTAAAATAAGTGAATCATTAAATTTTTTTTTTTCAAATTTGTCCTTATGATTTTACAATTAATTAACTTTTGAAAAGTTATTATAAGGTCAACTTTTTCTTTATTGGGATAAAAATAAAAAGTTTCAAATTTATATTTTTAATGTCTTTTTCTTAATATATGTATTAAAATTTAATAATTTATTTATTATGAAATAGAGGGAGTACGAGACACAGAAGCACAGACACCCTCAGTCTGATTCGTATTAATGACCCCACTAGTCTGCTTTAGTAATTTACTTCCAAAATCTTCCATATGATATGCCCCAGGAAAACACCAGAGTTCAGTCCACATCCGCTCTCCTGGGCCAAAGTTGCCTTCTTTTACACTTCCCAAAAAAGCATGCCGGACCAAAAAAACTGAAATTTTTCAACAGAAAAGAAAACCACACCAACTCAATTCCTTTTCAGACCTAGACATTTTGCTTCTCTAAAGTCTTTACCCACTGACCCCCTTCTGCAAAATAACACCACACCCTCAAATAAAAAGCCACCGAACCCACTCCTTTAACTTATTTTTAGCCCCTCCAGCTGTGAGGAGCACCCCAACCCACCCCCTTAACCTCTAAATGAATGAATTTCTTGTTAACCAAAAAAAAAAAAAGTCAGCGAACCAAATTAGCACAATGACAACACAACACAACATTCATAAAAACTTCCACAATCAATAGTGGAAGTGGTAACATAATCCATATATTAGCAAAGTTAATGTGCCTTTCACTTCATATTAGTAGTACTAATAAGGAATATGATACCACCATTTATACAATCATCTAGCGCACTATCATTTAAAGATAATATTACTCTACTAACTTGCCCAAACATTCATCAACAAAATGAAAAAAGGAAAAAAAAATACTACTAGATAAAGTGAGTCAAAAGACTTTTTTCGTCCTTCATTTTAGGCTGAAATTGTTGCAGATTTGCGGACGATGTATCGATAGGCTGCAACTTTTCTCTTGCGCGAGGAAGTGTTGTCTACAGAAAGCACCATTTTTCCAGCTTCCTGCGAAGTGTATGAGTTGTGAATTGCCTCTTCATTGGCTAAAATTTTCCTTGGCTTGTCCACAACAATGGTGTAACTTCCTTCAGCATTTGGTACAAATTCTGCATTGTACTCCAATTCCCATCCTCCTACCACTATGTCCCATGTTATTGTTGCACCAGCCTGTTTTGATTATTCAAATATTTTCAAATTACAAACATCACTTATTACACACAATAACATGGTCAAATGCTTTAACAACACATCCTCGAAAGTCAAAATTTCAACAGCTTCCTTTACTATGCTCCAATATAACACTATTTCCCTTTTAGCCCGTTGAGAAAATGATATGTTTTTATAATTGGAATCTCGTGAACTTTAATTTTTATTTAACCCTTAATAATTCGCTCTCGAAAGCCACAGGCCCACAATAATGTCGGCATTTTGAAGACCTTAATGTTTTATTTATACTTTTGATATATCATAAAAAATAATCTCTGTTTCTTAAGCTCCGTGGGGTATAACTTTGATTCTTGTTTAACCATAAGCATATATCATAGCATGGTCAAACACCTTAAGACTGGCATGATGATACATCGTTAAAATGACCCCATCTGGGATCGGCTTTAATCAGAAGGTTCTGTACTTCATAGATATTTGACAGCAAAATTATTGAGTATCCTATGTTTCAGGCTTGCAGCTAGCTAGGATGGAAAATGTATAGTGAAGCTGTAAATTCCAAACCTCGAACACAAAGTAATTATGGAGTCTGCTACTCAAAATAAACCAAAAGTCGGAACAATGGGGAAATCAATAATGCACCTCAATGCCTTCAATTTGAATATTGACTTTTTCTCCTCCTTTGACAGTGAACTCAGAAGCTGGTTTTGGGGGACCATTTTGTAAATCAGTGGGTCGACTCAATCCACCATATTGAACAGGAATATCCTCAGGCCTTATGAATCTGCTCACAAAAAAAATGGAGCAAACAAAGAGACAAACTTAATATTCAATCTTTATGGGATTATCGTAACCTAATCTAAAGCACAAAGAAAATGAAGAAACAAACAAAACAGAAGGATTATGGAAGATCCTTTTACTGATACAGACGGCAAAAGGACAAAAGAAACAATTTTATATCTAATAGTGGAGAACTTAGGTAACAATTAATTACTACTATAGTGCAGTAAAATACCCACTTGTATAATGTCTCGGCAACATTTCCTTCCTTTGATATCACAAACTTGCTTTTGGTTCTTTGAGTCAGAAACGGACTAAACATTGAATATAACACACTGAAGTACCATGGCACATTGATAAATATCTGGAAGAAAAACACAAAAAGTTAGAAAATATAAAAAGACCGCAATACACCAAAGTTTCCCACTACTAGCGAGATCCGAAGAAGGGTCAGATCACAAGGGCTATTGTATGCAGCCTTACGAGCTTGAAACGTGACCCGAAAGTTAAGAAATATATGAAGGAAAAAGATGAGAAATTGACTCTAAATGAAAAGAAAATATTCACCTTACGAGCCACCATTTCAGGGTAATTGTCTTGAAAAAGTGATAAAATCTGATTTGAAGCAACCCTTAGTTCTCTTTTAGGCATATCCTTAAGATCAGTCACCTGAATAATGGAATTAATTCCACCAGGTTTAAAATGCAGTTGGTCAATACCTCTTTCAAGAACTTGTACTCTCCATCTCAAGAATCTTTTGAGTTTTTCTTCATCACCAAAGATTCTTTCATACATTTCTTTGTCTTTAAATACCCCATAAGCATTGTAACAAACAGGGTGTCCTTCTCTATCATAACCATGCATATAAGCAACTACCCCTTCAAGTTCTTTAAATCCTAAAAAATCTTCTTCCAAAATGTTGTCAGCACCAAAGTCTTTCCTCCAAGACAGACAGTTTTCCAACATGTGAAGTGAATCTGAAACCTTAAAATCCCTTGCTCTAAGGAATTTAAGGAGAATGACATCAGCCTTTTCATCTCCACCTAAAAGTGGAGAACCCCACATGGAAGTACTAGAAGTAGAAGAAGCTTGAAGTTTGTCTTTCAACTCTTGTAATGCTTTTTTATCAGATGGTTTAAGGTGGGGAATGAAGTAAGAGTCTTCTTTAAAAGATGGAGTACGTAAAGTAGCTGCTTCCATTAGAGAAGAAACAAAACTTTTCTTGAAAGGTTGTGGCTTTGGCGAAGATTCTGGAGCTGATTCTTTGCATTTTAGAGCTTTTTGCACACAAATGGGGGAGGAAGAATTCATTTTTCTTCAAGAGAATAATTTTGTGGATGGGTGACGAAGTTGATGTGTGGGGGTTTTGCAAGGGGCAAAAAGAGATATTGGGAAAGATGAAGGGACTGGTAAACAGGGACTAAGATGAAAGGGGAAGTTGAGTGGTAATGTTTTTAATTCGAGACTATAATTTTTTATTATTGTATGTATAGCCGCGGTTCACTTTCAAAGTTTTGAAATGCAAGTCATGCATTTTGAAGCTTACATGTAATTTAAAAATCTTTTCTGTTTTCCTTTCTAAACTTTTCTTCTAACGTTATTGTCTTCTTTTATTTCATTTTTTTCCTCTTAAAACTCGAGTAAAGCACCGAGAGGAAGTACAAGTATTGCGGGAGTTTGACCATGAGAATTTTTTATTATTTTTTTAAAAAAATTATTGACTTTAGTTAAAATTGTATTATTTGATTATAAGAATTTCAAATATAATTTAGAATTGTATTTGAAAAAATAAAAATAAATGAAAGTTGATTTTTCATTTCTCTCACAACAAGTCAAAAACTACTTTAATTTATAATCATATATACTAAATCTATTTCATAAATTAGTTATCCGCCTATATCCACACCTCCTACAAATGGTATCAGAGCCCAATCATTTAAAAAGTACAGCAGTGAGATATATGTTAGATATGTTAGAATTTATCTATGTTTATTGAATTAATTATGAGAAGACCATTTAAAAATAGAGAAGCTTTTAGAAAAATTAAAGATTCTTTAATTAGTAATTATTCAGAATATACAAGTCTAAATAAAACAAAAGAAAATCCACAAAGATTAGCCTACCTAATTACCTTAATATCTAGTATTGAAGCGAAATTAATAATCCATTTGAAATCTAGAAGAATGAGACACATACCACCTAATTATGATAAAATTAGATTTAGATACCTACTAAGACATTATAAACATGGTTTAAATGAATAAAGTGCAGAAATACAAAGAATTAAAATAAATTATTTCTGAAAAACGTAAAGAATTATAAATAAGAATAGAAAGACTACATTATAATATATATGCTGGAGTTAGTGAAAATTCAATAAATACACAAAAAGATGAAATATTAAAATTAGAATCACAAATAGACAGTTTAGAATATATATATCAAAATGAACTATTCATAATAAAATGAACAAAAAAGAATTTATAATAGATGAAAAAATATATGAAAATCATGAAAGATTAAAAATAAAAATAGTATTTTCTAATCTAAGAAGAAGATATAAGAAAATAGGTGAACATTAGATATAAATGTTCACCTATTTTCTTATATCTTCTT
>NC_061119.1:67121931-67126504 GCF_002878395.1 Capsicum annuum | reverse complement strand
TTATAAATCATAATAATTAACAACTTAAAAATTTTAAAAGATATAAAATATTTTGTTGACTCAAGAAATTATATTAGTTGCACTTAAATTGGAATAAGAAAGAAAAGTATTATAAATCACAGTAATTAAAAATTTAAATTATTTTAAAAATATAATTGACTATCAATGCCACAAAAGTTTGGACAAGGAGAGTATCATATCATATTTAAAAACTACATAAAAAATATTATAAATTAAAATAGATAATAACTTAAAAAAATCTAAAAATATAATTAATTATCTAAATTCTATTTGTGTCACATAAATTGAGATAAAAAATAACATATATTGAGTCCGTGATAGCACGGCCCTTCGCCCTCTAGTGTAAGATAATCAACTAACAATAAGAGTATCAATATTTCTCAAAAAATTTAGTTACTAACATGTCGGTAAAATATGTTCTTAACCTTTTTCCTTCTCTATATTCTTCGCATTAACTATTGTAGTGAATATGTGTATAGTATTTCACTTTTTTGGGTGCAGGCTATGCAAAACTCAGTTCCTGTGACTCTTATTTCTTTTGTTTTCTTGAGTTACTGCAGTGATCTGATGCTGTGTGATTGACTTTTTTTGATCTAATGAACTCTTTATGCTTGCCTCATTCTATAGTGTTACAGTGACTTTCAACAGACTCGAGGTTGGTCAGTTTTTGCCATAGGTTTTCTGTCATTGATGATTTTTTAACATATAGGAAAATATATTTGGCACTACCGATTTTGGCACTAAAAATATTATTTGGCCAATATTTTCGTAATGAAAACCACTCTTAAAAGCTATTCAATTTTGACTAACCATTGGCTCCGCCCCTAAATTTAGACTGACACTGGATGACATTACTATTTCTAAGATTTGTCTTGCCAACACTGTCACCTCAAGTCTTTTGGACAAGATAAATCTTTAGGCTGACACTACTAGTTGTATAATGACTTTTTTTAATTGAAAAAAATATACATGGGCCCCACTTTACTATAGTTTTTCTTTTTCTTTTACTTCTTTCCCACTTTCTTTCATTTTATTTACAGAGGCCATATTGACACTCTTTTTTTTGGTCAAAAAGAAATTGTAGTTATAGCATATTTAATGGGGGGTGGGGGGGGGGGGATTTACACTTCTTTCATCAGAAGGAGTCAAAATAGAGTTAGTCAGGGCCACATCCCGACCCTGTGGGCAAGAAAATGAGTTTCCATTGATCGTATAGTGACCCAAAATTTAATGTTTGACTGCATGTCTAAATATTTTACCAGTGCTATCATCTAGAATATAACTTATACAAAAGAAGGTGGAGATGAAGTGGTGATCGGCTTTTCTGTGAATTGTATGGCTGAGCCTTCCTTAGCTAGTCGATCTGCGACTGCATTTTGTTCTCTAAACACCTGTGTTGGGTGTGGTACTCCCAGGTTGATTATCAATGTCCTGCACTCAGCAACAAGGTTATGATATAATGGATGATCCCTATGAAGAATTTTAAGAGATGCCATTGAGTCAGATTCAATGTTAAGGTTATGAATATTATGTTTCTTAGCAAGTCGAAGTCGACAGATGATGGCTTTGATTTCAGCCATTACTGGGTTTATGTGTGGAAGATATTGGTGAAAGCCCATAATCCATCCCCCATCTTGGTTTCTAAAAACACCACCCAATCCTCCTGGCCCAGGGTTGCCATTAGCAGAACCATCAGTGTTCATCTTTATGGTTCTTTGTTGTGAGGGGTTCCACCTAAGGTTGATAATGTATTGAGAGGTAGTGGGGTTCGAGGTAGATTTAGCAAGAAGGGTGTATTCTGTAGCATTGGCAATGGCAGTCTCACTATTAGTGGGTATGTGTTTGTTGTTGAAAAGGTTATAATTCTCTTAGATAGTGAGGTAAGAGAGTGCCCTAAGTAAACCAAAAGATGAAGGGTTTGGGGCATATTTTTCCCACCATGAGTGCTAGTTTGTATCATCAATGATATTCCCAAGTATGGGGGGTTTGTATCTGCTTCTTAAAACAATGTTACTCCAGAATTACTTAGCATTACGGAATTGGAAAAAATATGGTTAATGTCCTCCTAGTTGTGGTTGCAGAAGTGGCAATGGAAAGGTACATTAACACCAATGTGATTCAGATAGCTGCTAGTTGGGAGTCTCCTATGTATGAGTAACCAAAGAAAGATCTTAGTTTTATTAGAGGCTTCAGTTTTTCAGACAATGGACAAATTTTTGTCTGTATTAGTGTTGGCACTTTGATTGTTTAGACAAGAATACATTGTGCCAGTGGTGAAGGTGCCAGTAAAGCTGTAATTCTAAAATACTTTGTCCTCAATATGTTCCTTAAGAGTACCATTGTGGCTAAGGATGATATCCTGAATAGCCCTAGGAATTTCAATGGAAAGGTTATTGAAATTCCAGTTCCCCCTTACTAGGACATTTTTGACCCTAGTATTCTAGTTTTGCTTTTTTAAAGGACCATGAATGATGCTTCCAAGGCTGTTAAGATGAGGGATCCAGGAATCCTTGAGAAAATTTACCTTGTCCCCTTTACCTACTCTTCATCTAATACCCAAACAATAGTCTTGCCAACCCCTTCTAATGTTCTTCCAAGTTCTAGAGGTAGGGGATTTGCTGGGGGTCTGTCTATTGGGATTGTAGTATTTAGAAAGGAGAGTCTGACCCTAAAGACTTGTAGGCTGATAAAACAGCCTCTATGATAGACTAGCATGAAGGGATCTATTTCTAAGCTCACTCTTAAGAAGCCCCAGCCCCCTATGATTCTTATCAGTAGTCAGGACCTCCTAATTGAGAAGGTGAAGCTTCTTTTTTTTCATGGCTGCTACCCCAAACAAAATATCTTTGGATCTTATTAATCATCTCAATAATTTTATTAGGGATCCTAATATAATGTATAAGGTGGGTGGGCATGGCACTAAAAGTAGATTGGGCTAAGACAGACCTGCCAACCATGTTCAAGAATTTAGTTTTCCAGCCTACTAGCTTAGCATTCATGTTATCAATGATGAACTGAAAGTCACTATTCTTAGGCTTGCTGGAGAAGATAGGATACCCAAGATACTTGCTAAAGTTTTGGATGGATTAGATGTTAAGGGTATGAAAACATTGATTTATCACCTGAGGAGTGCAGTTGGTAGAGTAGATTGCCTTAGATTTCTGATTATTAATGGTTTGGCCAAAACGAATTGAGAAGGTTTGCAGATTCTAGCAATAGTTTGATAGTTATTGGGGTCTGCTCTTGCTAGAAAGGTGAGATCATCTACATAGAAAAGGTGGTACAGCTTAGGTCCTTTGGGAGAGATGCTGATGGGGGCCTAATTTTTGGCTCTAACCTCAGCTTCAATACCTCTTGAGAGTCTTTCCATACAAATGATGAATATGTAGGGTGAGAAGGATCTTCCTGTCTGATGCCTCTAGATGGGTTGAAGAAGTTTGTCTTCCTTCAATTTACCAAAATTACAATAGAAGAAGAGGTGATGCAGGAGAGTATGAGTCTAATAAGATTATCAGGGATATCAAAGAATAGAAGAGTCTATTTTATGAAGGACCATTCTAATTTGTCAAAGTCTTTCTCAAGGTCAATCTTAAGAATCATGTTAGCCTTATCCCTTTTTATTTTTTTGAAATGAGAGATGTACTCTTAGATGATGATAGCATGGTCAACAACTCTTCTATTGGCCAGAAAACTAGCTTGAGTGGGGTTGATGATGCTTTGGAGGATAGGCTTGACTCTGTTGGCTATGATTTTAGTAACAATCTTGTAACTAGTATTACAGAGTCCATTGGGTCCAAAGTTTTTCAGACTAGCAGCATTCCTGCACTTTGGGATCAAGCATACTAGAGTACTATTATATTCAACAGGCATAATGCTATGACCTCTTTATAGAAAGCTATGGGCTTTGGGCCAATGTCAAGCTATAAATTTTGGTATAAGAGGGGGTGCAGTCCATCAGGTCCAGGGGCTTTCAAGGGTTTAAAGGATCTGATGGCTAGGAGGATCTCAGATTCTCTAAGGGGTGCAGCTAAGGATATTTTCATATCCTGGGAGATGGTATTAGAGCTGCACATGGGAGTGAAATGAGAGTTAGGGCATTGAGTATGGATGGATGTATATACATTGGTGAAGTGTTGTAGCACATGTACTATAATAACATCTTCATCCCTGTATACATTGCCAACCTGATCAACTAACTCATTTATAATGTCCCCCCTCCTTCTATTAAGAGTTGATGCATGAAAAATGAGGTATTTACATCACCCTCTATAAGCCAAGTTATTCTAGATTTGATTTTCCAGAAGTCCTTCTCATACTTCAAAATGGCATTATAATCATATAACAACATATTTTTAAGATTGTGCAGAAAAATGCTGGAATGGTAAGCCTTGAAATTTTAAATACCATCAAGTCTAGCCCTAACTGTTTTTAACTTAGTAAATATGTTGCCAAAAACCTGTTGGTTCCATTGAGAAGCCTGAACCTGGAAAGAGGTGACAACTTATTGCAGATTCGAGTCCTGGACAAAGTATTGCTTGACCATATTGCCAAA
>NC_061119.1:67005548-67121831 GCF_002878395.1 Capsicum annuum | reverse complement strand
CTCTCTTGAACAATACAATTCACTTGCAACCCGTTCACTTTTAAGTATGCACAAAAAGGGCAACTTGAAGTCATTTTCTCATTGAGCTTATTCATTTTTCTTTGTACTACTCAAAATTATTGCACAAGGATTATTGTTCTCTTATCATCTTCAGGAGCTTAGTCAATTTTAATCTCCCAAGTCCCAATCGTATCATCAACACTCCACATCACTAAAGTTCTGACTAAAAAATTATTGTACTATAAGAGTAATTTGAACAAATTATATTAGGTTATTTTTTGTATACTCGAACAAATTATATCAGGTTACTTCTTTCCAGAGTTATTGCATCGTGCTTTGTATATTGTAATGAACATGGACTTGTTATTGTAAAACTAACTCAAACTTGATAACTTTAATACTAGCGAGGTTTTCAATGAAGCCTTCCTCCCTTATTCATTCTGCCTTATTTTTCTTTAATTTAGAGAAGTAGGCATAATTAAGTTCTACAAAACATGTATATTGAACCAAGTATAAAGAAATATTTGGGAACAGCATGACTTAAAACTTATGGTATACAATTTTTAGAGTTAATACATAAAAATGACCCTAAACTTGACACCAAATTATAACTTTGACCTTAAACTTTGATAGTACACAACTTTGATAGTACACAAATAGGATATTTAACTATTCAAAACCTGAACAAATATGACCTTCGATTTTGCAACCCCATGTGTGAGTCTCACTCGCGCCTACGTGGAAAGGTAATTCAATCACACGGTTCTACGTCGTTAAAAGGGCTGACTTGGAGAGAGGTCATATTTGTCCAATTTAGAATAGTTAAAGGTCATATTTGTGCACTGTCAAAGTTTTGTTTTTTGTGTTAAAACGACGTCGTTTTTATTATTATTACTATTATTATTGTAATAATAATTTTTTTATTTATTTCTATAGTAGCAGCGCGTAACTTTTTTTAAATTTAAAATTATTGTTATTATTATTATTATTATTATTATATTTATTTCTTTGGCAGGAGCACCTAACTTTTTTTTAATTAAAAAAAAAGCCACTAGCAGGGATCGAACCTGCACATTAGGCTGAAGGAAGCGCCCAAAAAAAGCAAATAACACCACTGGGCTATCTAAGTGTCTTATTTCATGTGGTTTAACATTAATATACGTACATAAATATACATTTTCTATCTTATAGATATACAACGTAATTTTTTTACCGAGGAGTTCAGGCGAACCCCATGGCAACCACGTAGGTCCGCCCCTCGTTAATTTAATAACGTTAATTTAATAACATTTTAATTACGTAATTTGATAACATTAATTAAGTATACTACTACTATCCTTAATAACGTTAATTTAATAATATTTTATTAAAATTATAATTTTTTTTATTATTAGTATAGTTTCATCTTTAGAATGGCTCTCTCTCTCTCCCTACCCCCTCTCTCTCTCTCTCGTCCCGATCCCCGGCCCCCGTCGCCGTCGCCGACCATCGGCGTCGACCCGACCCGACCTCCGGCCCTGACCTTCGATCCTCGGCACCGACCCCCGTCGCTGCTCCCCGCTGCCCTCCGTCACCGACCTTCGGTTCCAATCCGCTCTCCCCCCTCCGTTCATACCCCCCCTCCGTCCACACCCCTCCCCCCCTCCGGCGCTGGCGGGATACAACAGCCCCCCCACCTCGGTCTCGAGACAGCCGCCGCTCGGTCTCCAGCCGCCGATTCGGTCTCCAACAATCGAAGCTCGGTCTCCAGCCGCAGCTCCGCCTGCACCCGCCGCTCGGTCGCCAGCAGCCGCAGCACCCAAACGACGACCAGTTCCCTCGGTCTCCAGCAGCCGCAACTCCATCTCAGCACCGGAATCCCCCGGAACCCGGTCAACGCTGGGCTTTGGTTTCCGGCTTGGTTTTCAAGCGCAACCCGATGACTTTTAACCTTTGTTATTTCATTCTTCGTATTATGCTAGTAGTAGCCCCTGTACCTTGACTTGCGTTGGATTTGTTGATATTGTCCGTTGCCTGTTGTTGCTGTTGCTGTGGTCATTTCTTGCACTGCTTTGGATTGGGTTATCGGCTTGGGAATCTGTTTTTGGGGCTGTGGGTGTTGAGTCCAGTGGTGTTTGCTCTCTAGTTGAGTTTAGTTTTGTTCCTGGATTATTCCTTTGAATTTGTGTGAGCCTTGTATTTCTTGCTGCTGCTTTGCTACTACCATCGTTATATCTTTATATTTTCTGATACTTTCATGTAGTTGTGGCTGTGGGCGGTAATGGTTGGATAGGGTCATGTTCGAGGGGGGTGGGGCGTAGGGCCGTGGTGGGGGCGGGGGATGAGGAAACGGCGAAAGTGGGAGGGAGGCCAAGGTTTGGCCGCGGGGGGGTAGTAGAAGGCGTGTGGATAGTGATGGTAGGCTGAGGCTTGGGTCTTGGAATATAGGAACCCTTCAGGGTAAGTCCATAGGGCTTGTGAAGATTCTTAGGAAGAGGAGGATCAATATTGCGTGTGTTCAAGAGACCAAGTGGGTAGGGTCTAAGGCTAGGGAGGTGGATGGTTACAAGCTGTGGTACTCTGGGAGCGAGAGGCGTAGGAATGGAGTTGGCATCTTAGTAGATAAAGAGCTTAGAGGTCAGGTAGTAGAGGTGAAGAGGATCAACGATAGGTTGATGACTATTAAGTTGGTCATTCGGGGGTTTACCCTGAACGTGTGTAGTGCCTATGCGCCGCGAGTGGGATCGGAGGGAGAGGAGAAGATGTGGTTTTGGGAGGCTTTGGAGGAGGTGGTGAGAGGCGTACCTAGCTCAGAGAAGATTGTTGTAGCAGGAGATTTCAATGGGCACATCGGGGCATTACCGAGAGGCTTTGGTGATGTGTATGGTGGTTTTGGTTTTGGGGAGAGAAATGAAGAGGGGGCTACTCTATTGGAGTTTGCGAGGTCCTTTGGGCTGGTGGTCGTGAACTCGGGCTTCCCGAAGAAGGACGATCACCTGATCACCTTTCGAAGCGCGATAGCCAGGATCCAGATTGACTTTTTGTTGCTTAGAAAAGGGGATAGGGCGTTGTGTAAGGACTGTAAGGTCATCCCGAGTGAGAATCTTTCAACCCAGCATAGGCTCTTGGTTATGGATTTGGGTATAAAGAAGAATAGAAAGAGGAGGAGTAAGGAGTGTAGACCTAGAATTAAGTGGGGCGGCTTGACACCAGTGAATCGTGGGAGATAGAGGAGAAGTTGGCGGGAATGAGGGTGTGGGAGTGTAGGGGGGACGTGGATAGTATGTGGGATAGGGCGGCTAGGTTCATCAAGGAGAATGCAAGTGAGGTGTTGGGTGTTTCTAGGGGCCGGGCCGGGCATCATCGGGGGGATTGGTGGTGGAATGAAGAGGTGGAGAAGAAAGTGGGGACCAAGAAAGGGGCGTATGCTAAATTGGTTGAGAGTAAGGACGAAGAAGAGAAGCGGGTAAACAGGAAAGAGTACAAGCTAGCTAGGAAGGAGGCTAAGTCAGCAGTCACGGCAGCTAAGACGGCCGCTTTTGAGAGCTTGTATGCAGGGTTACAGGGGAAAGAAGGGAAGAAAAAGTTGTTTAGACTCGCTAAGGCTAGGGAGAGGAAGGTTCGTGACCTCGATCAGGTAAGGTGCATTAAGGGGGAGGACGGTAGAGTGTTGGTGGAGGACGGCCACATTAAGAATAGATGGCAGTCGTACTTTCATAGGCTCTTGAATGACGAAGGGGATAGAGCTATTGTGTTAAGGGAACTGGAGCACTCAGAGGAGTGTCGGGATTTTAGCTATTGTAGACGTTTTAAGGTAGAAGAGGTTAGAGAGGCTGTTCGCAGGATGCGAAGGGGTAGGGCGATGGGGCCGGACGAGATACCGGTGGAGTTTTGGAAGTTCGTTGGAGAGGCTGGTGTAAGGTGGTTGACTGGATTGTTTAATGAAATCTTTAAGACGGCAAAGATGCCCGAGGCTTGGAGGTGGAGTACCATGATCCCTCTCTATAAGAATAAGGGTGACATCCAGAGTTGCAATAACTATAGGGGGATTAAGTTATTGAGTCACTCTATGAAGATTTGGGAGAGAGTGGTCGAGGTGAGGCTGAGATGGATAGTGTCTATTTCGAAAAACCAGTTTGGATTTATGCCTGGCCGCTCGACGACGGAGGCAATTCACCTGGTGCGGAGGTTGGTGGAACAGTATAGGGAAAGGAAAAAAGGACCTGCACATGGTGTTTATCGACCTGGAGAAGGCTTATAACAAAGTCCCCAGAGAGGTGCTTTGGAGATGCTTGGAGATGAGTGGAGTACCGCTGGCATATATCAGAGCAATTAAGGATATGTATGATGGAGTGAAAACTCAGGTGAGGACGGCGGGAGGAGACTCAGAGCATTTCACTGTCTTGACAGGATTGCATCAGGGATATACTCTTAGTCCCTTTTTGTTTGCGTTGGTGATGGATGTGTTGACGCGGCGTATTCAAGGGGAGGTGCCTTGGTATATGCTTTTTGCAGACGATGTAGTTCTGATAGATGAGACTCGAGGGGGTGTGAATGACAAATTAGAGGTATGAAGGCAAACTATTGAGTCTAAAGGGTTCAGGGTGAGCAGAAGCAAGACAGAGTATGTGTAATGCAAGTTTAATGACGTGAGGCAGGAGAATGAGGTAGTAGTGAAGCTGGAATCGCAGGAGGTATGTAAGAGGGATAGTTTCAAGTATCTCGGGTCTGTGATCCAGAGTAACGGTGAGATTGACGAGGATGTCTCGCACTGTATTGGGGCGGGATGGATGAAGTGAAAGCTCGCGCCGGGGGTGTTGTGTGATAAGAAGGTGCCGCCCAAGCTGAAAGGCAAATTCTACAGGGTGGTAGTCCGTCCGGCCATGTTGTATGAAGCGGAGTGTTGGCCAGTTAAGAACACCCACATCCAAAAAATGAAGGTAGCAGAAATGCGGATGTTGCGCTGGATGTGTGGGCTGACTAGAGGGGATAGAATTCGGAATGAGACTATCCGGGAGAAGGTTGGTGTGACTCTAGTGGAGTGCAAGATGCGGGAAGCCCGATTGAGATGGTTCGGACACTTGAAGAGGAGGGGCATAGATGCCCCGGTTCGTAGGTGTGAGAGGATAGCGTTGGATGGTTTTAGGCAGGGTAGGGGTAGGCCGAAGAAGTACTGGGGTGAGGTGATTAGGCGGGACATGGAGTAGTTACAGCTCACCGAGGACATGACCCTAGATAGGAAGGTCTGGATGACGTGAATTAGGGCAGAAGACTAGGGCCAGTTTGGGTCGCTAGTGTAGGGAATTACTTGGTGGGGGTTTTATTCTTGTTATGATTCCGTGTTCCATGTTTTATTATGAATCTGTGTGCTTTCCTCTGTTTTCTAATACTTATAGGTTCCGTATTTATGTTATGTAATCTAGTTCTGTGCTTTACTATGAGTTTGTGTGGTATCTCGTGACTTGAGCCGGGGGTCTATTGGAAACAGCCTTTCTACTTCTTTAGAGGTAGAGGTATGGACTGCGTACATCTTACCCCCCCAGACCCCACTAGGTGGGAATACACTGGGTTTGTTGTTGTTGTTGTAGTATAGTTTCATCTTTAATTTAATATTTAAATAAATAATATTTAGATATATTATATAATTTAAATTCGTCCTCTGCTTTATAATATATTTACATACCCGCTAGATTTTTTCATATGAGGCTGACCCGCCTAATTAATAAATCTTCAATATTGCTCTTTTTCCGCAATGACAAAAGAATTTAGATGTTATTTTCATGTTGAGCCAAAAATAATGAAAAAATAATAGTGAAGAGTCATTTAAAGGTCATATTTGTGCAGTTTTGAATAGTTAAAGGTTATATTTGTGCACTGTCAAAGTTTAAGGTCCTATTTATGTATTATACCCTTAGATTTTAAGCTGGACGCACCCAGTTTTGCGTGTTGAACACGCATTTTGCCACGTAGGATTGGAGGTCATATTTGTGCAGATTTGAATAGTTAAAGGTCATATTTGTGCACTGTCAAAGTTTAAAATCAAAATTATAATTTGGTATCAAATTTAGAGTCATTTTTATGTATTAACTCCAATTTTTATCTACACATGTTATAATTGTAATTGTTCTCCTTATAGATTCTTCGCTCTAGTTGTCCCAAGGCCAATAGCTAGCGTAAAAAAGGCTTAAACACTATCCACACATGGAAATTAGAACTCATAAAGGAATTGTCATTGAAATTAATTCGTCAGTAATGATTGTACAAGTATGTATGAAATAGCAAATACAAAATAAAAGAAAAAAGAGGAACTAAATCGCCTCTACATCCTTGATACAAAATGCCCAAACTGTAGCAAAACCTGGGCCTTTTTGGAGAGGGCTGAAACCTATGGCTATCTTCTGGCTTTTTGTATATGTTTTCTTTTTACACAATTATTTTACCTCTCCTCTTTATGTTAATTAATATTCCCGTGGGTTAAAAAGAAAAAAAGAAGGGAAATTAATTTAATTTTTCTTTGTCTTTCACTTGATGAATTAATTAATTACTTAGAAGGTTGAGATGCAACGTCTGTGTGTTGGAACTTTTTGCTTCTTTTGCTTGAGATCTTCTTTGTGGACTTTGCCAATATCTTTAGCAATTCTAATAGCATCAGCAGAAGCACCAGCCAGCCCTCTCTTTGTGAATCCAACTGCATATAGCCCGGATTTTCCCTTCCAGTTGTTAGGAAATTGTGCTTTTGGGTACCCATTCTTGGAGAAAAATTCACTTTCCTGTATAACATAACAAAAATATATTTGTCAACTGTTAAAAAATCTTGCATTTTATTTTTCCTTTTACTTTAAATAAATAGAAACTTCCAGAACTTTCAAATAGAACACTTACTCACCTGTAGCCAGTATGGAACATTGCTGCAGTAGCCAGTAGCAAGAACAACTCAATCAACTTCAAGTATTTCACCAGTGACAAGTTCAACAGTGCCACATGAAAACTTTTTGAGTCCAGGGATAACCTTAACTTTTCCGGATCTGATTTTTTCCAAAGCACCAATGTCAAGAACAGGGGTTTTTCCTTGAGTGTTCTTGAGTTGTAATGGTCCAATTGATGGTCTTTTTAGTCCATATTTCTCAATGTTTCCAAGAATGAACCCTGTCAAAGTGAGTAAAATCTTGTCAACTATCCAAAGTGGCAGCCATGCCATCAACAACATAGCCAACTCGAAAGTTGATTTCCCAAATATCTCTCTTGGCAAAACATGAACCTAAATAAACAAAAGAAAGTACATTAGAAATCTACTCTTATCAAAACTGTGACCATCTCATTCCAAAGCTTGGTACAGTATTAATTACTTACCGAGCTACGACAAACCATTGATGGTTGAGCATCATGGTTGAAAAGATCAAGTGACACTTCCATGCCAGAATTTCCACAACCAACAAGAACTTTCTTTCCCCTGAATTTCTCACCAGACTTATAGTCACAAGCATGAATCACTTCACCACCAAATTTTTTTAGCCCATCAATTTCAGGCACAACTTTCTCAGCATTCTCACCAGTGGCAACAACAAGCCACTGGCAAATGTACTCAACTTCAGAGCCATCAGCTGAAACAGTTTTCACCCTCCACAATCGACAAGCCTCGTCGTACTTAGCAGATTGCACACATTCATTGAACTGTGGGCTAATGTCAAAGTGCTTGGCATATGATTCAAGATATTCAATGAATTGTCTCTTAGTTGGGTATTCAGGGTAGTATTCTGGAAATGGGAATTTGGGCAATTGACAGAATTGCTTAGGTAGGTGAAGTTTCAACCGATCATACGTTCTTTTTTGCCACAAAGAAGCAATACAATCAGCTCTTTCCAAGATACCACAAGGTACTCCTTGTTCTTTCAAACAAGCTCCCACAGCTAGTCCTGATGGACCGGCACCAACAATAACGGGGCCATTTACCCAAACACATCTCCGGGCAAAGAAATCGTTTTCTGAGAAACTAAACATTTTTGCTGTTCACAAGTTTTTTCTTTCTAATTTGAATTTGAACTTTGGTTTTTTTTTTTTTTTTTTTTTGAATATGAGTAGTAGTAGTAGTAGTATTTTGTTTGTTGTAATGAGAGAATATTGAAGTAGTTTGAAGAGAGAGGGGAGGGGAGAGGTGTTATATAGAAGTGTTGGGCAGTGACACATGAAAGGTGCATGTGATAGAAGGTGGGAAGTTAATGCTTTTCAAGGGGTCATTCTCAAATCATAAGCTAAAGTCTGCCCTCTATTTTTTTGATAATTTAATACTTAACCATTCAATTATTGGATCTTACAAAAATAATATTAACTCAATTCGTTCTCTATTATAGTTTTGAGGGAGGTTAGTATGTGAATTTTATAAAGTGTATAAACTAAGCAATGGTTGTTGAATATGCTTCATGAACCGACCATAGCATGTTTATTTTCGTTCTTTCTACGTTTAAAGTTTAACATTGAGATAAAATTTCAAGAATCGAAGATATGCATTTAAAAAGTTCAATAATTAATATGCATATATGATTAATATAACAATCACTTATTCAAGAATTCGAATTTCACCAAGCCGTAGGTGATAGCATAAATTTGGTGAATTCAACCATGAAAATAATTACTTGTGAAAATAGCTACCTTTCAACGGGAATGAATTGTGTACAGTACTTGACTAAAATTTATTCTTGAATTCGAAATCAAAATAAGTCAAGATATGAATAAAGTGATCAAAATAGGTCACATCTTTAATAAGTTATCAAGTTAGACTAAACGTAATAAATTATTACGTTTTACCCTTTTTTTAACGGTAAAGTAACGGAGTTGCACAGTAAAAAACTTTATATAAAACGTAACTAATTATTATGTTTTATAAAAAGTTTTATAAAATAAAATAAATTATTACGTTTTTAAAAAAATTATAAAACATAATCATTTATTATTCTACGTTTTACACAAAATTCCAAAACAATAAAAAAAACAGTGTATTGTCTCATCACCAGCTTTTAGTCAAATCAGTAAAAGTTTTGTTTTGCACGAAAAATTCAAAAAAAAACAGCGTATTATCCCATCACCATCTTTATCTCAACTTTAGTTAAATCGTGTAACTCGTAACAAAAAGTTACAATTTATATAAATCGTAACTTTTTGTTACGATTTATAAATAATCTGACAAATTTTTAAAAATATAAAATATTTTTTAAAACGTAACTTTTGAATACTCATTTTTAATTATTCAGTCTGAGAGATCACATCAATAATTATACATTCACCTGACAAATTTAGAAAAGAATAAAATTTTTATTACGTTTTAATAAAATGAAATTTGTAACTACACATCTTTTATTTTTTACTTAAAAAAGTAACTTTTTAATACAATTTATGAAAGAAGAAGTCAAAAAAATGTGTTAGGTGATACTTGATTTGACAAAATGAAGCAATAACTTTTTAAAAAAAATTGATAAAAAACTTAATAAAAAGTTACCACTATAATTTATGAATGGTAACTTTATATTAAAATTTAGATGATGCTGACATAAAGCGGTGAATTAGAGATCACACTATTTTTTTCTTTGTATAAATTGTAAAAAGTTAGAATTTATATAAATTGTAATTGAGATAAAGTCGTTGATTTGACAATATATTTCTTTTTTACTTTTGTGTTAAATGTAATAATTTTTTACAGTTGAGATAAAGCTGTTGATTTGACAATACACTATTGTAATAAATTTTATCTAACAAATTCGTACCTTTTACAAAAAAAAAATTCTAATTGACTGATTTGACTAAAAGTTGGCATAAAGCTGGTGATGGAACAATACACTACTTTTTTTTTAATTTCGTATAAAACGTAATAAATTATTAAGTAGTAATTTACTATGTTTTACAAAAATTTTACTGATTTGACTAAAAGCTGGTGATGGGATAATACACTTCTGTTTTTAAATTTTCGTGTAAAATGTAATAATTTATTATGTTTTACAAAAAAAATTATTGTGCAACTCCATTACTTCACCGTTAAAAAAAAAAAAGATAAAACGTAATAATTTATTACGTTTGACCTATTTTGGTAACTTATTAAAGAGGTGGCTATTTTGGTCACTTTATTTATATTTTGGCTTAATTTGTTACCGATTGTAGGGGGAAATCGATTTTAGCAAAAAAAAAAAAACCTAACCATGACACGCGGTTAAGTTAGAATTGGAAAGACGCTTAATTGAGCTTTGAATAATTTTGAGGGTCTCATCCCCAACATGATAGGGACAGTTATCGACTCTGCAGCTAAGGTTACTCCATGACCAGGCAACCTGCAGGAACACCCGCCCACCAACCCGATATGTGCAAGGCAATCCACTTTATAGATGTATCTTCCTCTTAAAAGCCTCAGGAAGATTAATCATCAATCTTGAGCTTAGCGTCAACTTGCCCCCAATTAACCTCGAGCGCAATATCAAAGCTCATATGCCCATGATTTTTAGTGTTAACATATAGTTATTCCACGTTGAGGCGATGGATCGACTTTTTTGGCCTAGAAAAGGGGCTATCAAATGTATGAGGTATTTAGAAATTTCAAAGTTCTATTAATAAATTTTTTATCTTCTTTTTCTTAGAGTTTCTATGGAAAAAGCATTAGAATTTTCCTTTAATTTCTTATACTTTTCTTCTTTTCAGAGCTATGTAAACTTTATAAACGCCCCTGCTTTGGTGGTTCGACTAAAGGAAACTTATATTTAGTTCATATTTCATAAATTTAACTAATTCGTTTACCCCCACACAATTTTTTCAGCAAACAATTCCTTTTGAACCAAAATAAGGTACTAAAGTATTTAACAAAAAATTATTAGTTTTTCCACTCTTTAATTTTTTTATTCGAATTCGAATATCAGATATATATTCCACTTCAATGACAAGCCTTTTATTATTATTCAAGAGAGTTATAGTGAATAAAGGGGTGTGATTATAGAGTCCCCTATACATGGAAGCCCTGTTGAAGATTAGAGATAAATCATTGCATAAGGGTGAAGCTTAGGTGGCAGAGAAAACAGGGGTGACTAGGATAAAGAAAGTTTGATCATGTGGATATGATATGGCCAGTGGGAGATCACACATCACCTCAATAGGGACCAAATGAAAAAAACAGTCCTCTCCCACCCCACACACTATAAAAGATTAGAAAGAAATATAAGAGGGCTAGTGACTTGACTTGTAATTGTTAAGGTTGTTACCACTCACAAATTGCCCATTCTCTTGTCAGCCTAAAATTCTTTAGTTCTTATTTATAATGTAACCCACCGTCTCTTTTTTCTTTATCCACTTTATATAAGTTTTTTTCATAGTCACCTTTCCGAAACAAACATAAAAATGAAATCCTCCTACTTTATACCCGTGATGTTTTTTTTAATCTTTTCAATTAATAAAACATAGTAGGTAGAATTGCATAAACGAGCAAGCAATATTTTGTACCCATAAGTCACTCGACTAGATAAAAGTAATTAAAACATTGCTTAATACCATGTAAAAAATAAAATTGAATCGGCAATCATGATATATAAAATCAATATGTATCGCCTACTATAATGTTAAAATTGAGCATCCTCAAATTAGTAAAACAGAATGTCAGAACAGAATAATTTGTATGATCACTTGTTAACCTTGAGAAATTGAGGTTGGTTTGTTTTTGTTAATATACATATAGTATCAACTTTGTTTGTTCATGTTGTAGACAGAAAGGAAAATGAACAAAAGGAGCAAAGAAAGCTGACACATGAGTTGACACCATTATATAACATGTATAATATATTGATAATGTTAAGTTTTGTTGAATGATTTACAAAAAATTCAGGAAGAAGGAGAATCAGATGAAATCCTCTTTAGTACTCAAAAATGAAGAAAATAACTTATAAGATATTTTAAAATATCAGAAGATATTCCATAAAAGGAGAAAGATTCGCTTCATTAAATGAACTGCTTAAATCATAGAATTTTCGCGTCTCTCTTCTATGTATAAATTGTATTTAGTTAGATTTTTCTTTTAGTCTTTACTTATTCTTGGAAATTGAATATTCCTTATTCATTTTCATAAGAAGAAAAAAATTTTGGGTTGCCTTCTATATACAACTTCCAACAGCTAGTAGTAGTTCAATCACTATTATATAAGCATTGAAAGTCAAAGGAAGAGATATACTTTTGTCTCAACCTTCTCTAGTTTTTTGCTCTACTTTACTCAAGCATTGTATTCTTTTAAAATTTACTGTGTACTAAAAATGAAAGTAGAGAAACACATAATTGGTGAGGTGTTGTATCAAAGTGAGAAAGAAAGAAAGAGAGATGAGTCATACCCAAAAAACTTGACTTAATCATTGTAATTGATCTTATGGATAAAGAAATAGTAGAATCTCTTACAACCCAAGGAGATTGGAGTAAGACCTGTTAGAGGTCCAAACCAATATTAAATTTCTGGTGTTATTTACCTTCAATAATTTATTTTTTGAGTTTCTCTTTACTGCATCAATAGTCGACTATCTGTCTAAGAAAGTCGACTATCTAATAAAAAATAAGTAATTCACCCCACCCTCTTACTACTTTCAATTGGTATCAGAGCGAAGACTCATAATTATTTATTAACAGCAAGTGGGAAAGATCATGGCACAAATGATTGTTAGAGCTTTATTTTTTGAAGGAATCTCAAACTAGACCTCCTTATTTCAATGGAAAATATTTCTCTTATTGAAAAATAAGAATGAATACTTTCATCCAGTCTTATGATGTCAAAGTTTAAAGGTAATCAAACTTGGTGATCTTTCACTTGTTTCTACAAGAAAGGATAAAGATTGAAAGAAATTAGAAAATGGTGAGAAATCCACTAATAACATTCCATTCTTGGAGAATTATACTGATGAATAAATAAAAATCATTCAGATCAACTTTAAGGCAAAAAATATTTTGTATAATACAATCAACGTTGAAGAATAAGAGAAGATCTCCTGCTATAAAATTAATAAAGAAATATAAAATAAATTGAAAGTGACATATGAAGCAACTAAGAAGGTCAAACAAACTCTTGTAAGTTTATTAGTCTATGACTATGAACTTTTCAAGATGAAGGATGGTGAATCCATTGAAGAAACATTTGTTAGGTTTAGCAAAATTGTTGAAGAACTCAAAGCTGCGGGAAAAACCTAACCTGTAGCAGATCAGATCACCAGAATTCTCAAAAGTTTGTTTCCTCAATGGCTCTCTAAAATTGTGGCTCTTGAAAGTATGAATTTAAACAAGATGAGGATATCTCATTGCCTTTGAAAAGGCTCAGCTTAATAAGAAAGATCAACAGCAAGATGAAAAGAAGAAAATTATGAAATTTAAAGACATAGATAAAGAAAAAAAAAAGATGAAGCCCTGAATACAGCTGAATTTGCTCTCATCACAAGGACAATTGTGGAGAATCACAAAAAATTCAGAAATCAAAAAAGGAAAAAAACAAATTACTCAAGGAAAAAATAACATGTTGATCAGAACAGAATTGATGGTAAGTGTTATAATTGTCGTAGATATGGTCATACTGCTTATGATTGTCCAAAATCTAGAAGAGGGCCCTCTAAAGGAAATCGAAAGGCCTTCAGCTATTGGGGAGATAGAGAACAATTAGACCATAAAAATAATAATATTGAAGACTGTTGTTTCATGACAGTTGGAGAATCTAGTCTAGTAAGAACCAATTCCAGTAATGACTTTTCTAAGCTACAAAATTTGCTAGACCTTGCCATGGTTGATTTAAATAAAGCTTATGATGAAAAAAATATTTTATTAAGATAAACAAGAGACTGAGAATTTAAACTTGAAGTTTATGAAACTGAAAAAGATTATTTGCAAGAAGAATTTGGTGATTTAAAAATCAAAATTAATAGCTTTGAAAAATCTTTCAGTCATAGTATGGTCAGATCAAATCAGTTGACTAGCACAACTTAGTCAATTGACCTATCTGATAGTGGTATGCATGATAATAGATATTCTAGATGTGAAGGATCTCAATGATCAACTAATTACAGTAAGTCAACAAAAGAAAGCAGTTACAGTTGTAGTACCTGTTATAACAAGTATTATAGCAGTGATAAATCTCAAAGGTCAACTAACTTAAGTCAGTCGACCATAGGACTCAGTCATAATACCTGTTATACAATCACTTATTAAAACTATATTTTTTGTTATCACTGTAGGAAGTCTGATCATAAATATTACAATTGCAGATTTTATTCTAGAAATCTTGATAAATGAATTTGGAGACCTAAAACTAAGTCAACAAATTCAAGGACTAATCATAAGGGACCCAAGAATACTTAAATATCGAGAAATAAGTAATACATTTATTTTGCAGGAACTCCACTCAAAATGTAAAGGAAAATGATATCTTGACAGTGGATGTTCAAATCACAAGACTAAAAGCAAGAATTTATTTAAAACAGTAACTGATTTTGATAGAGTTCCATCATCTTTGGAGATAAATTCAAAGTCAAAGTAATAGGTATTAGTACTATATATATTCTTTAATAATTCATGTGATATTATTAATGTATATTTGATCAAAAAATTTGAAGTACAATTTATTGAGTATCAGTCAATTATGTGATATTGGATTGGCGGTAAGGTTTAAAAAGAAAGAATGCATAATTGAAAATTATGAAAAGTAAATTCTTGCTGGAAACAGACACAGAAATGTGTATTTACTAGATTCCATCAAAAAGACAGAAGAACATATATGTCTCGCGTCCATCTCTGAGGATTCCTAGATTTAGCATAGAATAGTTGGTCATACAAGTTAGAGGCATATTGAAAATTAGTCAAGCATGAACTTGTTACTAGACTTTCAAATTTTAATTTTAAAAAAACTCACATTTGTGATGCCTGTCAGCTTGATAAGCAAATTACAAATTCCTTCTATTAAAGATATTGTAGCTACAACTAAACCTTTGCAGCTACTTCATATGAATTTATTTGGTCCCACTAAAAATGGTAGCATTGGTGGTAAAATATATGCTTTTGTAATTTTTGATGATTATTTTTTATTTACTTGGGTCATGTTTTTAGCTAATAAAGATGATACTTTAAAGAATTTTGAAGTATTCTATGAAAAGGTTCAAAGCGACAAAGGTTACTATATTTCTGCTATTAGACGTGATCATAAGGGAAAGTTTGAAATAAAGATTTTAAAATCTTGTATAATGATCATGGTTAAATTCATAACTTCTTTACTCCAAGATCTCTCAATAAAATATGTGCTTGAACGAAAAAATAAAACTCTTCAAGACATAGCTCGAACCATGATCGGTGAACATTCTCTACCACATATATTTGGATAGAAGTTGTCAACACTTCCTGTCATATTTTAAACGGGTGCCTCATCAGGCCAATTCTGAAAACTCCTTACGTGATTTAGAACAACAAAAGACCAACAATTGGGTACTTTCAAGCATTTGGATTTAAATGCTTTGTTCATAACAATGGAAAGGACAACATTGGTAGGTTTGATCAACGAAGCGCTGAAGATGCTCCTATAAGATATTTCAATTCTTGTAGATCTTATAGAATTTTCAATAAGCGTACTCTTTACATTGAAGAATCTATTTATTTATTTTTTGTATGATACTAACAATGCTAAAGAATGTTAGCACTATAGATGATGAGGTTGAGCAGGTTAAAATAAATAAATCATTCTCAACTGAAGCTAGTTTTGCTCTAATTCTACTACTACTAAGGCTGAACAACCAGCTGCTACTTTGAATGAACTATTTGCACCTGAAACTATTCTAAATGAATGGAGAAGTGAACCTAACTGGTGAATCATGGAGTGGGGGGAGGTGTACCACCTTATGAGGTACCAGGTCCCTTATAGTCAGATACAATAATAAAATAGTACAACAGTAAAGAAATAAAATTTTGTAGAAAAATAAAGAATACAATGGTTTAACATGAAAACCTCCTTGCACAAGGAAGGAAAAAACACTGCTTGCCCTCAGAAGCACTCAAAAATTTATTATAATTAAACTCATGATTACATACTCCATTGCAGCTTGGCTCTAAGCTCCAGTATTTGTAATAACTCTATTACAAACTCACCTTGACAACTCTACCAAGACCTCCTCTCAGTATTGATTAACTCTAATCAATATCAACTCAGGTAACTCTATTTAAGCACTCTAAAGACACAAGAAAGGCATTACTCTTATAAGATGAGTAATTTAATTACAAATCAAGACTTGACTCAAGAATAATTACTCTCTCAGCATGTAAAAATTTAAAACTTGAGCAATATTGAGTTTTTGCCCTTTTCTTCTTTCAATAATTAGATAGAAAAAACCATTGAATTGAGAAGCATTCTTTTTTATTTATAGTAGGATAATGATTAGGGTAGAATTTTAATTGGGCCAAGTGTCTTGATTGATACACAACTCACCTTACACTAACAGATAAATATGCGCAGACATGTGATAGTTGTACTGAATTCATGAAGACCTAGGGACCTGGTCCTTTGTTGTCAGCTAATTATCATCAAAACAAGATATAGTACTGACTACCGAAAGAAATTTATTATTGGTAAACCAAGTGAATGAATGAAGACTAAGGCTTCTATCAAAAGAAATGTAAATATTGTCCTCATATCTCAGCTTGAATCAAAGAAAACAAATGAGGTTTTAGAAGATGACAATTGGTTCAAGGCAATAGAAGAAGAACTTGAGCAATTTGACAAAAACAATGTGTGGACTCTTGTTCTTAAATAAAACAATGCCTCCATCATTGGAATCAAATGGGTGTACAAAAATAACATGAATGAATCAGGTAAAGTTGTGCGAAACAAAGCTCATTTAGTTGTTCAAGGCTACTCGCAACAAGTGGGAGTTGACTATGATAAAATTTTTGCACCTGTTGCAAGGTTAAAAGTCATTAAAATTTTACTTGCTTATGCTTCCTATAAAGGTTTTAAATTATTTTAAATGGATGTAAAAAGTTCTTTTCTAAATGGTCTTATTGATTAAAAAGTTTTTTGTAATACAACCCCAGATTTTGAAAATCCTAAATTTCTATATCATGTGTTTAAAATCTCAAAAACTCTCTATGATTTAAAACAAGCTCCTCGAGCTTGGCATGATAGACTGAGCGATTTTTTAATTGATCATAACTTCTCAAGAGAAAAAATTGACACAACTCTATTTATCAAAAAAATATCCTCCAAAAATTTGATCATTCAAATTTATGTTGACATATTATTTTTGGAAGCTCTAATGCTACTTTATATAAGAATTTCTTTAAATTAATTGAAAGTGAATTTGAAATGATCATAATGAAAGAATTGATATTCTTTTTGGGATTACAAATCCATCAGTCAACTGAAGGTACGTTCATCTCCCAAGGTAAGTACATCAAAGAACTTATTCAAAAAGTTGAGATGAAAAATACTACACCATCCAATACTCTTATGCATTCTACTTGTATTCTTGAATCAAGCAATAATGGAAAGAATGTCAATGAAACTAACTATCGAGGTATCATTAACTCTCTCTTGTATCCTACAACTAGTCGACCTGATATTTTTTCAGTGTCTGTAAATATGTCAGGTTTCAGTCTGCTCCTAAAAAAACTCACCTGATTGCTGTAAAACATATTATAAGATATCTTACTGGCAATAGTTTCTATGGCTTATGGTATTCTAAGTCAAACGAGATTGTTTTAAAATATTTCTCAGATGAAAATTATGCAAGTAACAAAGTTGATAGAAAAAGAATCAAGGGTACTAGTCAATTCATGAGAAAATCTTATCTCGTGGAATAGCAAGAAGCAGAATTGCATCTCTCTATCTGCTATTGAATCTGAGTATATTGCTATTGGGTTATGTTGTACTCAAATTCTTTTGATGTCTTATGAACTAAGTGATTATGATTTATCTTTTAAACTTGTGAATATTTTTTTTAATAATTCGAGTGCTATTTATTTGTCTAAAAATTTTGTGCATCATTCTAGAGCAAAATATATTGATATTAAGTATTATTTTATTAGAGATCATGTGATAAAAAGTGATAATGAATTGTCATTTATTAGCTGATTTTCAGTTAGCAAATATTTTTACTAAATCCCTGCTAGAATAACAATTTTGTGTTTTTAGAAAATCACTTGGAATTATTGAAAAATCTTTTTGAAAAATATTCTTTCATATCTGATATATAATTTGCGTATGAAAGTGGTTTTTTAGTAATGTTGATTTGATTGATGTACTAGTCCATTGATTCCTTTCTTGCCGTCTGTTCTAAGTTCTGTAGAAGACACGTGTGGCGCCTCTCCGATCTCCAGGGCAACTTTTTAGACACTTCTTGCATCGATTCACTCTTTTTCCTCTCTATATATTTGATTCTCCTTTTTTTCTTTAACTTCATTCTCTCTCTCTATAATCATAATGGCCAAAGGCTTCAAGATATCCACTCCAAGAAATAGGAAAAGCTTTCATGGCAAAGAAAAAGGGAAAGCCTCTTCCCAGTCCCCCTAGACTCAAACTTCACTAATCAAATTCATCCTCGAGCCTTTTCTAATTGCTCTCACTCTAGTAAGTGTTCTCTTGTCCGTGATGACTCTGAGAGTCCTAAAAAGAAAGTGAAGTTCGATTTTGATAGTTCTCTAAATATGAAAATTAATTTTTAGAGACCCACAAACAAAACTCTCTTTCACTCTATAAAGGGATTATCTCTTGTTCATGGTAGGATCATTGACTTAGACCTTCTCGAATCTCTGTATTGTCCCATAAAAACTCGATTTGAATTTTAAGGTTGGAGAAATATTTTTTCCTCCACACGTGCTTTTGTAAGACCCCACAAAATCCTGAACTAAATTTAGTCCTTTAGGCTTGTCAAGGGGTCCCAAACTTAGAATATTTTAGCTAAGTACTCAGACTTAGTGTCATTTTAGCCTATGAAGGTTGGAAATCTTATTTTGTGATCTTTACATCCATTAAATATTGATGTTTAGGTTGATTCAACATCAAGAATGTCCATAGGTGTTATTGGACAAGTTTTGGATTTTTCAAACTTTATTTGAAGCTCCTTTAAAATCTTAAAACAGTGGATCAACGTGATCTTGGTGCGCCGTGTCGACTATCACATTGATAAATATTTTTCCCAGCTCCCATCATCAATTTACAGTAAGTCGATGCAGACTCGACGCGATGCATTGGCTATCGTATCAATGCTAATGATGCGGCGCGTCGGTCTGCATGTTCATGGTGCAATTTTCAGTCATTAAAAGACCGCATTCTTAGGGGTATTTGGGTCTTTTTTCCTCAACCCTCATCCCTCAAAACACAAAATTAAACACTTTATAGAGAAAATATAGTCATTCTTTCTCAAATCTCTCAAGAACAAAACCCTAAAAGCTTCAATTTCAAATCAAAGGCATAAGATTCCACCATAAACTTTCAGAAATTCTTCAACAAAGCTATGTAAAGTTTTTATCCAAGGGTTCCTTCAACCTTTGGAGTCCAAGAATCTCTTTTGAACTTCAAGTAATTGGTTTTTATGATTTCCATGTTTGTAATTAAAGTGTATCCATGATTGTTATTTGGATTAAGTTTGTAATTCATGATTATATATATATCTCATGTGAAATTGATCATTTATGTATGTAGATTCATGTGAACCCATGATAAACCCTTGAATTATGATGCTCACTTGTTGTTCAATACTATGTGCATATATTGTACTTACCAAGTGCTTAATAAATCATCCATGTAAACTATAAAGAGAATGAAGTCATGTCAAGTTAGCTTATGTGCAAGTTATATTATGCAAGTGTTTGTCAAAATGCCCTAATGAATGAATGATGAGCAAGTACTTAGCTTATATGTTTCAAGTTGTGACATGTCTCTTAATTTATGCTATCGAGCCCTGGGGGTACTTGTACCCGACAATTTAGCTGATTACCTAGAGCCATGGTCAGTCATAGAACAGTATCAGTCATGACATGATTAGTAGTACACTCAGTCAGTTACAGAACCTAGGAAAACTCAGTATAATCAGTATTAGTCCAGTCTAATTCAGTATCCAGTTTAGACCTCAGTAAACTCAGTCAGCTAATAGGATTCAGTAGTATTCCGTAAGTCAACAAAATTCAGTGAACTCAGTTCAGTCTAGCTAAACAGTAATTTCAGTAACCGTTCAGTCCATCCTAGTACATGCTAGAAATCAGTTCAGTGTCTATTCAGTTGGGAGTAGGATTCAGCATCGAGTTAACCTATGGATAGGGGCATTTCTGTCAGCAAAGGGTTTGACCCTTAGCAGCAGTCCCTGTGTTACAGAACTACGTAGCCTGCGTAGGTTGAGGTATATTCCTACCAGATATTATGAGGGTTGATATTTCTCATTTGAGTTTTTCTGCCAGCGAGGGTTAAAGAAAAAGCTTCCTATCAGGGAGGGTTAACTCAAAGCTTTTCCTTATCCATGGCATGGTATTGACACCCTTCTAATAGGGTTACAGGTTAGACACTAATCAGTTTAGAGAGGGGTATGTTGATTAGAAGATTATTTTCCATAGTTTTAGTTCCAGTCTCAGTCTCAGAATAGAACTCAGTTTAATTTTACAGATTCAGGACTACGAGATATAGTCACTCAGCTCAGTACGAACTCAGTATGGTTCCACAGTATTTAGAACTGTTAGATTTATTCATTTAGATAATCAGTAATACAGTATTTATAAACTTAATTATCGGTTATCAGTATTTAGATTCAGTACTCAGTATTAGCACGATCTCAGGTACAATTTATGTATTCATGCATGTACTCTTACTCAGTTACACTCATGTTATTCCGTTATTATTGTGCATGCATATGAACCCATGCATATCAGCCTACCTCACTGAGCATACCAGTACGTTCAAAGTACTGACGCATATTTTTCTTTGCGCTATGATAGCTTATATTATAGGTTCAGACGTACGAATTTCAGAGCACCCTTAGCAGAACACATTCTCAGCTTTCAGAGTAGTGGTGAGTCCTCACAATTCGAGGACATGCTTATTATTTAATGTACTTTAGTTTTATTTCAGTACATGGAGTTAGTTGGGGGCTTGTCCTATCAACTCCACAGTTCAAACAATTAGAGGCTTTGTCAGACTAGAGTATTTTCAAAAAGTTGTTCAGTTTTTCAGTACTTATATTTAGTTTTTGTATGTTGATATCGCATTCAGATTTACTTATAGATTTAAACCTTATGGCATATGTTTTTGCCTATTTCTGCAATCATTACAATATTTATTATACAGTTATTACAGCAGGTACCAGTCATGGGTTAACTTTGGTCTTTCGGGATTATGAGCATCATATAGCATCCGGTGTACGAACTCAGGGCATTACAAACTTGGTATTAGATCCTAAGGTTCAACAGTGTCCTAGGAAGTCTAAAAGCCACATCTAGTAGAGTCTTATGCATGGGTGTGTTATGCGCCACACTTATTGACAGGAGGCTACGGGATGTTTTAGGAAAAGTTTTCCTTCTTTTAGTATTTATGTTGTACAAGTGAGCATGAGCTCCAGTTACACTCTCTTTCTAATCCTAGATTCTCTTCTGTTTACCTAATATGCCTCCAAAGAGGACTCAGGGAAGAGAAACGGGAGACTAATCAACCCCTCCGCCCATCCATCTAGATATTGTGGGCGAGCATGTCTCCCACGCGGAGTTCAGAGCAACTTTCACCACCCTAGCTCATTCTGTGACAGCCCAGAATGAATGCCCAACTGCCGTTCTAGCTAACCTAGTGGCCAATACTGCTGTTTTTAGAATTCAGGACTTCACCCGAATAAACCCTCCATCATTTACTGGGTTTAAGTCAGATGAGGACCCTCAGGAATTTCTTGATCAGGTGTAGAAGGTTACCGATATCATAGGATGACTGCTATTAATAGTGTAGTGTTGGCCACATATCAGTTACAGGATGTGGCTCACTCATGGTTCAAACAGTGAAAGGTAAAAAGGGTCACAAATACAGGGCTCATAGAATGGGAGGAGTTTGCAGTTGTTTTTATGGATACATTCTTTCCGCAGGAGTTAAGGGAAGCAAAGGTTTTAGAATTAATAAACCTAAAGTAGGTCAATATGACAGTGCAGGAGTGTTCCCTCAAGTTTACTTAGTTAGCCAGATATGCCCAGCATGCTGTAGCAGATAGCATATTGAAGATGAGTAAGTTTGTATTAGGGGTGTTTAGTAGTATGGTCAAGGAGCGTAAGAACGCAATGCTTATTAAAGAGATGTACACAACCAGGCTCATGGTACATGCTCAGCTGATAGAGGAGGCTCAGAATAGGGAGAATAAGAGATCGAGAGTAAGTAGTTTTAATTTCACTTAGCCTAAGTTAGAGGGTGGGAATCAATCTCAGTTTCGTCTAAACTCCTCAGTTCCAACTCTATCCTCAGCCAGTGCTCCAGTTCTAAAATTCAGACATAGAAACAGAGATAGGGTATCAAGCCCTAAACCCCAGGGCAGTGTTAGCAGTGCTTGAACCAATTCCCTTTGCCAAAAGTGCAGAAGAAACCACTAGGGTATCTACAGAACTGACAGTGATATGTGTTTCAAATGTAGCAAGCCAGTCCACAGAGTCACATAGTATCGTCAGATGTATTTGCAGAGTTAGCATACCGTCCCCCAGCTCAGTTTGGTCGCCCGAATCAGCAGGGTGCCTCATCCAGTGCCACCAGTGGGCAGAGCCCAATAGACTCTATGCTCTTCAGTCTCGACAGGATCAGGAAAGTTCTCCTGATATGGTCAATGGTATGTTACAAGTTTATCATTTGCATGTTTACACTTTGCTAGATCCAGGAGCTTCTTTGTCTTCTGTTACTCCTTATATAGCAGTTGATTTCAGAGTCAGTCCTTAAATTCTTGCAGAGCCCTTCTCAGTTTCTACCCCAGTGGGTAAATCTATCATAGCCCGATGGGTATACAAGAACTGTCCGATTATGATATATCAGAAAGTCACTTTAGCAAACTTAGTCGAATTATAGATGACTGATTTTGATATCATTCTCAATATGGATTGGCTTCATTCCTGCTATGCCTCAGTCGACTGTAGAAACAGAATTGTTCAATTTTAGTTTTTGAATGAACCCATCCTAGAGTATAGGGGTAGTACTTCAGCACTTAGGGGTCAGCTTGTTTCTTACCTTCGGGCTAGAAAAATGATAGATAAGGGATATGTATACCATCTCGGTCGAGTCCAGGACTCTAGTTCAGAAGCCCCTACTCTTGAATCAGTATCAGTAGTATGTGAATTCCTAAATATATTTCCCGAAGATCTTCCCGGAGTTTCTCCCGAAAGGGAAATTGATTTTGGAATTGATCTCCTTCCAGATGCTTAGCCCATATCTATCCCGCCATATAGAATGTCTCCAGCAGAACTCAAAGAATTAAAAAAGCAGTTGAAGGATCTCTTAGATAAGAGATTCATCAGACCCAGTTTTTCTCCGTGGGGTGCACTAGTTTTATTCGTGCGTAAGAAAGATAATTCCCTCAGAATGTGTATATATTACTGTCAGTTAAATAAAGTTAAGTTCAATAACAAATATCCACTTCCCAGAATTGATGACTTGTTTGACCAACTTCAGGGTGCCAGTTACTTCTTCAAGATAGACCTCAGATCAGGCTATCATCAGCTCAGAGTCAGAGAATATGACATCCCAAAAATAGCTTTCAAAACTTAGTATGGTCACTTCAAATTCTTAGTCATGTCCTTTGGTCTTACCAATGCCCCAGCAGCTTTCATGGACTTGATGAATCGTGTGTTCAAGAAGTACTTGGACATGTTCATCATAGTCTTCATAGATGACATTCTTGTCTACTCCCACAGTGAGCATGATCATTCAGACCATCTCAGAATAGTATTTCAAACTCTCTAAAACCATCAGTTATTTCCCAAATTTAGTAAATACAAATTTTGGCTAAGGTCAATAGCTTTTCTTGGTCATATAATTTCTGATGATAGCATTAGAGTTGATCCCCAAAAGAACAAAGCAGTGAGAAATTGGCCTAGGCCTATCTCTCCATCAGATATCAAGAGTTTCTTAGGTTTAGCTAGCTATTACCGATGGTTCACTGAGAATTTTCATCTATTGCATCCCCTATGTCTAGATTGACTCAGAAGAAAGTCAAATTTCAATGGTCATATTCTTATGAAAAAAGTTTTTAGGAGTTGAAGACTCAACTTACTACAACTTCAGTTTTGACCCTACCTGATGGTTCTGATGGTTTTATTGTGCACTGTGACACTTCCAGGGTTAGATTGGGTTCTGTTTTGATGCAGAGAGGTAAGTTCATAGCCTATGCCTCTAGACAACTTAAGCCTCATGAGAAAAATTACCCTACTCATGATCTTGAGTTGGCAGTTGTAGTCTTTTCCTTAAAGATTCAGAGACACTATTGTATGGTGTGCACGCTGATGTGTTCACTGATCATAAGAGCCTGCAGTATGTGTTCTCTCAGAAAGACCTTAACCTCTGTCAGATAAGGTGATTGGAGTTGTTGAAAGACTATGACATAGGTGTTTTGTATCTTCCGAGCAAGGCCAATGTAGTGGCTAACGCTCTCAGTAGAATGTCTATGGGTAGTGTTTCCCATGTTGAGATAAGTAAAAAGAAGTTAGCTCTAGAAGTTCATTAGCTATCCTGACTAGGTATCCACTTAGTCGATTCAACAAAAGGTAGTGTGTGGGTGCAGAGTAACTCAGAATCATCCTTAGTTTCCAAAGTGAAGGAAAAGTAAGATAGGTATCCCAATCTAGTCCATTTGAAGGAATCAGTCAAAAATCAAAAGGTAGAGGTTTTCTCCCAAGGGGGAGATGGTGTTTTGAGTTATTAGAGTCGACTATGTGTTCAGGAACGGATAACTTGAGGCAGTGAATTCTTTCAGAAGTGCATGGTGCACGTTACTCTATTCATCTAGGGGCTACGAAGATATACCGTGATTTGTGGGAGATATATTAGTGGAGTGAGATGAAAAGATATATTGCAGAGTTTGTGGCTAAGTGCTCAATATGTCGGCAGGTTAAGATTGAGCATCAGAAGCCTAGTGGGTCCATGCAGGAGTTCATCCCACCTGGAAATGGGAAAAAGTGAACATGGACTTTGTGATGGGTTTGCCTCGTGCTCGTCGTTAGCATGATTCAGTTTGGGTCATTGTAGACAGGATAACCAAATCAGTTTATTTTCTACCAGTCCATACCTCTTACTCAGTCGAGGATTATGCCAAACTCTATATTAGGGAGTTGGTCAGATTGCACAGTGTTCTATTATCCATTATCTCAGATAGAGGTACCCAGTTCACCTCTTATTCCTAGAAAGCATTCCAAAAGGGTCTTGGTACCCGAGTTCACCTCAGTACAACTTTTCATCCTCAGAAAGATGGTCAAGAAGAATGGATCATTCAGACTTTAGAAGATATACTGCGAGTATGTCCGATAGACTTTAAGGGTAGTTGGGATGACCACTTGCTTTTGATTGAGTTCGCATATAACAACAGCTATCACTCCAGTATTTAGATGGCTCCGTTTGAGGTGTTTTATGGGAGGAGGTGTAGATTTCCCATTGGTTGGTTTGAAGTGGGTGAGGCTATAGTGTTAGGGCCTGACTTGGTGTTTGATACCTTAGAGAAAGTCCAGTTGATCAGGGAAAGGCGTAAGACAGCTCAGAGACAGCAAAAATCATACTTAGATGTGCGCAAAAAGGATCTCAAGTTTAAAATTGGTGACTATGTGTACTTGAATATCTCTCCTATGAAAGGAGTAAAGCGGTTTGGAAAGAAGGGGAAACTCAGTCCCCGATATGTCTGTCCTTTCCAAATTCTCAGCCATTTTGAAAAGGTAGATTACGAGCTTGAGTTGCCTTCAGATCTATCTTCAGTCCATCCAGTGTTTCATGTCTCCTTGCTAAAGAAATGCATAGGTGATCCATCAGCCATAATCCCCATCGAGGGCATAGATGTTCAGAACAGTCTCTCTTACAAAGAGATTCTAGTCAAAATTCTTGATTATAAGATTCATAAACTGAGGAACAAAGAAGTCCCTCTAGTCAAAGTTCTATGGCGGAATCAGTCTGTTGCGGGAGCTATTTAGGAAGCATAAGTAGATATGTGGACCAAGTACCCTCATCTCTTGTCCATAAACTCGGATTTAGCTCAAGGTAATAGTTTTCCCTAAGTTTATTCAGTTTTATGTTCAGATTCCAGTTACAAACTTGGCATCAGTTACCATTCATGTTCAGTCATATGTTCATGAGTCTGTTTAGTTATGTATTCATGCATCAGTCAAGCATGTCCAGTATGAGAAATTCAGCTTATCAGTATTCCCGGTTTTGCATTCATGAATCATGTTTAGCTATGTAATCATGCATCAGATATGCATGCTAAGTATGATAATTCAGTGTATCAGTGATCTCAGTCATGAAACTATGCTTCAGTTGTGCATGACAATGTCTAAGTCTAGTCTTTTTGTATTCTCAGTCTCAGCAATCTCATTCGAGGATGAATGTTCTCAAGAGGGATATAATGTAAGACCCCGCAAAATTCCGAGCTTAATTCAGTCCTTTAGGCTTGTCAAGGAGTCCCAGACTTAGAATATTTTAGCTAAGTACTCAGACTTAGTGTCATTTTAGCCTACAAAGGTTGGCAAACTTATTTTACGACCTTTATATCTATTAAATATTGATGTTTAGGTTGATTCATGATTAGGAATATCTATAGGTGTTTTCAGACAAGTTTTGGATTTTTCGTACTTCACTTGAAGTTCCATTGGAATCTTAAAATAGTGGATCAAAGTGATATTGGCGCGCTGCATCGACTATCGCATTGATAAATGTTTTCTCCAGCTCCCAACGTCAATTTCCAGTAAGTCGACGTAAACTCAATACGATGCGTTGGCTATCGCTTCAATGCCAACGATGCGATGCGTCGGTCTGTACATCGATGGTGCAGCTTTCAGTCATTAAAATACCACATTTTTAGGGGTATTTGGGTCTTTTTTCCTTGACCCTCAGCCCCCAAAACACGAAACTAAATACCCTATAGAGCAAATATAGTCATTCTTTCTCAAAATCTCTCGAGAACAAAATCCTAGAAGCTTCGATTTCAAATGAAGGGAACAAGATTCCACCATAAACTTTCAAAAATTCTTCAACAAAGGTATATAAAGTATTTATCCAAGGGTTCCTTCCACCCTTGGAGTCGAAGAATCTCTTTTGAACTTCAAGTAATTGATTTTTATGATTTCCATATTTGGAATTAAAGTGTATCCATGATTGCTATTTGGATTAAGTTCCTAATTCATGATTATATATATATATATATTTCATGTGAAATTGATCATTTATGTGTGTAGATTCATGTGAACCCATGATAGACCCTTGAATTATGATGCTCACTTGTTGTTCAATACTATATGCATATAGTGTGCTCACCAAGTGCTTAATAAATTGTTCATGTGAACTATTAAGAGAATGAAGTCATGTCAAGTTAGCTTATGTGCAAGTTATATTATGCAAGTGTTTGTCAAAATGCCCCAATGAATGAATGATGATCAAGTACTTAGCTTATATGTTTCAAGTTATGACATGTCTCTTAATTTATGCTATCGAGCCCTGGGGGTACTTGTACCCAACAATTTAGCTAATTACCTAGAGCCATGGTCAGTCATAGAACAGTATCAGTCATGACATGATCAGTAGTACTCTCAGATAGTTACAAAACTCAGGAAAACTTAGTAGAATCAGTATTAGTCTAGCCTAATTTAGTTCCAGTTCAGACCTCAGTAAACTCAGTCAGCTAATAGGATTCCGTAGTATTCCGTAAGTCAACGAAACTCAGTGAACTTAGTTCAGTCTAACTAAACAGTAATTTCAGTCACCATTTAGTCCAGCCTAGTACAGGCTAGAAATCAATTCAGTGTCTATTCAGTTAAGAGTAGGATTCAGCATCAAGTTAACCCAGGGATGGAGGCATTTCTGTTAGCAGAGGGTTTGACCCTTAGCAGTAGTCCCTGCGTTACAAAACTATTTAGCCAGCGTAGGTTGAGGTATCTTCCTATCAGATATTATATGGGTTAATATTTCTCATCTGAGTTATTCTGCCAACGAGGGTTGACAAAAGAGCTCTCTGTCAGATAAGGTTAAATCACAGCTTGTCCTTACCCATGGCACGATATTGACACTCTTCCAACTGAGGTTACAGGCTGGACCCCAATCAGTTTACAAAGAGGCATGTCGGTTAGATGATTACCTCTCACAGTCTTAGTTCTAGTATCAAAATAAAACTCAGTTCAGTTTTGCAGATTTAGGACTATCAGATATAGTTAGATAGCTCAGTAAAAAACTTAGTATGGTTCCACAATATTCAGAACTACCAGATACAGTCATTTAGGTAATCAGTAATAAAGTATTCATAAAATTAGATATCGGTTATCAGTATTCAGATTCAGTACTCAGTATTAGCATGATCTTAGTTATAGTCTATGTATTCCTGCATGTACTCTTACTCAGTCTTACTCGTGTTATTCAGTTATTATTGCGCATGGTATGAACCCATGCATATCAGCCTACCTTACGGGCTTCAGAGCACCCTTAGCAATACAGATTCTCAGCTTTCAGAGTAGTGGTGATTCCTCATAGTTCGAGGGCATACTTATTATTTACAGTACTTCAATTTTATTTCAGTAGATAGAGTTAGTTAGGGGCTTGTCCCATCAACTCCACAGTCTTGACTGTTAGAGGCTTTTTCGAACTAGAGTACTTTCAGACAGTTGTTCAGTTTTTTAGTACTTATATTCAGTTTTGATATTTTGATACCGCATTCAGATTTATTTACAGATTTGAACCTTATGATATATGTTTCTTCCTATTTCCATAACCATTACAGTATTTATTACATAATTATTGCAGCAGGTACCAGTCATGAGTTAGCTTATGGTCCTTTGGGATTATGAGCATTGTGTAGCATCCGGGGTACAAACTCGAGGTGTTACAGCTTTTGAGCCTCTTATTCAATTATTTTATACAAATTTTTGTTCAATCAGATATGGTGAGTTTGAAACCCTTGTTATGAAAAAATCATATTTCTTGGCTGTGCTATATTTGATATTATTTTGATATTAACTGTTTTGGGTTCTCTACCTCCTCTAAAAATCCTTGGTCATCTGACTTTGATGTGTCGTTTGAGGATGCTAAATGTGCTATTAATTTAGACAATTGTGATCATCTTCTCTCTGCTTTTGGTCCAAAACATCTATTCTTTATTTATCCTATTTTATTTTTGGGACTGTAAATAGACATAAACTCATGAATTCTTTTTCCTATTTCATGCTATATATGTTCCCTAGTTTTCTCTGCATGTGTTTTTGGTTGATGTCAAATAGGGGCGAATGATATGCAATATTCTATGCAGGAGATAAATCTCCAAATTCTCACTCATTTAAGGGGAGAAAATGCCAGTAACTCAGGGGGGGTCTAGTAGGAAAGTTATCTGTTTACCTGTTTGTTGCCATCCATCAAAAAGGAGAGATTGATAATGTTAAGTTTTGATGAATGATTTGCAAGAATTCAGAAAGGGGTATCAGATGAAATCCTCTTTAGTACTCAAAAAGGAAGAAAATATCTTAAAAGATATTTCAAAATATCAGAAGATGTTCCACATAAGGAGGAAGATTTGATTCATTAAATGAATTTCTTAAATCATGGAATTTTCATGTCTCTCTTCTATGTACAGATTGTACTCAGTTAGATTTTTGTAGTCTTTACTGATTCTTAGAAATTGGTTATTCCTTATTCATTTTCTTAAGAAGAAATTTTTTTTTGTTGCCTTCTATATACAATTTTCAACGACTAGTTGTAATCCAATCACTACTATATAAGCATTGGAAGTCAAAGGAAGAGATATACTTTTGTCCAACCTTCTCTAGTTCTTTGTTCTACTTTACTTAAGCATTGTATTTTCTTAAGGCTTACTATATACTCCAAAAGAGAGGAGAGAAACACATAGTTAGTAAGGCATTGTACTCAAAAAGAGAGAGAAAAAACACATAGTTGGTAAGACATTGTATCAAAGTGAGAAAGAAAGAAAGAGAGAGAAATCATAGTCAAAAAGTTTAACTCAATCATTGTACTTGATCTTATTTACAAATAACTATTAGAATCCGTTGCAACCCAAAAAAAACTGGAGTAAGACCTATTAGAGGTCTCAACCAGTATAAAATATCTAATGTTATTTATCTTCAATAATTTATTTCCTGAATTTCTCTTTACTGCATCAACAGTCGATAATCTGTTTAAGGAAGTCGTCTGTCCAATAAAAAAAGAGTAACTCACCCCCTCTTACTACTTTCATATATGTCAATAATAATGAGAAATTCTGAGAGAAAATTAACATATACTACAAAATTGAGATATCATGAAGTAAGGTTGTAACATCACTACAACTTTAAATACAACGCTAAGAAGTTGTATTGTGACAATAGATCAATATTACATGATCAAAAGTTCTTGTTTACGTACTCTAGCTACAAATTAAATAAGAAACATTCCACTAACCAGTAAAGTAAAACAACAAAAAAATGTGTGTTTCTCTTAATTACAACGGAGAGAGCCTCAATTCTATTTCTGTTTTAAGTTCTTAACACTCACTTTGCAATTATGCCAATCACATGGTATGTAATGGTGATTAATATATAAAGTTAAAAGATATGTACAGTGTAAACTCTACTTACCTAGATTCATTGCATGCTTAATTTTTAACCTAGCATAGGAAGGAGTGTGATTACTTTTCTTGCTACAAGTTAAATTTATTAATGTAATAAGCTCGCATGCTTAATTACTTTTCATGTGTAAGGTTAAAATTCATCCACAACATGCACCATAAAGGATTAATTTTGGTTTCAGTGCTAACACACATCATCATACCATGCTAACTGAACAAAAAGTACGTAGGGTTTGGTTGTTATTAATTATGATATTCGTCATCAAGAGAAGTAGCAACTAATACTCTATTTCAAAATAATTGAATTGTTGGAATATAACACACATGTTAAGAAAAAAGGAAAAAGACATAAATTAATCATGTTTTTTCATCTTTGTCCTTTTCAAACTCCAAAACGTTAATAATGATGATTGGAACTCAACCTTGAAAATTTAATTAATAAAGGATAAAATTGGAAAATTTTCCAACACCTATTTTGAATATAAACAATTCAATTATTTTGAACACTAAAAAATACTCCAACAATTCAATTATTTTGGAACGGAAGAAGTATTAAAAAAATTATAGTATTTACATTAGTAATTTTGCTTACACCTAAATAGGTTGAGGCACTCACTTGATCATACTTGCAGTTGCATGCTTTATATATAAAGGTTCTATCAATTTTGAATTTTGTTTTAAAAGATGAACCTGATTTCTTCTCAGGTAAGCAGATTTTTTATGTCATTAAATTGAATTCGCCAACTCAATAAGTAACTTCACAAGCATGATAAATATTAGAGTTGTGACTCTAATTTTTTTATTTCGGCCCATAAAGTTTTGCGGTGCGTCCATGTTTGTGATTTTCAATGGGGTCTGTGGTGGTAGCATAGGGATCGGGCCGATAGGCTCGTAGACCTTTATGTTTTTTGGGTCTAGGACTTTTTTGTATGCACATATTATATAAGTATATTTAGTGGGTTGTTTTGGGTATCCAGAAAATACTCATTCTACGTACTCCTCTCCTTTCATTATAGTGGAACATTCTCTACGTCTGCCCGTGGTTTTTCCTGCAAGGGTTTCCACGTAAATCTGTGGGTTTTTATTTTCTTTCTACTTGTGGTTTGCTTTATTTTTTCCCAATTCCTAACAAACTGGTATCAGAGTTTGGTCGATTGTTTTCTTGGGGATGGCAACCATGAAGTACTATATTCCGTTATTGGATCGTAACACCAGATTTTCGTTATGGCAGGTTAAGATGCGGGTTGCGCTCGCGCAGATGGATTTGGGCGATGATTTATTAGGGTTTGAGAAGATGAGGACAAATGTCATAAGGATTGGAAGGCTCTATCTTAGATTCACCTTCATTTATCCAATCAGATTCTACAGGATGTTTTGAAGAAAACCACAACCACTGCGTTGTGGTTGAAACTGAAATCACTGTGTATGATGAAGAGACTAACAAGTAAGTTGCATGACTTTATTCCCGTCGCATGTCTGAGGGTCCATCCTTGGAGGATCACCTATCTATATTTAAGAAAATCATCTCTAATTTTGAAACTCTTAAGTACGATGAGAAAGATCTAGGGTTGATTTTGTTGTATTCGCTGCCTGCATCATACACGACCTTTAGGGATACAATTTTATATAGTCGTGATACCCTGATGATTGATGAAGTTTATGATGCATTATTCTCTAAGAAGAAGATGAAGCATCTTGTGAATGGGTCGGAGACTTAAGGAGATGGTCTTATTATTTGAGGATGAAGGACTCGTGAGAGGAATTTTGGGGGAGATGACAGGAATAGGTTGAAATCCAGAAATAGAAACAAAACCTGTAATTATTGCAAGAAAAGGCATATCAAATTTGAGTGTTGGAAGCTATAGAATAGAGAGAAAAGAGAACCTCGAAAATCGAAGGGTAACCAACCAGAGAAGTTCGATGAAGCCAGTTTTGTGAAAAATGGTGGTAGTAATAGAGAACTCTTGGTAGTTTCTGATGTAACTCCAAACCCTGTGAGGATTGGATTCTTGATTCAGCTTGCATGTTTCATATGTGTCAAAATCGGGATTGGTTTACAATATATGAAACAATCTCTAAAGGTGATGTGCTGATGGGAAATAACACACCTTGTAAGATAGCTGGAATTTGAACAATCAGAATCAAGATGTTTGATTGGGTTGTGAGGACACTTGGTGATATGCGGTATGTCCCAGACCTGAAGAGAAATCTTATTTCCTTGAGTACCCTTTTTTCGAATGGTTATAGGTACACTGGTGAAGGTGGAATTCTGAAGGTTACTAAAGGTGTTCTTGTTGTGATGAAGGAACAGAGAAAGTCTGCAAATTTGTATATCCTGCAAGGCTCTACTGTTATAGGTGATACAGCTATTTCTACCTTCTCTCTATTAGAAAGTGACATTGCTAAACTTTGGCATATACGCCTGAGGCATATGAGAGAAAATTGGATGGCTCAACTAAGCAGGAGAGGACTTCTTGATGGGCAGAGTATTACTAAATTAGAGTTCTGTGAGCATTGTGTTTTCGGGAAGCAAAAGAGAGTCAGATTCACTAAAGGCATTTACTCAACTAAGGGCACAGTTGATTACATTCATTCTGATCTCTGGGGTCCTATTAGAGTACCTTCTAGAGGAGGAGCTAATTACTTATTGACTATTATTGATGACTATTCCAGAAAAGTTTGGGTGTTCTTTTTGAAGCAAAAGAATGATGTGTTGCCTACTTTCAAGAAGTAGAAGACTATGATTGAAAGCAGACAAGAAAGCAAGTAAACCGCTTTCGGACTGATAATGGTTTAGAGTTCTGTTCTAATGAATTGAATGCTTTGTGCAAGTCAGAAGGAATTGTGAGGCACTTGACAGTTCGTCATACTCCACAGCAGAATGATGTGGACGAATGAATGAATAGGACTATAATGGAGAAGGTGCATTGTATTCTCTCTAATGCTGGTTTACCCCAGTATTTTTGGGTTGAAGCTGCTTTCACAGCTTGCCTTCTTATTAACCACTCTCCCTCAATCACGATTGATAAAAAGACTCCACAAGAGGTATGGTCTGGTACTCCTGCTAGTTATTCTGATTTAAGGATATTTAGATGTCCTGCGTATGCTCATGTTGATAATGGAAAGTTGGAACCTAGATCTGTTAAGTGCTTATTTATGGGTTATAATTCTGGTGTTAAAGGTTAGAAGATTTGTTGTTCAGAAAGCTAAAAGGTTATAATTAGAAGGGATGTTGTGTTTGATGAAACTGCCATGCTTGGGGCTCCCTCCGAATCTAGTGTTTCGCCCTCAGATGAGCTTAGTGACATGAATCAGCAAAAATCAAACACCCCATGTTGAATTGCAAATTGAAGCAGAGTCTACACCAGTGCCTACTTCTCAGTCTAGCCCAGAGATACAGAGTGATACTATTTCTTCTTCACCACCAGTGGCGCCACAATATTCTATTGCTAAAGATAGGTCTAGAAGAGATATTAGACCTCCTCAGAAGTATGCTGAAGTTGATTTGATTGCTTATACATTGAGTGTAGCAGAAGGTATTGATTCTGGTGAAGATCTTTCTTTTTACTCAGAGGCAGTTAGTTGTGATGATTCCTACCGATGGATGATTGCTATGTAGGAAGAGATGGAATCACTTCATAAGAATGACACATGGGATCTGGTGAGATTGCCTAAAGATAAGAAAGTTATTTGTTGTAAATGGGTATTCAAAAAGAAAGAAGGAACATCGGGATCTGAAGATGCTACGTACAAAGCAAGACTAGTTGCTAAAGGTTATAGTCAGGTTCCAGGTATCGACTTCACAGATGTGTTTTCTCCAGTTGTAAAGCATAGTTCGATTCGAGCATTGCTTGGTATTGTGGCTATGCATAATCTTGAGCTTAAGCAGTTGGATGTCAAAACTGCACTCTTACATGAAGAACTTAAGGAAGACATCTATATGCAGCAACTAGAGGGATTTGTAGTCTCAGGAAAGGAGGACTATGTATGCTTGCTGAAAAAGTTTCTTTATGGCTTAAAGCAGTCGCTCAGGCAGTGGTATAAGAGGTTTGACTCTTTTATGACCTCTCATATGTTTCAGAGGAGCAACTATGATAGTTGCTCATATGTTTCAGAGGAGCAACTATGATAGTTGTGTTTACTTCAAGGAGGTAAGTGATAGTTCATTTGTGTATCTTCTCTTGTATGTTGATGATATATTGACTGTAGCAAAGGATCTGAGAGAGATAATAAAAGTCAAAGCCTAACTCAGTAAGGAGTTTGATATGAAGGATCTAGGTGCAGTAAAGAAGATTCTTGGCATGGAGATTCTGAGGGATAGAACGAATTGTAAGTTATACTTAAGTCAGAACGGATATATTGAAAAAGTGCTTCATAGGTTTAATATGCAAAATGCCAAACCTGTAAATACTCCATTGGCAGCTCACTTTAAAATCTCGGCCACTTTATCTCCAAAAACAAATGATGAGCATGACTATATGTCTTGAGTTCCATACTCTAGTGTTATCGGGTCTCTTATGTATGTGATGGTTAGATCTATCAATATGGGCCAGCCCAGCCCAGCCTAGCCCAACCCTAACGGGCTAGAGAGATAAATAGGCTAGGACAGGCTGGCCCTTTTAACTAAAAGGCCATTAAAAAGATAGCCTAACCCAGCCCTAAGCGGGCCACAGGTTAGGACGAGTTGGCCCTTTAAAAAATAAAAATAACCTAAAACATAATAAACAAAAATATATAGCCCATTTAAAAATCACTTTGTCGCATGTTCTAATAGTACAAATAATGTGATTAGAAAGATCAATTCAAAGACAATATTAATTAGAGATTCAGAGTCATCTCATTCCAAAAAAAAAATGCCAATCACCAAAAAATGGACAAAAATTAAATTCAAAAACTTACAAGTCTTAACTGGACAAAAATATTTCCCAATTACAAAATAAGTCTAATTTTTTAAATATTACAAAACCAATCAATTAATGCTTACCAACTCCACCTCCACTTACACTTGTATTGTATTCTGAACCATCAATCATATTTGAATCAACATTTGACATAGTTTCCTTAAGAAGTTCATCTTCATCTACAAATAATTCACATCAAACAAGATACGAGTTATATAACCATAAATAATTCACATCAAACAAAATATTAGTTATATAACCGTTAATAAATACTTTAATACAAATAGAAAATATTACCTGTATTAGATTGGGTAAATCCATGCAACCAATTTCTTGTAGTAACATGTGTTTGGACATTTTCAAGATGGATACTACTTCTATACTTGGTAACAACACAGCCACCAATACTAAATGTTGATTCTGATGCTACTGAAGTAATTGTAATACTTAGTACATCACGTGCCATCACGAAAAGTTTTTTCATTATCCTTCCAATACTTGATAACATCCATCTCTTGAAAAGATTCATAATCAAGCTTTTGTTCCTCCAAATAAAGGGTCAATTCTGACTTTCCAGCATTGCAAACAGATGTACTCTCAAATATTTTAAACTCCTATTACATGAAATATAATAACAATAGAATTATCACATTAGTATTCTGCTAATTTACTTCAACAGTTTGCTAATACGCTATTATATTCTGCTAATTTACTTCAACAATTTACCACATTAGTATATCATATGAGGCATATCAAAAGAAGCTGTGTATTCTAATACTATGAATCTGTAAGGAGAGGAATTCCAGGATTGCAGAAAAGACACCTAAATACATTTGCTAAAGGATCTCTTCCAACAGTTCACCATAAGCTACAGATCACCATGTTATCCTCTCTTTTTGCCTTTTTAATCATTTTTTATTCTAGATGTGAACAATTGTTAAAAATATCAGTTATTCTAATTTCTTAGGGAACCTATGTTTCACCCAGTTGTTTTTCTAACTAAAGTACTAATTCAAGTAAAACTTTCTGATCATAATTTTCTCGACTAGATGTGCCCTTCTAGTCATTTCTAGATTTGTATCTCATCCAAATTAGCTCTATATGGAACTAATGCATCATGCTTCCTAAAGAAGTTTATAAACTGCCAAGAGGAACATGATTCATACAGAATTTTATGAAAACAGAGAGAAGTATGGTACACTTCAGTATATATAATAAACAAATGTACTTGTACCAATCAAAACACTACATAAGTAAAAGAATAAATAAAAAAAATTGATACTTACAGCAAATAAACTGGACTTGTTTTGTTTGGATTGACTTCCTTCTTCAATTGATTTACATTGAAGAGTTGCAACTATCCCTGTCCTAGTTTAATTATTTTCATATTGTTCATAGAGCTTGTGCAATTTTTTCTCAATAGTTGCAACACTTTTTTTTGTCGAAGAAGCATCCAACTTTGAGAAACAAAATTCTAAAAGTTGTGTCTTGAAGCGAGGATCAAGAATGGCTCCAAATGAGAGTACTAGACTAAATCTATTCCAATATTTTTGAAACTTTTTGAACATTCTTGCAGTCATTTCCTTAATAACTTCATCAGAACTACTTAAATTCTCCTTCAACAAGCATTCAATTTTCCAAACTTGTATAAAGTATAAGTTGGAAGTCGGATAACTTAAATCAGAAATCAGATTAGTTATTTCATAAAAAGGTTCCAAGAATCCAAATATTTTTTCTGCCCTTCTCCAATGATCAAATGTAGGACAAAGAGAGTAATTTCTGTCGACCAACTGTAGACTAGAAAAAGCTTTTTCATATTGTAGTGAACTCTCAAGCATCAAGTACGTTGAGTTCCATCTGGTTGTCACATCCAAACGTAAACCCAATTTTGTACTAATCCCCACTTGCTTAACACATAGTTCAAATTTTCTCATTCTACCATCAGATCCTTTTACATACTTCACACTTTCTCTAATTCTAAACAAGGCATCAATAGCTTCTTTTAAACCTTCTTGGACAATCAAATTAAGAATATGAGCAGAACAACGCACATGAAAAAATTCACCATCACATAATAAACTCTTTTGCAAGCCAAGATGTCCTTTTAATTAGTGGCGTTATCCAAAGTAATAGAGAAAACCTTCCTATCAATGCCCCCATTCCTTCAAACAATCATATATGGTTACAGCCAATTCAACTCCAGTATGAGGAGGAACCATACGATAAAAGTTTAAAATTTTAGCAACTAACTTTCAATTATCATCAACATATTGAGCAGTTAAACAAAGATAACCCTCAGACGTACCTACTGTCCAGCAATCAGAAGTTAAACAAACTCAATTAGGAATCTTGGCCAAGGCTTATATTAACTTTTATTTCTCTTTAAAATATACCTTTTGAACATTCACAATAAAAGTGTTTCTTGATGGCATTATTACTTCTGGATTTACATAATCTAACTAAGCTCTAAGTTTTTTATATTCAACAAAAGAATACGGCAAATCATGCTCAATAATAGCTTCAGCAAGCTTTTCACGTGAAATCATTTGATCAATTTTTCTCAACTATATGTTACCTTGTTGATCCATATACATCTGACCCAAATCATGGTATTTGAGCATTGTGCATTTAGGTATGTGTCGTTTTAAATGTGATGTTCCATAGTTCTTACCATTTGATCCCAGAGTAGAACCAACCTTGTATATTTTCTTACAGCCTCTACATTCTGCCCTTTTCACACCATCTTTGCCTCTACCAAGATTTTTCATATATATCCAAACATGTGATTTTAATTGCTTTATTTTCTTCTTCTCAAGTTCTTCATTCACCTCTACAGAATTCTCATGTGCATTATGTTCATCAACATCCTCCATTGATCCTGTAATAAGATAAACATTTCAAAATATAATTTCAGACTTCAAAAACTGAAAATGGACTGTAAAAATGGTACCAAAGAGGGGTGTGAAAACAATGCAAGTATATTATGCATCTACACTTACAGTCGTACATATAAGTAAACTAACTGTGATCTGTTGATTCTCGACTTCCATGAACAAATACAGTGAGGGATAAAAGAAAATACCCCCAGTTATAGAATCTTTACATCAAAAAATAGGAACATACAACTGCTACTAGATCTGTGGTTGTAACCAAAAGAATATCTCTGCTACTACATGAGAAAAAAAAATCAAAATTGAAACCCAAATTTGTGTTTGTAACCAAAAGAATATCTCTGCTACTACATGAAAAAAAAAGATCAAAATTGAAACCCAAATTCCCCGATATTGGTAAACTGAAATGGAGTATAAGAAACTACTACTCCATAACTCTTGCCACGGATTTCATAGATGACTTGGAAAGAACATAAGAAAGAACCTGATATCTTTCATACCATCATTTCAAGAAAATTATCTAAGAAGAAGTAGGGGGAATTTACTATTTAATTTTGACCATATTAACCATTATTTATTCATAAATTAATTGATATTTTCTAATCAACTGGACATGGTACGGTAAGAGCGAAAAGAGTTTAAGGAGTAGATCCTCGGAGAGACCAGTTCAGTGTCAAAATCAGATCAAAAAAATTGAAAAATATAATAGAACTTCCAAAACAAAGTGATTCAATCGAAAAGAAGGAAGATAATTTTTTTCATATTGTTACCTACCTATATTCATTTGGAGAGATATGAAAGATCTCAATTTTGTGATGAAAATAGAAGGGAACTCACGAAGCACACACAACCAGCAGCGGTGGCGCAACCATAGGTCACAAATCTTAAGTTGCAAAGAAAAGAAATGAAAATGTGATATGAATTGTAATGAACCCTAAAAGCTAAAATGATATGAAATGTAACTATGTAAGTTTGTGACTTTGTGTACTTGGGTTGGGCTTGTTGTCTGAATGGGGTTGGGGCGTTTGGGCCTTGAATGGGGTTGGGCTTATAATTTTTTTGGTAATTTGCAGCCGACGGGCTGGCCTTTGAGGCCAAAGGGTCAGGTGGGGCTGGGCTTAAAAGCGTCATTTCTAAAAGGGCCAAGAAAAATGTAACCCAACCCCACTTAATTAAAGGGTTGGGCTGGGCCGGCCTCACGGGCCAAGCCCATATTGACAGCTTTAGTGATGTTGTATTCCCGATAGATTTATCTTATGCCGTTAGTGCAGTTAGAAGATACATGAAAAATCCTGACAAAGAATAATAGAAAGCAGTTCAGTAAATTTTCAGATACTTGCATGGATTTGTTGATGTTTGTTTGCAGTTTGGTCAAAATAGAGATGGAGTAATTGAGTATGTTGATTCTGATTTTGCATGAGATCATGATAAAGGAGATCCCTTATAGGCTATGTTTTCACCATTAGTGGTTATGCTATTAATTGGAAAGCTACCTTACAGACTATGGTTGCTTTGTCAACTACTGAGGCAGAGTATATGGCAATTACAGAGGCTTTCAGGGAAGCTATATGGTTGAAGGTTCCGTTTAGTGAACTTAGAAAAAACTTACAGATTACTACGATCTTTTACAACAGTCAGAGTGCTATCTTTCTTACGAAAGATCAGATGTTTCATGAGAGGACAAAGCACATCGATGTTCGGTATCATTTTGTGTGTGAAATTATTGCTCGTGGTGTTATTGTGGTAAGAAAGATTAGTACTCATGATAATCATGTTGATATGATGACCAAGACACTACCAAGTGCTAAGTTTGAGCATTACTTGGACTTGGTTAGTGTTAGTTGTTAAGATGTGCCCTTAGGGGCTTTTATAGAAGAGGTGGAGAGTTTGTATTGAAATGGATTTGAGTTCTGAATTAGAATTCATGTCAAGGTAGAGATTGTTAGAGTTGTGACCCGAATTTTGTTGATCCGTCCCATAAAGTTTCGCGGTGCGACCCATGTTTGTGATTTTCAATGGGGTCTGTGGTGGTAGCATAGGGATCGGGCCGATAGGCCCATGGATCTTTATGTTTTTTAGGCCTAGAACTTTTTGTATGCACATATTATATAAGTGCATTTAGTTGGTTGTTTTGGGTATCCAGAAAATACTCATTCTCCACATTGTTCTCCTCTCCTTTCATTATAGTGAAACATCCTCTGTCTCTACCCGTGGTTTTTTTCGCAAGAATTTTCACGTAAATCTGTGTGTTCTTGTTTTCTTTCTGCTTGTGGTTTGCTTTATTTTTGCCCGATTCCTAACAATAAATCTACTGAATTGTTATAATCACTTGAGTTGGGGTAAAAAATGTTTTATACTACGTACGTATGTATAAATGACTTAAATCTTTAAAACATTACCACCGACCAAAATGGTGAAAGGTGAATGCATCCTTCCATCTTAACCAGATGTCTTTAATAGGTGAAGTTAGGATTTGAAACTTATTTTTTGAAATGAGATTCTAATCCTTTTTAATTATTGAGTTCTTAATTAATAACTTATACATATTTTATAAATTTCTTAAAAAAAATATATGATTTAGATCAATACTACATAAAGTGTTTCCCTTTAATAAACCTCGTTAATTTGGGCACGTATTCGAATGAATTAGACCTAACTTCATACTCCATTCGTTTCATATTATCTGATCTATATATTAGAAATAGTTATTTTATTTTACTTGTCTAATTAGAAAATTAAATCAGTTTTATCAATATATATTTATTTTATCTTTAATTCTACCCTTAGTATATAACTACGTAAAGTATCAATAGTCAAATTTAGTATTTCAAAATATTATTAATAAGATTAATTTAGTAAAATATATCTTTAATTAAAATTTTCTTTAAAGTTGTATATGTCAAGTCAACATGAATTAAGTAACATGAAACGATGAAAGTAACATAGGATTGAAAAGAAATCCTTAACTAAAACAATATTAAAGGGCTCGGGGCTATATATAAGAGGGCGTTGAGATGAAGATAGGTGTAGGCCACCAATGCTTTGAGAGGGAAGCATGTGCACGAGCCCTCTGGTACTATAGAAATTCGCTGCTTTTTATGAAAGGATAGCGACCTGGGATTTGGCATTTCTATTTTGTACTAAGGTTTGAAATAAGCATCATATATAGTATAGTAGTTCTAGTAATACAATTATATTATAAGTTCAAATATAAGAAAAGAAAATGGCTTTGGAATTAGCACTAGTATGACCATCATTCGTCCACCTCTGATTGGGCCGGTGACTGAACCCCCCGCCCCCCCAAAAAAAAAGCCAGCAACCCACAAACAGAAATAAAAGTTAATTAACAGAAGATTGAGAAACAAGATACCACTAGTGGTTAAAAAAGTTTTTTAATACGAAATACCATGCACGATATGATGGGGATATGCGTTGTTTCTCTTATCCCCATTTTTCCTCCTCCATCTGGTATGCCCAATATTACTACTTTTAGAAAGATGCTTATTCTCATTTTTCTTTGAAAAAATATTTTGATTTATTTTTTGTCTTAAGTTGTAATTGCTTTAAAGATTTGTCTACATGATTTTTGTAACTTAAATTGTGATAGAATTATTATTTATTAGAAAGTAATATGAAGATTTAATTATATGCATGTACTGTATAATTGTATTGATAAAATATATCGATCGTGAAGATAATTTAATTTTGAATTGAACATGTGACAAGCATAGAGAGAAATATAATTAATTGTTGAGTCAGTTAGATCAAAGAGCTCCCGAGCTCATCTTATCCATACCAGACAATAGGAGGCTAGAAGAATTCAAATTTCTGGCTGCTACGCTCTTTTCTTATTCTCTTATTCTTTTTTTCTGTCTCTGAAGTGAGTGAAGTCAAGCCAGCCAACTCCCAAGGGCTGTAGACGCATTAACATTTTTATATTTGACCCTCGTGGCTGGCGAATTTGTCCAAGAGTAACCCATTAGCGGAAAGATAACTCAAACAACCGTCAAATTTTGAGATATCTGAAACTTCATTTAGTCTCATTAAATGTCCATGATCTTAGCCATGTAACAACACCAAAATGAAAGTTGCATCACATAAGCAATTCATCAGTTTATCCTAGAAATTCACTCACTTCCCTGCTATCATATATAATAATCAGAATACACTTGTTACTATACTTGCTACTGAAATTATTTCAGTTATCGATATTTTTTATCGTTACGTGTCATCCACCGATCGAAAAATACAATAAAAATTTCTTTATCTCGTTTTTTCATCAATTAATTCAACTTGGTTAATGGTTCCGTTATTTTAATTACATTTAAATTAGCAAGGATGACAAGATTTTGAACTAATTATGTTGTTTGTGAGTTGTGACCTTATTATTAATAGTTTATTATCTGGTTATCCCAATACGCGGAGTTTAGGATAAACAATAAATATCCTAATTATATATATATATATATATATATATAAAAAAAAAAAATTACACAAACTGTTATAAATATATTTACATTATAGTGAATGTCTATCAAGATCTATCAAGATCTAGTTTGATATCTATTATGATTTGAAGCATCTGTCTTTTACTCAGGCTAGGAGTAAATTTTCCTTATAAATAGAGGGGTTTTGTTCATTGTATTTACAATCTGATGATCTCTCATCCTCAAGAGAAAAATAAGAATCACTCTCTCTATTCTCTCTACTCTTCTTCTTGTTCTTTCTTATTTTATAACACGTTATCAGCACGACACTCTGCCAAACAAGGTGAGATTATAAATCTACAGGATTTCAAGGTTAGTAATTCTTTATATTATCTTTCTTTTGCTACTTCTAATATAATTATTATTATTGGATTTGAACAAAATAATTGGTTTGGAACCATTTATATTTTAGATTTATTCCTCAAGAACAATATTATCAAAAGGGATGATAATATGTTGGGCTCAAGTCCCATCAATTTATGCCTAAGACCCTTTATATGGATAATACATTGAGATTAGATCTCAATGCATGTATTGATGATATTGTGATGGCTAAGGCAAAATAATGGGTGTTTGATGAAAAGTCATAAAATTCGACCCATTGAATATGCTCCATTCCATGAAGTGAATGTGGTACCAACATATTATAAGTCTGAAATATGACAACCTACTTCATTCTTGAGGTGTATGTGGTAGCAGTACATAATATGTCTGAAAGAAGACAAGTGATTGAATGCACGAATATACGCATGGACGGACAATATGATAATGATCATAAAAAATGATGATATTTTTGCACGTGTATAATGATCATAAGATATGTTAGAGAAAAATTCTCTAGATCATATGTATTCCTCGAGTTGCTCCTGAAGTAGCAATATTTTGAAAGAGGTTCTAAGCTATCATAATTTGATACGTTTAAGGCATGATTATATTTCATTCCTGGGGAATGAGAAGCTTATTAATGTAAACGTTCACTTGATTGTGATGGTATCACAATTCACCTCCGAAAGAAGTTGAATAATTGAGAAAAGTTATTTTGAAATCTACTTCTGAAGTAGTAAACCTGAAATTTATTCCTATAATAGTAAATCTGAAATTTACTAAAGCAAAAACACATATCATGGTAAACTTGGAGTTTACTAGCACAAAAGTTCATAAGTTGACGTGAACGACTGCGACATCTTAAAGATGTGCATATTAATTATTAAACATATATTGAAGAATTCGAAAATTCTTCATGAACTTTAATGTTACTTGTTCTCATGATACGTTGGTTGGACCAACTAATTTTGGGATTGGATCCCTCAAAATTTGAAAAGAATAAAAGGTGAATAGGGGTCCGTTCACCTATCATGTGATATGTTGAAAAGATGTATCAATAAAAAGATCACATGTACATTTATTGTCAACCTTTAGTTTGGCATTCATAAAGTTGTTTGCTCAACAAAATTGAGCTAAGAACATAATTTTCAGATTGTGCAATCAAGAAAGTTATCTTGATGATGATGGTTTGGCATTGAATGCCTTCGATAAATAGCTAAACCATCGCTAATGAGAACAAAGCTTCATGTGTTGATCTGAAATATGATATGTTGCATACAATAACACTTGCATATATTAAACCAATAAATTATGATTATTTCTTCCCCTCAATTGGTTCAAGGTCATGAACCAATTATTCCATCTAATAGTTTTGATGTGCGGTATACGATTAATGAATGTACCATGATGCACAAAGATGGATCCATCAAAGAAGATGGAGGATGTATGTTAGCTTTCCTAACATAAGGGGGAGATTATAAGCAGCTATAAAGTATGTTGAAATTATCATCAGATCCTCATTTAAAAGATAATTCAAGTCAAATGCCGAACGCATCTTATATTTAAGCTGAAATTGCTCTTATTTTATGTCTCTAAAGGGCAAAGTCTATGCATGCGTGAAGCGTGATAGACCAATCGGTTCCAAATGAAATAGTACTTGTATAGAATAAAGAGCAAATAATCATAATAAAAAGGTAATATGCACTTGAAGAGCCTATAACATAACACTTCATGAAACCTTATGAAAGGTTTATGTACCTGAAAATAATGAAGTAATGAGATCTTAAAATGTTATGTCGCATTGTGAACCGATACGAAATGATATATCATCAATATCTTTGACACAATATTGGCGCAATATTGTGAAAGATTATGAGGATATGAATTCTACATTTATTTAAGCATGCCAACGTAGAAACATTTATCAAGTGATATGAAAAGGTGCATCTTGGTAAGTGAAAACTTATTTGATTTGTAGTCCAAACACTTGAAGATGTCACACATAAAATGTTGAATATTGTCACTTGACAAAACTTATGTGAAAACTTTTAAGAATTCAAACTGCTTGAAGCATATAAAAGTTTCTGGGAAACTTATTTATAACCCTTATATTGTATAAGCTTATTACTTGAACATCATTGGAACTCTTGGAGAGTTTTCAAAGCAATAGATTATTTGCTGAAATTCGAAATATATCGAATTGAATTAATTATGAAGTATCATATTTTAGTGTAATTGATGCACTCATGTACCTTGCAAATACTACAAGGCCTATAACCTTTTCAGTCAATTTGTTAGCAAGGTATATTTCTGGTCCTATTATGAAACATCAAAATGGGATAAAACACATGAGTTTGTTTTATTTTAAAGATTGCAGTCCCGATCTTATTGGCCATGCTGATGTTGGGTACTTATCTGACCCGCATAAAGCTCGGTCTTGAATAGACTATGTGTTCATATGTGGTGGTACTGTCATATCTTGGAGTTATACAAAGCAGTCTATCGTAGTCACACTTCATCGAGTCATGCTAAGATAATAGCTATTCATGAAGCAAGCCGAGAATGTATATGGTTGAGGTCCACAATACATCTCATTCGAGAAAAATGTGGTGTGAAATATGACAACCTACCCATAATTTTATACAGAGATAACTCAGCATACATAGCACATCTTAAGAGAGGATTCATAAATGGAGATAGAACGAAGCATATTTTGCCAAAGCTTTACTACATACATGAGCTACAAAAGAATGATGATATTAACATGCAACAGATTCGTTCAACTGATAATGTGACTGATTTATTTACCAAATCTTCTCCAATTGCAACTTTCAAGAAGATGCTGCACAAGATCGAGATGCAAAGGTCAAGAATGTTCTCATTAAGGGAGTTAATACGCGTTGTACTCTTTTTCCCTTACGAGATTTTGTCCCACTGGGTTTCTCTTGTAAGGTTTTTAATGAGGCAGCCGAATTGCGTATTATTAGAGATATGTACTCTTTTTCCTTCACTAGATTTTTTTTCCTATTGGGTTTTTTCTAGTAAGGTTTTAACGAGGCACATTATATGCCAATTAGACATTCAAGGGGGAGTGTTATAAATATATTTACATTATAGTGAATGTCTCTATCAAGATCTCCTTTGATATCTATTAGGATTTAAAGCATCTGTCTTTTACTCAGACTAGGGGTAAATTTCCTATAGAGGAGTTTTGTTCATTGTATTTACAATCTGATGATCTCTCATCCCCCAAGAGAAAAAATAAGAATCACTCTCTCTATTCCCTCTACTCTTCTTCTTGTTCTTTCTTATTTTATAACATAAACTTAAAATTCCTAATTTTTTTGCTTTGATTCTTTTATACTAACAAGTAACAACTAACAAGAACGTAGCTAGGAACTTCGTTTCACACAACCGCGTGTTAGGAAGAATATCTTTAATTATTGCTATTTTATACTAAAAACAGAAATAATAATAATTAACGAATTAACACCGCAATACAAAAGTGTGTGTGAATTTATTCAAACGCACACACAAAAGTGCAGCATTTCATGAAACCTGTGATGAATTCGCTCACGCGTTAAAGTAAAGTTGATGAATTCGCTCACGCGTTAAAGTAAAGTTGGAGAAAGGATTTATTTTTAAAAAATCATAATAATAATTAGCATAGGCCCTTCGTCTAAATTAATGTCATGTTTCTCTTTTATATGCCGCTTAAAAATACTCCGTATTAATTAGAAGTAATTTTTTACTATTTTCCTTTATTCTTATCTTAAGACATAAGTATATATCTATGTACAACATGCCCCATAATTGAGGTGTTTGTGATCTTCGAGAATAATTAATACTAATGGTAAATGGTGAAAAATAATAATTTTTATCATGACTTCTTAAAATGATAAATAATTTAAGACAACTACACAATAACAATATAAACATGTAATTTTAGAAAGTGAAATCTAGATAAAAAGAGTATTGTTTTCTCTACCTCAAAGATAGAAAAAAATATTCCAATAACTCTAAACTCAACAAGAAAAAATAATTTGAAATAATTTTTTTAGAAATCATCATAAATAATTTGACACTGAGGTAGTTTCATATTTGCAGTATTTCCTTGTGGGGTTCCTATTTAATGTTAAAAGAAAAGTACACTTCCCGAAAGTTGAGCTGCCAACTCTCCTATTCTTGGTTGGGCTGAAAGTAGATTAATAATTAACACACAAGCTCCAAATATCTTAGCTAAGATCCACTGAGCTTTAGCAGTGCCACTGATTTTTTAGTTCTAGGCCTAACATAAAGTGCCCACCATATTATAAAGAAGTGATTTGGAATTTTGTACAACACACATTCCCTCCCTAGCTAATTTATCCCACTAGTTGTTGTTTTAAGGTTCAATCTAGCTAAAGTATCCTTAAAATAACAAAAAGGTTTAACGCAAAAGTTATACGTACGCTCGTAAAATACTAATTCCTTTCGTATCAATTTTATGTTAGCATAGTATAATTTTTTTTTTTTTTTGATAACTAACTCATTTTATTACCAAAAGTGACCATACAATACATCAGTCAGCCTGATAACACAGACTGGTTGAACAAAGACCACTCCTACTTGCGTACATCATGGATAATAATCCAACCAGTTACCACAGCAACTAACTTACGTCTAATATTAGCAAGGATGACAACTTCCTGCACTATCAACCTAATAATCTTCTCAGTAGTTACAACAATTTTTCAAAATTCTACAGTTTCTCTCATGCCAAAGGTGGTAAGATACGTGTCTTGGTTGAATTCCCTTTGACAGTCTTCATGGTCCATTCCAGCTCCCTACTCCACGACATAGCACTTCTCTGTACCTGCAGCCATTTTAAAAGACCATTCCACACTGTTGCTGCATAGTCACATTGAAAGAACAAGTGTTCAACATTCTTCGTCAGCATTACCAAACAATACACACCCTTTCGTCACTGGTATATTCCACTTAGCAAGCTTGTCCTTCGTTTAAAGACTATTCACGATAGCCAATTTCAGAATAAATATCCATTTTGCTGCTCCAGAGTTATTGCACACCGGTCTCCTCCATGGCAACTTTGTATATTGCCCTTGCAGCTTCTTATACATTTTGCTAATCTGAAACTGCTCCATTGCTTCAAGATCAGGTATTTCAAGACCAGCTGTTAGGTAGTACTTTTGGACTTTGAATATCTTCTATAACAGCCAAGAGGCTTGTTTTGGTATGACAACTGTAATTGGAGCCTCTTTGATGTAGTAGGTATTAACGGTGGTGGAACCAGAATTTCTATTAAGAGGTTCAAAAAAATAATTAAGCATGTTAACAGGATCTTAAAAATAAGCGGGTCGGATGACACAAACTAGACAAAGTTCAACTCTACCTCAACATGAATAACAAAACGGAGAAGTTAAACTTCTTTATTTTGATCGTGCATTCTGACATACAATCTTTAAACTTTTTTAAAAAATAATTTACATATTTAGAAAATACATAAAAGTACAATAAGTTACCAGAATTATATTTTACGTTTAAGTTGTTTATACATTAACATGATAAAAAAATACTAATTTTTTCTTAATTTAAGGAGAAAAGATGTAAACTATTTTAAATTAGTCAAAATAAATAAATAATAAACAAAAATATGTAGTATAATTTTGTGAAAAAATAGAAAAAAAAGTTAATCATCAAATTAGTAACCATAAAAATAAGAGAAGAGAAAACAAAAGGGGATAGAACAAGTGAGTGAGAAAGAGAAAACAAAAAGGGATAGAATGTAAGAGAACAAGAAAGTAACTATGAATTTAATCCAAAAGTTAATATAAAAGATTGAAAAAAATGATGTTATTCAAACTCGAATCCACACGGATTGAGAAATTTTGCACACCTTCACTACTGAATCAGACTTTAGCCTTGTGTCAAGGGGGTTCAGTATTTAATATATATACCATAAATCAAAATTTTGATTCTATATATACAATGAAATTTTTTGACGAAAAAAATTCGAATTAACCCTCAATGTAGATCTGCCCATGGGTACGCATCCAATGTACCCATAGTTTGTCTTTTTCCTTACACAAATTCCATAACAACTTCATAATTGCAACCTTGTTCCATGATGTTAGATCAATTATATTTACCCTCTCCCTAGCTATGAGGGCTTTCTTTGACACATCAACACTCCAATTCCATAGAAACCTTCTGCACAGAGCCTCTATCACCTGAATAACCCTTTTAGGCATGACAAAGATTTTTGACCAATAAGTATGAATGGAGAACAAAACACTTTTGACCAATTGGAGTCGGCCTAAGTATGATAAGTATCTAGTAGTCCGTGATATTATTCTGCCCATCATCTTTTTCGACAGAGGCTGACAATGGATAACTGAAATGTTCTTAGTACTAAGAGGCACACTAGATATTTAGAAGGCATGACCCACTATTAGAAATTACGCCTATTGCAATGATCTTTATGATAATGGTTCTAAAATTATTGTCATCGACCATCTATCACAACGATTAAAACCGTTGCGTAAGATATCGTTACATATGAACATACAACCGTTGCCACTATGTATTTTTCGTTGCCATAGGTCTTTTAAAGCAACGGTTATATTTACCCGTTGCAATAAACTATCTTTGACAACAACTATACTTCTATTGCTACGGTTCATTAACTCCCTTTTTATGCATTTTCCCCTAATTTTCACGCACTTCACCCTCAGAAAACATTCTTTTCACCCACAAAACAGCACCAATGCCAAATACTCAGAAATCCCTCTCTTCGATAATGTTCTCTCTTCAATGATGTTTTCAAATTATGCTAAAAACTTGTTTCACTAGGGTTTGAGGTGCTCAAATTGTTGGTCTCTGAATTAGCAACGGCTGATGCGCTACTGACCTTCTCTTATAGTGGATTTTTTTTTTGGAATTTCTTACATTACAAAATTATTGGTGTTATTCACTGAGAGGAGGGACTGGATCTGGAATAGGGACCCTTCTGATATCAAAGATAAAAGGAATTTCGAGATAGAATGATGCTCACATTCTTTGCTTTCCTATCTCCAAATGTTTCAGACACTATTGTTGAGCCTTGTAACGCCACACTATCTGTTCATCAGCTTGTGGGGAATACAGATGTGTGCATGGTTCTTGACAACGAGACGTTGTATGACATTTGTTTACGTACCTTTAAACTGACAAATCCTAGCTGTAATTAGCCTCAATTAACCTGAATCACACTTTCATACTTATATAGGAATTGATTTTCCCTGAGCGAACTTTTTGCTTTGTGATAGAAAATATCAGAATACTCACTAGTATGTGTGTCTGTTTAAAGATGTTTAACCTAATATTTTGTAGGAGATATTGGTCTCTCTAGTGGTGCAACTATTCTTTCCCCCTTTTTGATTATTCCAAATTAGTTTTCTCCTTTTAATTTCTTGATTTAAAATTGCATTTTTGAACACACATTGATAGTTTTTCTGATTATCTAAATAACATTATCATGTTAGTTCACTAATATAGGCTCTCTTGATGAAAAATTGCATTTTTAATGTAGACTTAGTGGTAGTTTCCACTTAGCTAAGTAACAATGTTATGTTCGGTCAACTCGTATAATTCTGTAAATATCAAAGATCTCCTTTAGTTCTCAATCTTGGAAATTTAATCTAAGGAGGAGGTTCCATGATGTTTCAGCTTTATTCCGTGCTATTGTTGAGTTGATAGAGCATTGGGACTTGTTAATGGGTTGATCAACATTTTCAAGAAGTCTGTCTAGACCTCTATATCGTTTAAATAGCCATTTTACATCAAAAGAACAGCAAGCAGATGCATTTGTACTTAGTAATACAGATTTAAATTTTCCCTTAAAATTTTTTTGCATTTCTCCCCTCAAAATAATCCATCATAATTTAGTGCATATTTTGATAGTTGTATTTGTAGATATTTGAATTTTTTAGCCGAATCCCGGCACCCTTATCCATACCTAGATCTGTACCCCGAATCTTAAAATTTAAATTATTTCATCTGCTGCTTTAATTCCTTGATTTGATTTGGTGGTCCTTTGCAGGTTTATTCTGTACTTGATCAGGGTATTTTATAAACAAATAAATCTTAATTCACTTCTCCTTTGATGCAACATAGAGGATTCTTTTCTACATCTTGCAATCATGAGTTCTTATATGCACAACAATTTATTCAATTTATTGGTGAGTCTCTGAAAAATTATGCAAATGGAGATATATAGTCCCTGAACAGCTATTGTTTTGTTCACTGTCTATGGCTTTCTATGTGATAAAGATTGCTCTATATTCGATTTGCTCTATATTCGATTCTATTGAATAGGATCTTATCTGCAGAGATATCCATGGGTGGTTAGAATATTTAGTTGACTTTGGTGGTCTGTTTGTAAACTTTACATGCAAGTGACGGGGGTTGTAGAATTGTTCCTGGGGCTTGCTCATTTTCCTCAAGAGTATCTGACTCAGGAGCGAGCTTTAGATTTCACACAAGAAGATCCTCCAACCTTAATGATAACTTGCCTGTAAATTCAATATTAGAAATTGTAAGTAGTACCCAAAGTTATGGAGGTTTCAAAATCATTTTTAAAGGGCAATCTTTTCATTGTATTCTAGTGATGGATTTGGTTATTAAGATGGGCAAGAAGAGGAGGGGTGGGGAGGGTCGACCTAGAGTTAAGTGGGGTGGCCTGACTCCGGTCAGTGCTTTAGAGATAGAGGCAAAGTTGGAAGGGATGGGGGCGTGGGAGTGTCGGGGGGATGTGGATAGTATGTGGGATAGGGCGGCGGGTTGCATTAAGGAGACTTCTAGAGAGGTTTTGGGTGTCTCTAGGGGATGGTCTGGCCGGCATCGGGGGGACTGGTGGTGGAATGAAGAAGTTAAGAAGAAGGTGGAGACGAAGAAGACGGCTTACATTAAGTTGGTTGAGAGTAAGGAAGAAGAGAAGAAGCGGGTGTGCAGGGAGGAGTACAAACTTGCTAAGAAGAGGCTAAGTTAGCAGTTACGACTGCTAAGACAGTAGCGTTTGAGAGACTTTATTCGGGTTTAAAGGAGAGAGGCAGTGAAAAGAGGTTGTACAGGCTTGCCAAAACTAGGGAGTGTAAGGGTCGGGATCTGGACCAAGTGAAGTGCATTAAAGGAGAGGATGGAAAAGTTTTGGTGGAGGACGTTCTAATTAAGAAAAGATAGCAGTCGTATTTCCATAAGCTCCTGAACAATGAGGGGGACAGAGGTATTGTGTTTGGGGAGTTGGAGTACACTAAGCAGCCTTGCGATTTCGGCTACTGTCGGCGTTTTAAGGTTGAGGAAATATGTGAGGCTATTCGCAAGATGCGAAGGGGCAGGGCGACGGGGCCCGATGAGATTCCGGTGGACTTTTGGAAGTATGCTAGCGGAGCGGGATTGAGGTGGCTAACCCATTTGTTTAACAATATTTTCAAGACTGCTAAGATGCCCGAGGTGTGGAGATGGAGTACGGTGATTCCTTAATACAAGAACAAGGGAGACATTCAAAGTTGCAACAACTACCGTGGTATTAAGTTGTTGAGTCATACGATGAAGATTTGGGAAAGGGTGGTGGAGCGGAGGTTGAGGAAGATAGTGCCTATTTCGGAGAATCAATTTGGATTTATGCCTGGTCGATCGACGACTGAGGCAATTCACCTTGTGCGGAGGCTGGTAGAATGATATAGAGAGAGGAAGAGGGATCTACACTTGGTGTTTATCGACTTGGAAAAGGCGTATGGCAAGGTTCCTAGGGAGGTTCTGTGGAGATGCTTGGAGACGAGAGGGATACCAGTGGCGTACATCCGTTCGATTAAGGACATGTATGAGGGGGCGAAGACTCAGGTAAGGACGGTGGGAAGGGATTTCGGGCACTTTTCGGTCTTGACAGGGCTGCATCAAGGATCGACTCTTAGCCCGTTCCTATTCTCCTTGGTGATGGATGTGTTGACGCGAAATATACAAGGGGAGGTTCCTTGGTGTATACTCTTTGCGGATGAGGTAGTTTTGATTGATGAGTCGCGCCGAGGTGTTAATGATAAGTTGGAGGTTTGGAGACAGACCCTGAAATCTAAAGGATTTAGGTTGAGTAGGACCAAGACGGAGTACTTAGGGTGCAAGTTTAGCGACTTGAGACAAGAGGACAATGTGGTGGTGCAGTTGGAGTCATAGGTGGTTTGTAGGAGGAGTTTTAAGTATTTTGGGTCTATGATCCAGGGGAATAGAGAGATTGATGAGGATGTCTCCCATCGTATTGGGGCAGGTTGGACGAAATGGAGGCTTGCCTCGGGAATTTTATGCGATAAGAAGGTGCCTCTTAAGCTTAAAGGTAAATTCTATAGAGCTGCGGTCCGGTCGGCCATGTTATATGGGGCGGAGTGTTGGCCTGTTAAGAATTCTCACGTTCAAAAGTTGAAGGTTGCGAAAATGAGAATGTTGCGTTGGATGTGTGGATTTACGAAGGCGGACAGGGTCAGGAATGAGACTATTCGGGAGAAGGTGGGTGTGGTTTCGGTGGAGGATAAGTTGCGGGAAGTGAGGTTGAGATGGTTTGGCGACGTGATGAGAAGGGGCACGGATGCCCCAGTCCGTAGATGTGAGAGGTTGGCCTTGGAGGGTTTCAAGCGGGGTAGGGGTAGACCAAAAATGTATTGGCGAGGAGTGATTAGACGTGACATGGAACAGTTACAGCTTACTGAGGACATGACCCTAGATAGGAAGGTTTGGAGGAAGAGTATTAAACTAGAAGGCTAAGGTGGGTGGTCTAGTCGTAGTCCGTAGTTAGGAGGTTTAAGGATAGCTTGGTTGGGAGTTCCAGTTATGGGGGAAGGGGTCCTTGGGTTGTTAATTATACTGTTTTTTTTGTGAATGTTGGTTCTTTTGTTACTTTAGCATATTGCTTGCCTTTTGGTTAAGTATACTTTATTTTTGTGGATGTTGGTTCTTTGTTCTTTATCATGATGCACGACTGTTGGTCTACGGTCTTTTGTCTTGAGCCGGGGGTCTATCGGAAACAGCCTCTCTACTCCTTCACGGGTAGTGGTATGGACTGCGTACATTTTACCCTCCCCAGACCCCACCATGTGGGAATATACTGGGTTTGTTGTTGTTGTTGTAATCTTTTCATTGTATGCTTTTCTTATCCTCCTTCAAGGTCACTTTGTAGGATCTCTACGGACTACCCAATTTTCAGAACTAGAATTAGAATTCCAAACATAATAAATCAATGTCTTGGTTTTATTTTTCTATTAGCACATATATCTTTCCACCATTACATAGTCATGACTGTCCGAATTTATTCTGCAGTTGTTTGATCTGGTTGTAGGTTGATGCTTCCTGTGTATATGGTCTGACGTTTACTTGGAAACTTTCCTTGGCCTCTTAGAGGTGTTTCATATCTCATATCCAATGTGCTCTAGTTCTAGTTCAGAGGTTTACTAATGTTTTCTTACAGTTGGTAAAAATAAGCATTCGACGACTGATGCTTATTTTAGATAATATCTTCTGTTTGACTTCCATCTTGGCACCTTTACTTTCAGTTTCTATTACTTACTCTTCTCTAATCTCTTCCGTGTTATATCTCGTGTACGTAAAACCTTGTGTGGCTCTTCTGATGACATTGGGTGGTTACACAAGCTCCTAAAATGGCTCCTGTTATTGGTGGTTAAGCTAGATTTAGAGAACTACTATAAGATATTAGGTAAAATGTTAAATGTTGCTTGTCATAGTGGAAATAGAAGCAAAGTCAGATACTATCTTTAAAAATGCAGTCTCCCAAAATAAAGATCATATATCTTGTCAATGGTATGTACTTGGTCCTTTTTCCATTTTCTATCAATTGAGATAGGTGTTTAATGATTTGAATACTAAGCTGTACCAACTGCAAAAAATTAAACCATCAAGAAAGGGTTCTGTGTTTAGCTGATTAGATTCTTTACTAGGTGTTACCATGTTTCGTGGTTCTGAGCTGGTTGGTTGTTAATTTTGAGTTTATTGTTTTACTGGACTAACTTACCAGTACTGATGACTTATATTGCTCGAAGTGGTAAAACAATAATTTCTCATGTTCTTTGAAGTTCTTATTATAGCCGAGAATTGGACTACCTCATATGATAGACTGGATAAAGAAGTTGAAAAGCTCAAGTCATTTGCATATCCATTATGAATTTGCAGGTTGTTATTGGTATTGGAGCAAAATCTGTTGCCAGTCCATTTGACATGGTTGGCATAAACAACACTATTGGTGGAATAGAGGCCAGTCCTCTATTTATCTCTTCGTTTAGGATTTCTCAAATTGGGACCTTCCAAACTAGTTAGAGTATATCTCTAAACAACTCTCGTATTTGCAAAATGATTCTGATCTTCCACAAAATCAAGTTATTCTACAAGTTTGAATGGTGAATCAACTGAATCAAAAAAGTTACTTTAGAGTTTGATCGTTTGATCAGAATTATGTCCTTACTTGTATTTTCTTTTATCTGCTTAGCTAAGCTTCTATGAAGTACATTAATTGTATTGTCTACAAGAAGTCTTAACTACATCTGAAAGTTGGCATAGTCTAATACATTCAAGGGTAGGCAGTGAGTTTTGTTTCCATTCCACATGTTGAAACTATCCATTCAGAAAAGATTGCTCCAACTCTTACTTGAGCTATGGTTTCGTTGCAAATACACGCCTGAAAATTCTTTGAATTTGTCTGTTTTTGTCTGCTTATCCAAGAAAGGATAAGAAAGTGGGAAAAAAAAAATTTCTTTTCCAAAGACGTCATTCAGTTTTCTAATTGAAGAGTGACAAGGTTATAAATGGCTTATTACTCCTGATCATCGGAGCTCTTATGGCGCTTGACAATGATGGACTATAGTAATACCAAAGAGAAAGTTGGTTCCAGTATTAAAGATGATCTTTTAATTGTTCTAAATGATATTGAATCTTCTGTGGATTTAATCCTTCTAGTGTTTTTTCTAGGCAAACCTGAGAAATCTGATGGTGCTTCTTTCTATTAACATACATCCAGAAGGTCAGAGCTTGATCTTAATTCTTAAATTATTACTTTGATATTTGAAATTCAGGTGGACGGCTAGTTCCGAACAAGCATACCTAGAATTTTTGACATTGGAGATGTTGCAGCATTTTCGTTGAAGGTTAGATCTTGTGATTACTTTGATATTTGAAATTCAGGTGGACGGCTAGTTCCGAACAAGCATACCTAGAATTTTTGACATTGGAGATGTTGCAGCATTTTCGTTGAAGGTTAGATCTTGTGACTAACTTCATATGTTTTTTATATTTTTGTGTAATGATTTGACCGATGCTAACCGTGCAGATATACAAACTCATTGCATGGGTGGTGCACGTTGATCATGCTCGTAAATCTGTGCAACATTGTATTAAATCATTGCTAACTACACACGCACACGTGAGTTAATCCAAGTTCAGTTCAGAAGAAGGATATGCTTATTTTCATTGAATCTTCCTAAATCATGTATATTTTCCTAATGCAGGTATGACTATTTACCATACCAGGTATGTCTATTTACCATACTTCTACTCAAGGGTTTTTTAATATGAAGAAAGCTCTAGGAAAATATGGTGGCAATTCTTTGGCGACAATGGTAATAATATTTATGTTGCTTTCTTGATAATGTCCAACTACTTGGATAAATAGTTCCATAGCTGGTATTGATGATACCATCTTTTGGACAGTTAGGGAGGCATTGAAGTAGGGAATTTTGATCCAAAGGTTGCAACAAATTGGATTGACTCTGGTATGAACTCTATTCCTTCTTTTGTATGCGTCTGGATGTGTAGGTTATGTTTCTTCCCTGTTCCTTTCTTTCAGAGAGTTGTACTTCAAAAAGGTAATACTAATAATAAATACAAGGCATAATAAGAGTGATATAGCATACTTCTTTGCAGGTAAGCTGAAGGGGGTTCTTCTTGAAAGTGGGAGTCATGAGGTATCAACTTGTCTTGGTTTTATTTTTCTATTAGCATATTTCCAAGGTATGACTATTTTCTTGTTTGGTTTTACTTTTATGGCAGTGTTAATATGCAAGTTGTAGCATGTAATTAGTTTCATACTTTCATATTGTCACTAATTTAAGCTGTAAACTATATTTCTCTTGGTTTTCTTTTGAGAATTGTTCTCAAGACTCATTTTTATGCCTGTTGTACTCTTTATATGTCCTTTTTCATGTATTTCTTGGTATCTTATGTTATAAATTATGTGGAACCACCTTAATATGTTCTTTTTTTGTTGATTTTTTTTCCCTGGTAAGTAGGCCTGTAGCATAACCAGCTTAATTGCTTATAACTAGCTAGCCATTTCTTGAACCAGTTTTTGTGTTTTGAACCTTATGGTTTTTGTTTTCTTGCAGACTTGTGTTCTTAAAGTGAATATACACTGTGATGACTGCAAGCAGAAGGTTAAAAAGAAATTGCAAAAAATTGAAGGTTAGTTAAATACTTCGATACCCTATCTCAGTACTTCCCTATATGTTAAATTAGAGTAATCTCTCTCTCTCTCTCACTCTGATATACACTTTTACTCTGTGCTCTTGGGGATTAGTTTCATGTTTCCATTTGTTGAAATGCCACCATCTCATCTAAAAGTTTAAGCTATTAAATACAACATACTTCATTTACTTAATTATATTCTCAACCGCTTTCACGTGTGGGCCTGATTCTTTTTCAATGGGTCTAGCACGTGGCAATTCTTTTTGATAAGGTTTTTGGTGAGACTCGATCCAAGGACTTCTCTCCTTTGAGGAAGCATTGACCAAGACTGCTAGTCCTAAGGAGTAGAAACAACACATGAAGAGCTTCTTACTGTTAGCAACAGGAAACAAATTAAAAGCTCTCGCCGCTCAGAAGAGTGTTAATGTCATCACAAATGTTTCAAGTGAGTGCACTTCAATTGAATGCTTTATTTTTTCTCGTCTTGTTCATGTAAACCAAGAATTATAGTTTTTTAATATGTTAATTTACTTGTAATTCTGACTCTTTCTTTAGCAAAACGTCAAAATATGACTCCTGCTTTGAAAACCAACACTAATGAAGGAGATGCTATTGGATTGGAAACCAAAAGAAAGTCCTCCGACAGGTATTGCTACTATGACTGCTTGCTGCCTTCTTGGATGTTAATTTATTATATAAGCACCATAATGCTACCTAACAAATTTCTATTACTTGTCGTCAATAATGAAACTAATAAGCTTTTCCAGATTGTTCAAGTTAACAAAGTTGTAGGTGTTAATGTTTACTTTTGAATCTGTGCTTCTTTGCCAGAATGAAGTATGTCTTTTCGCTGATGATGTTGTGTTTTTGCAGTAAAAGGGAGCTTCAAATGCCAATGGAGAACAAAATAGAGGTTCAGCAATATTTGCAAAAGATTGCAAAGATAACTAAGTTGTGGATCTTCAAATCCTTGTAGTGTAATAATCTGGTAAAGCTCCTCTGAAGCATCATTTGTTTCAGGTTGACCACATCTGCTGTCTTCATTGTTCTTATGAGTGGTGCTCATGTCCATGAGGAGTGTTTGGACCCCAAACATTGTTTTGTATGCAAATAGTATTCATGTATACTTTCTAGTTTGTGATGTGTACATATTGTGTTAGAATTTATTATGTATGTAAATAAAAATTTGCATTAATACAAGTGACTATTTTATATAAATCGTTTCAATTTAATAACACGTGGCAACAATCGTTACAATAGGTAGTCAAAAATCATCGCAAAAGACCAATAAAACCATTGCAATAGTTTAATGAAATAGTTGTAATAGGTACAGAATAACAAAACCGTCGCAGTAGATGCTATTGCAACAGTTTAATGTCGTAGTAATAGAATCTGTTGCAATGGTTAGTAACTGTTGTAATAGATGAAATGAGGCGTCCCAATAGGTCGAAAAATAACCGTTGCTATAGCTTCACCTATGGCAACAGTTTCAGCCAACTGTCGCATAAATCGTTATCATAGACCTATCACAGCGCACACATATAGGATGCTTTCTGAACCGTTGCCGTAGAGCTATGGCAATGATTTTGTTGTCTATTGCAATGATTTTACAACCATCCCCATACGGGTTATATCCAGTAGTGACCCATTTCCCAAAGCCAAGTAACTGTAGAATCTAATCTTGAATGCTATCTTGAATACCACCAAAATATATTGAACTCTTGATTGCATTATCTTGGAATTCGAAAGCCTCAGAGAACATTTTATAGAAATCAAAAAGCATAGATACAGAGGTAACATCACCCCCACTGAACAAATGAAAATTACCAGCAAAACCAAGTTAGATTAGCTTCACTTTAGCACACTCAGGGTGGAACTTGAAGCTCTTTTGTGTACATAACACCTGTAGTAACCTTGTAAGGTATTCCATGACAATCAGAAAGAGGTAAGGGGATACAGGATCCCCTTGCCTTAAGCCTCTCTTTGCAGGGAATGACTTGGTAGCATTTAAGAATAATAGAGTCAGATACGGTGGTGATGCACTACAGTAACCGTTGCACAAACAACTTTGGCACATTTAATGCTCCAAGTAAGTTCTCTATAAAGGGACATTCAACGAAATCATACGTTTTTTGAAAATTAATCTTCAATATACATCTTGCTGAGATCTCTTTTCTGCCATATCCTTTGATCATCTCATGACAAAGGATGATGTTATCAGTGATCATTCTCCCTAGTACAAAAGCAGTCTTGCTAGGATCAACTAGAGTGCCCATAACAGGCTTCATCCTATATGTAAATACTTTAAAAGTGATCTTGTACAGTAGCGCAATGGGAGATAGGTTTGAAATCTTTAACAATGGTTGGATTCTTGACCTTTGGTATAAGAGTCATACTTGTACAATTCACAAATTTAAACATCCTATCATTCTCAAAGAACTCCAATACAAAATCTACAACACCCTCTCCTATTATAGGCAATGCTTTCTTGAAAAAACAGGCATTCATGCCATCAAACCTTGGTGCTTTATTCTCGTCTATAACCTTGAGAGCATCTTCTATTTTATTTCTAGTTACAGGCTTGATGAGCTCCATTTGTTGAGAGATTGTTTGTACTTTCCCGTATTGCAAGATAGTTGGATCTATAGTTGGTAATACTTGCGCTGCAGTCCCAAGCAGTGTAGTGTAGAATCCATTAATTTCCTTCTGTATATCATCGTGATTGCTCACCAGTGGACCTTGTAGAGTAACTAAGTGCTTGATCTTGGTGTGAGCTTGTCTACACTTTAAGCTATCAAATAAATACTTTGTATTAGCATCACCCAACTTAAGCCATGTCATCCTAGACTTTTCCTGAATAATGTTTTCTTCTATAAGGCTCCAGTGTTCCAACTTCTTGAGATCTTTCTCAGCTGCAAATAGATCAGATTCATGTTGAGCATCTCTCATGTCTACTTGTAGAATTTCTAGCTCAGTTCTTGCACCTTGGATTTTCTCAGTTATACTACTGAACTCCTTAATATTCGGTTATTTAAGCCCCTTTTTACCACTTTAATCTTCTCCCAGACCTCCCTTATGGTAGATCCTGATATTCCACATCCCAAGCCCGTTGCATCAAACCTGGAAATCCTGCCTGATCAGCAAGAACATTAACAAATTTTAAAAAGTCTTCTGCTAGCTTGTTGATCAGTTTCAAGTTGAAAGCAATAGGGGTATGATTTGAACATCCGGGGTCCATAAAGACGATCTCAATATGTGGAAATTCCTGCATCCGCTAAACCTTAACAGTGGCTCTATCAATTTTGTTGTGAACATGGCCATTAATCCATGTAAATCTCCTGCTTACTAACTTTAACTCTGTCAAAGCATTATCTTCAAGGAACTGAGGAAAATCTTTTAATTCAACTACCACAAAAATGTATCTATAGCTACGAAACTTAAGTTATGAAAACAAAAATTGTAGCTATTAGTTAGTAATAGCCACGAAAAAGCAAATTTCATAGTTGTCTACATATTCGTAAAATTTCTTTGTCACGACCCAAAAACCAAAGGTCATGATGACATTTGTCACGGTGAACCTTGACAAATTAGCCTATCATCCAAACTGATACACAAGGGGAAAAGACAGTAATAACCTCGAGGCAAGGCTTCTCGAACAAAGCCGAACCACATACATATAATAAAAATGGAAAGAAACATAACCAATAATGCCATAACTCTCAAAACCTGGTGTCAAAATATAAGAATTACTAATACAATCCCTGAATCAAATACATACGAAATCTAACAAGAACCACTCTGTCTCCGAATACCAGTAAAGACATAGTCTAATATAGAAAGATAGAAGTGAACTCCAGACGCATTAAATCCAACCGCTACCTTGAATAACTTTGAAGACGCCCGAATCAACCACTGTGAGGCGCACTCAAATAAGGATCTACATTGAAAGGGTATAGGTGTGAGTATGATTCACTTGTACTCAGTAGGTATCATGGGCAGACCAAGCAAAGTAGAAAATAAAGCATACAAAAGTACACACTAAGGTCACGTCACCTACAATCAGAAAATGTCCCACAATGGTAGCCCACACCACTTGCACTAATAGTTTTATAATACTCACATATATTGCAGCAAACACCAAAAAGAAATACACGTATACATTATTACCACATACAAGTAGAGCAAAGAAGAACAAACATATACGAGGACATCAAGTATAAGTAAAGGAAGATAGGACAAATGGATAGGTAACAAGTCAACACAGAAATACAATCATTATACAAGCAATAAGGTAAATACAATGAAAATGATGATGATGTAATGCATGAGGTTATCACACAACTTTCGTATAGGCCTACGGAGCTAAATCTTACTGACGCAGGACCCATGGGGGTTTGTAAACCCATATACAATCCATATTCAATCTATATCCATATCTCCTTCCCGGCTATCACTCGAGGAGGTTTCTCTTAAAGATGTCATATTTCTGTCAGAAAAAACAAGTGTTTCCAATATTTTCCTAGTGATACCATTGTTTCATGAATGAATATGATATGAGGATGAAATGCCCATACTCAACCAACATGAGTGTTTCCATATCCAAATAATGTATCAACTAAGTGATCCAACTATCCACTCAATTTTTCCAACCATCTATGAAATCCAACATAATTCATATGTCAATAGAGTATGAATACACCACGATACACAATTGATACCATAATAGGATTTTTATCAAACAAGCTTAACCATCTGGTTAGCTAAAGACTGAACCTCTAAGGCCAAAGGCCTCTTCTAGGTCAAAAGATATGCCAAGCTACCCATGCTAGTCGACTTTCGGCTCAAGGCATCTGCAACCACGTTAGCCTTGATCGGATGATAAAGAATAGTGAAGTAATAATCCTTAAGCAACTCAAGTCAACAACATTGCATCATATTAAGATCTCCCTGGGTGAAGAAGTACTAAAGGCTATAATGATCTGAGAAAATCTTATAACGAACTCCATACAAGTAATGTCTCCACAAATTTAAAGTAAAATCAACCATGCACAACTCCAAATCATGGGCACGGTAATTCTTCTCATAGGCTTCAACTGATGAGAAACATACACAAACGTTTTACCCTCTTTCATCAACACAACACCTAACTCAACACCTGAAGCATCATAAAAGATGGTGAAACCTATGCCCTCCTTGGGCAAAGTCAAGATAGGAGATGAAGTCAAAAAATCCTTAAGCTTTTTAAGCTCACCTCACAAGTATCAGACCACTGAAAGGAAATCTTCTTCTGAGTTAATTTGGTCAACAGAGTTGTGATAGATGAAAAACCCTTAACAAAATACCGATAGTGACCTGCCAAGACAACAAAACTCCAAATCTTAGCGGGCGAAGTAGGTCTAGTCCAATCACGAACCGCTACAACCTTGGATAGATCAACCATAATACCTTCCTTAGTCACTATATGACCCAAGAAATAGACAGACTCCAACTAAAACTCACACTTGGAGAACTTAGCTTACAACTTTTTATCTCTCAACCTCTAAACCACAATCCACAGATGCTCCTCATGATAGGCCTCACTTTTGGAATAAGCCAAGATATCATCTATGCATACAATATTAAAGGAGTCAAGATACGATCAAAATACCTGGTTCATAAACTCCATGAACGCGGCTGGGGCATTGGTCAACCCAAAGGGCATGACCAAGAACTCATAATAACCATATCGAGTCTAAAAATCTATCTTTGGAATGTCCAAAGATCTAACCCTCAACTAGTGATACCCGAATCTTAAATTAATCTTCGAAAACACTGTGATACCCTAAAGCTAGTTGAATAAATCATCAATACAAGGAAGAGGGTACTTATTGTTAAACATCACCTTATTCAACTATCGATAATCAATACACATCCTCATAGATTCATCCTTCTTCTTTATGGGATAAATCCCTTATCCAAAAATCCTGAACTGATCCTTCAATTCCTTTAACTTGGCTGGGGCTATCCTATAAGGAGGAATAGAAATGGGCTTAGTGCTCGACTCAACATCAATAGCAAAATTAATATCATGTTCTGGAGGCATACTAGGCAAGTCCGCAGGGAACACATTTACAAATTCGCGAACAACGTGAACGAAATCCTAAGAAGAAGGTGAAACAACACTAGTATCACATATATAAACTAAGTAAGACAGATATCCCCTCTCAACCAATCGACGATCTTGAACATAAGATATACCCTCTCAGGACATAAATGAAGCTCACCCTTTCAAGTTATCCTTGACACATCTGGCGAAGCTAAAGTCATAGTCTTAGCATAATAATCTAAGATAACATGGTAAAGAGCCAAACAATCCATACCCAAGATGACGACTAAATCAACCATATCTAAGACAAGAAAATCTACCCAAGTCTCACGCCCAATAAAAGTTACAACACAAGATCGGTATACTCTATCTAACGTTAGTCTCCTACATGAGTAGATACATGAATAGGCATGACAAGAGGCTCACTATCAGAATCAAAACCCAAATCCAAATACACAGAAACATAGGAGAAAGTTGATCCCAAATCAAATAACACAGATACAGATCTAAAACAAACGGGGATGATACTTATGATAATAGCATCAAAAGCCTCTACCTATGGTCTGGCGGGTATAGCATATCACTGTCCATGACCACCAAAAGCCTGAGTAGCCTCACAACTACCACAGTTGGCTCTACTACCTCTATCTCGTGCACCTCTGGTAGAACCTTGACACGACCCGACCCGGGACTTATCATAATGGGCATCCCAAGTCCAACCAGGACCAGGGACCGACCCTTGTTACCCAACCCAACCACATATATCCAACCTTAGGTGGGCTAAATTTCAAACATATAATAAGATAGTGTTATTATTCTTATTACGACTCCGAGATAGGGCCACGACTGTGACTGACCCAATCGAGTCTAACCGTACCACACCAATTGCCCAACCATACCAAACCAAACCAAACCATAAGCCATAAACCAAAAGAAATACCAAGACATAATGTGATAATCAATTCCAAAATGTAATATGATGGAACAGTGAGAAATCATATCCGATGATGCCAGCCTCAATATCAATACCAATGCTAAGGCTGACAACTTTACTGATCCTACCCATACTAACCCCTAGAAGTACCACAAAGCCTTTATCTAAAAGAGTAAGCAAATACGGTTGAGACATACCCCCAACAATGGCCAAAACCAAGATCAATAATAATGAAAAAGTTTCTAAAGAAATCCATAACAATAAATGATGCCTCCCAAAAGAATGAAAGATTACAACTTCAGTCCAAATATTGATACTGAATTCACGTGCTAAACAGAATGGTCGGTACCTACATAGCGTGGGTATACAGCTGCCAGTAAACGGAGTTAACGAGTGATCGCTAGCATTAATCTCAGGATAAGGATAAAATAACGCAAGTTATAAAACCAAGTAAAACCAGCCATAATGCATACAACCTTACATATATAAGGTCGAGAAAGAAAACCGATTTTATCATATATTTAAAACCTTTATACCTGGGTTATGTAGCTTGGCCATCCTAAACCACCCACGGGCTATATGGGTTCAGCTCCCCCTGCTGGAAGGGCCCTAGTGCGTGTAGACGCACGATCGAAAAATATCCCATGGGATGACTAGTACATCCCTTAATAAATAGTGTTACTCACGTACATGACCCACTAAGACCAATCCTCATATCAGCAAATATAAGTTTCCAATTTTGGTCCCTCCGAGACCGCCACCTTCCATGACTTTGATACACACCCTGCCATTAATGTCCAATTAAAACCAGTTTTCATATAACCAAATCATTATCCATTTTTTAACCAAGGCCAATATTAGTGATATCGCCATAACACCCTTACTTGCAAATAATATTCATATCCAAACCATTTAGGTTAAATGGACCTTAGGTGACTTCCAATTGCCATATTAAATCCATTTGGGAGACTTTCATATTCTCCACAAGCATGCCATTTAGCCTCTAGCCTTTTCAAATCATTTAAACCGTGTATAAATCCTTTATCAAGTTAAAAACATACAGAGTAAGAAGTCAATGCAATGAACATCTCTTTATAAGCATTTTATCAAACACCTTGGGGGTATAATATAACCAAAACCAATTCCAAAGACCATTAAACCATTACCATGCGATCCAATTATCCAAATCCACGATTGATACATATAAAGGTATAAGTAAACCTTAGGAAACCATAAATAAGTATTCAATATCAAAACTCCCAAATAATAATTGAAAACCATAATCATGTAATAGTAAATCCATGAAATCAACCATATAAACCATGACTTTAGTTGAAATTACAATGAGGGAAGAGAATTATGTCTTATTCTAAAGAATTGATGAAAAAATCACCAAGACAAGACCCAAAGCAATACGCAAGATGAAAATCTAGCCTTCTTGCCCTAAAATCTCTAGAGAGAATTATGGAGTGTTTTGGAATAGTTTCTAAGTGTTAATGAATAGAATAATTGGGTAAATAGCCTCTAAAGTGTATTAGAAGTCGTGGGTCCTAGTTAGGGTAAGTAGAAAAATGTCCAGAATACCCCCACTTAAGTCCCTTAAAAACCTGTCGCATGGATACGACTAACCCATACGAGTCGTACCCTTCTATACGATTGGTAACCACCATTTGTTTCCAAGCCTCAACTCTTGGATCAAACATTGTCCAGTATAAGACTCATCCAACCAAGTCGTAACCATAGCATACAATCCGTACCCATAACCCGATCCCTGGTAGAATAAAATACTAAGAGGATCAAACAGTACCCACCATATGAGTCCTTGATATGACTCATACCAGTCCCTATGAATCATACATCTAAGTCGTACCTATTACAGTGACCAAAACCATCCACCAACTAATACTGGTCAATATTCGACAGGACCATACCACTTGTACCCTAATATATGGCTTGTACGCATGAGTCGTATTGGGTTCGAAGAACGTAATTTCAGGAAATTTTCTAAGGGTCAAAACCTAGGATGTTTAAGTTTCCCCTACTAGAAGCATTCATCCTCAAATGACGAACAAGGTAGGGTTAACCACACACAGAGTCATTTGCATCATCAAACATCGTTGTAACAAAGTTTGAAAACAAAGAGGCAAAGATGTTAATCTTTCCTTTAACAAACTCAGAAAATAAAGATGTGTTGAAGACACATACCTTCCACACGAATCCCAGGAGCAGAAAACAAATGCGGACACTTGGATTTCATGTCCTCTTCGGCTTTCAATATAGCTTCTTCCACCTTATGGTTCTGTCATAGAACCTTAACTAAATCCATAACCTTCGTACGCAACCGATGAACTTGCCTATCTAATATATCTACCCAGGACCTCTTTAAAAGACATAGAGTTCAAAATACCCAATCCTTACATAGGAACAACTGAAAAAGGATCACCAAGACACTTCCTCAACATGGAAACGTGGAACATCGGATGAACCAAACTTAATCTAGATGGAAACTCCAACTCATAAGTAACATTGCCAACTCTTCATAAAATCACATAAGGACCAAAGAACCGAGGACTGAGTTTCTTTTTTTTGCCAAACTGCTCCACTCCCTTCATGGGAGATACATTGAAGAATACCCTATCTCCAACCTCAAACTCCGAGTCTCTATACCTAACATCTGCATAAGACTTTTGGAGACTTTGGCAGCTTCAAGCCAATCCCAAATCATCTTAACCTTCTTCAATGCTTGATAGACCAAATCTGGACCGAACATGTCAGCCTCACCAAGGTTAAACTAACCAATATGCGATCTACATCTCCTACCATACAACACCTCAAAAGGAGTCATACCAATACTCGAATGATAGTTATTATTATAAGTAAAATCTAGCAAAGTTAGATGCTCAAATCAATTGCCACCGTAGTCAATTACACAAGCCCAAAGCATATCCTCCAATGTCTGAATAGTTCTCTTCGCTTGCCCATCTGATTGCGGATGAAAAGCAGTACTCAGACTAACCTTAGTCCCCCACCTTTTCTGTGAAGACCATCAAAAATAAGATATAAACTACATATAACAATCAGAAATAATTGAAACAAGCACCCCATGCAACATCATAATCTTCCGAAGATATTGCTTCGCATAATCCACCACCAAAAAGGTAGTCCATACTGGCAAGAAATGAGCAGACTTTGTCATCCTATCCACAATGGCCCAAATTGAATCATACTCATTTCGAGATCGAGAAAGACTGGTAACGAAGTCCATATTGATAACTTCCCATATCTATTCGGGCAAATCAATCTCTTGATACAATCTACTAGGTCTCATGTGCTCAACCTTAACCTGTTGACACACCATACACTTGGCCATGAAATCAGCCATATCCCTCTTTATGCCATTTCACCAGTAGATCTTCTTTAGATCATGATACATCGTAGTCGATCCGGGATGAACGACATAGCTTAATTCATGCGCCTTAGCTAAAACCCTTTGTTGTAGCCCGTCGACATTAGGAACACACAATTTTCTTTGGTACCATAAAGTACCATCACCACTGACCTCAAACACTACTACCTTTTTCCTACCAATATCACCCTTGATTCTCATCGAGACAGGATCCAGCACTTGTATCTATTTAATCTCTACAATAAGAGATGATCAAACTACTTCTTGCACTATCACAACACCATCCAAAGAATCTAAGAGACGAACTCCAAGATTATCCAAGCAGTGAATATCCTTTACCAATTCTCGCTTGCCTTTCTCCACAAGAGCCAAACTCCCTATGATAACCTACTGAGAGCATTAACAACCATATTATCCTTACTTGGGTGGTAGTGAAGACTCGTATCATAATACTTGAGAAGCTCAAGCCACCTCCTTTGCTTGAGATTAACCTTTTTCTGAGTAAACACGTACTGAAGATTTTTGTGATCAGAAATGATATCCATGTGAAAACCATACAAATAATACCTCCATATTTTCAAAGCAAACACAACCGCCAATAACTCTAAACCATAAGTAGGATAATTCCTCTCATGTACCTTCAACGGCCTGGAAGCATAGGCAATCATCTTTCCATATTGCATCAAAACACAGCCAAGCCCAAACTGGGATGCATCACGATAAATCACAAACCCATCATTTCCTTCTGTCAAAGTCAAGATTGGAGCCAAAGTCAACTTATTCTTCGACTTCTCAAAACTTTCTTCACAAGAATCTGACCAAGAAAACTTAACCTTCTTCTAAGTCAACTTAGTCAAAGAAGCAGTTATCAAAGAAAAGCCTTCCACAAACCGCCTATAATACCCGGCTAAACCCTAAAAGCTCCAAATATCATATGGAGTCGTGGGCCTAGGCCATATATTCACCATAAAAACCTTCTGTAGATCCACCATGATCCCTTCACTAGAAATAATATGACCCAATAAAGTCACAACGTTCAACCAAAACTCATACTTAGAGAACTTGGCATATAACTATTGTTCCTTTAAGGTCTGTAACACCACACGGAGGTGATTTAACATAACTCACCTCACTCTTCAAATAAACCAAAATGTCATCAATGAACACAATGATGATGAGATCTAAATACTGCCTGAACACTCTGTTCATCAAGTCCATAAATACTGCTGAAGCATTAGTCAACCCAAATGATATTACAAAGAACTCAAATATTCCCATATCGAGTACAAAATATTGTCTTAGGGATATCCACCTCCCTAATCTTAAGCTGATAATACCCAGACTGAAGATCTATCTTAGAGAAGAACTTGGCACCTTGTAACTGGTCAAACAAATCATCTATCCTTGAGAAAGGATACTTGTTCTTGATCGTCCTTGTTCAACTGCCTATAGTCAATGCACATTCGAAGAGAACCATTATTCTTGCGCACAAACAACACCGGTGCACCCCATAGGGAAACACTAGGATGAATAAACCCCTTATCTAGAAGATCTTTAAATTGCTCCTTGAGTTTCCTCAACTCAACCGGATCCACTCTATATGGAGAAATAGAAATTGGATGAGTGTACAAAAGTAAATCAATACCAAACTCTATTTCCCTATCCGGAGATACACCGGGAGGATCATTCGAAAAGACCTCTGGAAACTTACTAACCATAGGGACCAAAGACAAACAAGGGCCTTTCTAGTTAGAATCTTTAACCCGAACTAAGTGATAAAGACAATCTAGTTAGAATCTTTAACCCGAACTAAGTGATAAAGACAACCCTTGGAGATTAACAACCAAGCTCTAAGATAAGAAATAAACCTTCCTATTCTATAAATGGTTCACCAGGGAACTTAAGATAACTTTACGGGTTTGATAATCCAAAGACGCATAATAAGAATGCAACCAATCATACCTAGAATTACATCAAAATCTACCATATCCAACTCAAATAGATCTGCTAAGGTTTGCTTGCTACCAACAGATACCATACACCCCCTAGAGACTCTCTTAGTAAGAACTGAGTAGAAACACAAAAAAGATTTGAGATAACTTTCAGATCAAAATTAAAATACACAACCACATATGGAGTCACATAAAAAAAATAAACCCTGGATCAAGCAAACAATATACATCACGAAAGAAAAGTTGTAACGTACCAGTAACGACATCAGGTGATGCCTTAAATTCCTATCGGGATGCCAAAACATACAACTTGTTCTGACCGGCACTAGAACCAGGAGCAGTAACAGAAGTAGATGCCATTCCACCAGGTGTAGGAACAGAAGATGAAGCCATAGGAATCTTATTCGCCCCTTGAGCAACCTTGTTGACCAGAAAATCCCAGAGTCGATAGCCTACCTAGTCATATTTTAAGTATTTTCCCTTTCCTTCATTGCAATATCCCCAATGAGGATGACCAATAAAACGACAAAGAGGACATAAAGAAACTGACTAACCTTCGCTGACCTGAGATTGGGTAATCTGTGCTCAAGAATTATCACCACCTTGGTGATGCCTGTCTCCCGACTAGTAAGGAGCACTACCAGAAAAAGAGCCAGAACTCCCCCACTTTTTTTCTGCCACTTGCCACCATCTCTACCACCTTGAGACTGAGTACCTCCCTAATTAAAAAACCTGCTCCTCTTTCCCTGCCTATCCCCAAACTTCTCCTGCTTTCTCTTCTCATCTCCAACCTGCTGTATATGAACAATCAACCTCGATATATTAATATCTTTAATCAATAAGGTTGTTTTTCTCTCCAGTATCAAATCTCTATCCAACCCAGAAGTGAACTTCATCATTCTCGACCTCATATCCTCCACCAAGTCAGGAGCATACCTTGATAACTGATGGAACTTTAAAGCATATTCTTTTACTAAAATTCTCTTCTGCCCGAGGTTTATAAACTCTTCTGTCTTAGCTTTCCTCAACTCTTGAGAAAAGAACTAATCCAAGAAGGCATTAGAAAAGGCCTCCCATAACCCTTTCTCTTCCATATCATCTTTATCTCTGTCCCACTCCTCATACCACTGATAAGCAATATCCTTGAGTTGATAAGCTAAAAAGTTAACCCCATCTACATTAGTAGCCTGCATCACCCGCAAGATCTTTTTCATCTCATCCAAGAAGCTCTGTGGATCCTCCTTGACTTTTACTCTAGTAAATGTTGGAGGACCAATCTTCATAAATTGACAAACTCTTGGGGCCTCATCAAAGAAAGCATCAGCTGTACTCTGCTCAGCCTGACCAATAACTAGTTGGGAAATAATATGGATTGACTGACAAAATTCTACATTCGTCAAATTGCTTGAGGTACCTGAGGAGAACTAGCCAAAATAGAAGGAACTACAGCACCATCAGGAATAGGACCATGAGATCAAATATGTACTCTGGACGTAGTATGTACCCCTTCATGATTATCTGCAGATGGAATGAAAAAAATTTCTTGTGTTCCAGATGTAGGAGGTATGATTTGAAAGATGAACAAAAAAGGATTAGAGGAAATTCCAGGACTAAAAAATCAAGCTTAAATATAGAATACCAAGAAAGTAAAACATTCATAAATGTCTTGCAGCCTCTCTCTTATGTGTGTGGGCGCTTCACACCCTAAAAGAGATTCTCCTTGACACGGCCTTGTGGACTACTAAGTGACCATGCACCTAGGATCTGATACCAACTTGACATGACCCAACCTCAGGCCTTATTGTAATGGGCATCTCAAGTCCAACAAGGCTCGAGGACCACCCCTGTTACACAACCCAACCACATATATCAAACCTCAAGTGGGCTAAATTTGAACATATAACATGATAGCGTTATTGTTCTTATTACAACTCTGGGATAGGGTCACGACCATGACCAACCCAATCGAGTCCAACCGTACCACACCAACTATCCAACAATACCAAACTAAACCATAAGCCATAAACCAAAGGAAATACCAAGACATAATATGATAATCAATCCCAAAATATAATATGATGGAACAGTGAGAAATCATGTGTGATGATGCCAGCCTTAATATCAATACCAATGCTATGGAAGGCACCTCTACCGATCCCGACCATACCAACCCCTAGAAATACCACAAAGCCTTTATCCAAAAGAGTAAACAAATCTAGTTGGGACATACCCCAAACCATAGCCAAAACCAATAGCCATAATAAAGAAAAAATGTCTAAAGAAATCCATAACATGAAATGATGCCTCCTAAAAGGATGAAAGCACACCACTTCAATCCAAATGTTGATACCAAATCCACGTCCTAAATAGAAAGAGTAGAACGGCCTATTTCCATATAGCATGGGTATACAACCGCCAGTAATTGGGTTAGTGAGTAACTGCTAGCATGAATCTCAGGATAAGAATAAAATAATGCTAGTTATAAAACCAGTCATAATTCATACAACCATACATATATAAGTATCGGGAAAAGAAACTAGGTTTAGCATGTATTTAAAACCTTCATACCTAGGTTATGTAGCTTGGCCATCCTAAACCACCCACGGTATATATGGGTTCAGCTCCCTCTGCTAAAAGAGCCTTAGTACGTATAGTCGTATAACAAGAAAATATCCATGGGATGACTAGTATATACCCCAATAAATAGTGTGATACACACACACGGTCCACTAAGACCAATCCTCATATCGGTAAATATGAGTTTTTAATTTTGGTCCCCCTGGGACTTCCACCTTTCATGACTTTGCTATACACCCCAATATTAATACCCAGTTAAAACTAGTTTCAAAATAACTAAAACATTATCCATTTATTAATCAAGGCCAATATTAGTGGTATTATCATACCACCCCTTACTTGCAAGAAATATCCATAGCTAAGCTATTTAGGTAAACGGGACCTTAGGTACCCTTTTAATTACCATATTAAATCTACGTGGGAGACTTCCTATAACGACTAAATTTTCTGGAACTGGAATGTCACACAGTTTTCATGATCCTGAAGGACCACTAGCTAACCCTCTACTGATATGTGTACCTGAACACTGCATATTATAAATAATAATTGCGGAAACTGGCTATAAGGTTCAAAAACATCAAAAAAAATACTCAAGACTGAAAACTAAACACTGATACATCTGTTTAAAAAGCCTCTAAACTATCTGAACTGTGGATTTGATGGGACATGTCCCCAAATAACTTCGTCTACTAAAAATAAACTAAGTTTGATATGATAATAATAGAAATAAGGATCATCCACGATGAAGAGGACTCACTGCTATGTTTACTGCTGCTGACTGGGACTGAGCTACTAAGGGTACTCTGGATCTTGTACCTCCGAACCTATTGTGTCAAATAAAACACCATAGCACAAATACGTCAATACGAGAATATACCGAGAATGAAGATGAGGTAAGGCTAAATGCAAGGGCTCATGCATAAACAATTACTTAACTGAATAATCATGAGAGTACTAAATGAGAACACATGTATGAATGCACGAGCCATAACTGAAATCATCGTGACTCAAAATACTAAAACTCAGATACTACTTTACTGCCATCTGAATTCACTACTAATGCCTGAGATACTGAACACTGAATTATCTGATACCGATAACTGAGTACTGGAGTTAAGATCAGTCTTATCTAGTGAGTGATCTCAAAAACTGATGATATTGAAACTGCTTAACTAAATCTACTTATATCAATGAATGAATTCTGAGCTTTGTACTCTCGGCTAACTATATCAAAGATCAAACCTCTCTAATAGATGATTACAGAATCTACTATCAATGATAAGAAAAGATTATAAATGAGATCAAACCTATCTAGCAGAAGATCTCTGAATCTGATAATAAGAATACTCAACTAAATCTGAGACTGAGATCAAGCCTATCTAATGGGTGATCTTTAGATCTAATAATAACATTACTCAACTGAATCTGAGACTGAGATCAAGCCTATCTAACGGGTGATCTCTGGATCTGATAATGAGATTACTCAACTGAATCTGAGACTGAGATCAAGCCTATCTAATGGATGATCTCTGGATCTGATAATAAGATTACTCAACTGAATCTGAGACTGAGATCAAGCCTATCAATGGGTGATCTTTGGATCTGATAACAAGATTACTCAACTATTTCTGAGACAGAGATCAAGTCTATCTAATGGGTGATCTCTAGATCTGATAATAAGATTACTCATTAACTTTATATGGGACCATGCCTATCTAGCGGGTGGTCCATGAGTCAATAGAACTATTTGAGTTCCTCACTGAGATAGATAACTGCATCTGACAGTCCTAATTTCTGAGTACTACTCTGAAGATTGATACAAAAACTACAACTGTGGGAGAACTCACTTAACTGACATGCCCCACATCTAAAATGGTGGGTCCAACCTATAACCCCAGCTAGAAGGGTGTCAATACCATGCCACAGGTAAAGACCTCTCTAGTTAAGCCTCTCTAACGGGTGACCCTCGCAGGAATTCAAGCCTAAGGCAGTATAATAGTCAAGCCTATCTAGCGGGTGACAAGCCTTTTCTAACAGGTGACTCTTGTATCATGCGCTGGCTACGCAGTTCTGGAGTTTAGGGATTGTTCCTAATGACTCTTCCTCTCTAACAGGGAGCCGTCATCCCTGCACTCGCTCGATGCTATCTCCTACCCCCAACTGAAAGACTCTGAACTGATTCTCAACTTAAATTGAACTGAATTTGATACTGATCATATTTCTTGACTGATCTGACTGAGTTAAGCTAAATTCACTTAGTTCTGTATCTGACAGAATACTGTTGAATCTCGTTATCTGACTAAATGATATAGAGCTTTGAATAGATTACTCAATTACTATTGAGGTCTAAATTGAACACTTGAATACTACTAGATCTGAGCTGAGTGGAGAACTGAGGCTAGATTACTAGCGATACTGAGATTATGGAGATTATAGAGATTACTGAGATTTTTTAAGTTCTGTATCTGTCTAAGAGTACAGAGTTCTATAATTCACTAAGTTCTGAGAATCGTGGCTTGACTGAGATTATCATGAAAACTGACACGGGCTCTAGACTGCAGCTAAATTATCGGGTATAAATACCCCAAGACTCGATAACATAAAAGTAAAGCACAACAATTCTTGAATTATAAAGACCATGGACATTTATTCACCTTTACAATTACTAAAGAATCTCTTCAAGTATTTAGAAATCATAAATACGTGATAGTATAGGGAGACATGCTATTGGCTCATACTCCATTCAACAAGGTCTTGCATCAAACACTTAACATGTATTAAAGAGCACATAATTGGGGGATTTCATGCTAACATGTCACAATTCATCCTCTAAGGCTTTTCAACAAACACTATGCATGCATAGGCTTGCACACAATTGGGGATTTCTAATCAACATGCTATAATTGCTCTAATTCCTTCACATAAGCATTTTATCAAACATATGGGGAGCATGCTTTGATTATTCAACAATTTCTACTCTTAATTGATATGAACACATCACTTAACAAGCAACTTGAAGAGGGTTTATCATAAACATCACATGAATATCACATACTAGGGTCAAAGCTTGAAACCTCATTAAAAAAACATGAATTAGAAACTCAATAATAGCATGAACTCCAATTTAAATTCATATGAATCATGAAAACTCATAAACATAAGATCTTTGAAATTTAGAAAGGGTTCTTGAACTTCTTGGATGAAAGGGACCCAAGAATCAACATCTGCATACCTTAGTTTCTTGATTCTTGAAAAATTAACGGAGGAATCTTGATGATTGGAGTCTTGATTTAGGAACCCTAGCTCTTGTTCTTGAATAACTTTGAGAGAAAACTAGTATGTTTGGGTTAGATAAGGTCAAATCTCGTATTAAGGAGTATATATAGGGGTAGCAAAATGACCGTTTTTGCCCTTGGAATTAAACTAAAAAATCCCAATTTTACATGATGGCATGATGTGCCATAATCACTCCAGCTTACTGGAAATTAGACAATTGAGAAACTGCTTGATGGGCAACGCAGTGGAAATCGCGTTGCCACTTTGGTTGCGAACTGTAAAGGCACCACTATGCGGTGGAATCGCGTTGGTGCACTAGAAATTGACAACTCTGAAACTAAGCCTTGGCGCAACACGCCATAATCATGGAGGATTATTGGATTTTGATGATTGCCATTTTGGCTAGCTCCGCAACGCACTAAAGTGCCAGGTGGCACACTGTCTTACTAAAATAGCTCTAACTTTTTACCCGAGTGTCGAATTTGGGTAAGTTTTGTATCGATGGAAAGATTATTCAATTCTCTACATGACAAAATATTGATATTAGGGAAATTCTATATGGTTCAAAATACTTCTCACTTAGGAATACACTTCTCAACCTTTTAGGGCCGGATTAACACTTCACTGAACATGCTCTAAGGCAGACTACGAGAGAATTTTGTGGGGTCTTACACTTCCATGTTCTCCATAAGCATAAAAATTTAGCCTTTATCCTTTTCAAACAATTTAAACCATGTATAAATGCTTTATCAAGTTTAAAACATGCAAGAGTTCCATTAAAAGAAGTTAATGAAATGAACATATCTTTATAAGCATTTTATCAAACATCTTGGGGGCATAATATAACCAAAACCAATTACAAAGACCATTAAACCATTACCATGCAATTCAATTATCCAAATCCACCATTGATGTATATAATGGCATAAGTAAACCATAGGAAATCATAACCATGCATTCAATATCAAAACCCACAAATAATAGTTGAAAACCTTAATCATGAAATAGTAAAGCCATGAAATCAATCATATAAACCATTTCTTTAGTTAAAATTACAATGAGGGAAGAGAATCATGCCTTATACTGAAGAATTTATGAAAGAAAATCACCAAGACAAGACCCAAAGCAATCCGCAAGATAAAACCCTAGCCTTATTACCCCAAAAGCTCTAGAGAGAATTATGGAGTGTTTTGGAATAGTTTCTAAGTGTTAATGAATAGAATAATTGGTTAAATATCCTCCAAATTGTATTAGAAGTTGTGGGTTCTAGTTAGGGTAAGTAGAAAAATATCCAGAATGCCCCCACTTAAATCCCTTAAAAACCCATCGTAGGGTTACGACTAACCCAATGCGTTGTACCCTTCTATATAATTGGTACCCACAATTCTTATCCAAGTCTAAACCCTTGGATCAAATACTATACAATATACGACTCATCCAACCGAATCGTAACCACAACATACGATCTATACCCATAACCTGTATCTCTGGCAGAATGAAATACCAGGAGGATTAAACACTGCCAATTATACGAGTCCTTGATATGATTTGTGCCAATCCCTATGACTCATACCCCTAAGTCATACCCATTACAGTGACCAAAACTATCCCACCAACTAACACTGGTCAACATATGACAGGACCATATCACTCGTACCCCAACATACAACTTTGTACCCATGAGTCATATTGGGTCTGAAGAACTAAATTCCAAGAAATTTCCTAAGGGTAAAACCCCAGGATATTTCAAACCTATACCTCTCACAACTAAATAGGAGTTGATGTAGATACACAACAGGGATAATCCTTGGCTAAATGACCAGTCTCATCACACACATAATAAGTTCTACGACCCAACTCAATAGAAGGAGGTACAGCTGGATCAGAATGACCATCCTAAACAGCTGAACCAGAAGACCCACTACCTAAACTTTGTAAGGCTACCTGTATTTGTCCACCATGATATCCATAAAAGCCTCTAGAAACCCTACCTCGAGAAGTGTGGCCATTGAACTCACAAAAATAGTGTACCTTCTTGGCACCTCCCTATGATGCTTGAAAAATACCCTCATTTATCTTAGCATGATCTACTATACTCTGAAATGATCCTTCAAATACAACCATATGAGATGTATCTAACTTAGGAGATACATCCAACCCTTTTATAAACTTTCGAATCTTCTCAGATTCGGTGGTAATACTGGCATAGAAATATCTAGACAAGGCATGAAAGTAGGTCTCGAACTCTGCAACAGTCATGGATCCCTCTTCCAAGAAATCAAACTCATCTCTCATTCGATCCCTCAGGCTTTAAGACATGAACCTCTCTAAAAAGGCCTCAATAAACCGATCCTAAGTATTCTCAAAAGAATTAAAAATTCAGCATCTAACAAGTGATCTCCACCAATCTTTAGCAACATCTCTTAACTGATAAGTAGTATAAGCAACCCCATGTGACTCAAGAAAACCTAATTTATGCAACTTATCTTGACAATCAATCAAGAACTCATAAGCATCCTCTCTCACAGCACCATTGAATCTAGGAGGACCCAAATGGGCAAATCTCTTAAACCTCTTTTGATCCTTAGAAGACATAAATGTACTCACAGTGTAACGACCCTCTCGGTCATTTGTGAAATCTTTTCATCTTCCTTATTTTAGATCTTTCAGTAATTTATGTACAAGAATTATGACTCACGGGATAAGTAATATCAATTATTGAGGTGATCGAATATAATTAAGTCATTAGTTGGATTATTGAGTTTTAATTGAGTTAAGCTTGATAATGGTCAAGTTCGATCAAGATGACCCCAAATTAGTGTTTTAGTGATTCCAATAGGTTTGGAAATACTTTTAGTCAATCTAATTATTTAAATTATTTTCTATGGAACTCGAAACAAATATTGAGGAATTACTAAAAGTTTGGGTATTAGATAATTAATTTTGTTAGAAGTAGTGGGTCAAAACTACATCTATTTTATTCTTATGTAACCCACGTTAAAATTTGTAGATGTCAGTAGGTTTAACTTTGAACTTTAGCAGTAAACAATTTCGTAAAAGAAGAAGAAAAGAGAGAAAAGAAAAAGAGGTGGACGAAGTGCATAGGAGAAATTGAAGACATCTTCTTCAGGTAATAAATTTGGAAACTGTAAGTTTGTTTCTTGTGTTGTGTGCTTGTCTAAAAGGAGAGTACTATTATTTCTTGGTATTCAATTTCCTGGTGAATAAAAAACAAGGAAACTGTTAGTTAAAAAGTAAATAAAAGTAACAACTGTTGTTTCCATGGAAACATTAATGTTAATTATTAAATTATTGACATAATGATTAGGGTAATGATGATATTGGGGACTATGTTAATTTCTAGGAAATTCAAAGTGTTGTAGGCCACTGTTTCACTTTGCTTTCCAGTGAATTGTCATTTGTTTCAAGTGAATCCTAGTTAAAAGTTAGCAATTTATTATAGTTAATGGGTTTAGGCGTACACATTACATCATTAGCAGTAGCTATAGGTTTTTAGTGATTAAAATTATTATTGTTATTTTTTATTAGCGTTGGCAACAGTAGGTGATTATATGGTCATATTATGTATAAGATACTAAAATGGAAGAGGAATTAAGATTTGACTATATTTTCAAGTCAAAATAAATTTAATGATACGGGTTTCATTAGATTTGTATTCTTATGTAGATATGATCGTTCGAAGACTTTATGAAAGGACAAGATCCTTGTAAGTTATCTGCATTTGGATTCTTTGATTGAGGTAGGTTATGGCTTAATTGGAGTTTAGACTCAATTTAATTATGTGTATGCTCCTAAATTAGATACTTGTTGATTGGTATTCAGACATGTTTGAAATTGATGATGTTTGGATTGTTGAGGAGTATAAATAATTATTGACAATTTACTTGATGGACTTGTCTTATGACTTTAAGTGTACTTGTAAATTTGATACATCATATTGTATGTCGTGAGGTGGTGTAAATTTGATATTGATATTATGTGTATATATTGAATTGGGTACCACGCTAGTACGGGTATGTATATGTTGGATCGGGTACCACACCGATACGGATATGTATATGTTGGATCGATTACCACTTTGTTATGGATATGTATATGTTGGATCGAGTACCACGCCGGTATAGATATGTATATGTTGGATCAGGTACCACGCCGGTATGGTTATGTATATGTTCGGGCAATGAAACATTCTTTATTTACTTTATTTGGAGATATGATCATTGTTAGTAGTTCTTGTACGATGACTTTTGAGTCTTAGGGATTTTAGTAAGTATTTTGTTTGACTTCTGTATTATTAATGATTAGTCCTGGATTATTGTTATTATGTTGATTTTATAATAATATCATCTTAATATTGACTAAATTATTGGGTAATGTTTTGGTTTAGATAGTTCTCCCACAGGAAGATTAGTGTAGGTGTCACTCATGGCCATTTGAATTGTGACAAAGTTGGTATCAGAACCCTAGGTTCATCGATCTCATAGTTCAAGAACATGTCTAGTAGAGTCTTATGTATTTGTACTTTTCTTCGAGAGGCTATAGGACACTAGAAAAATTTAAATTCTTCTTTCTTGCGTGCTATTACTTGATTTCAATTGGTAACTGGCGATTCCAATTGGTATCTGACTTCTTTCAATCTTATTCTCGAAGATGGGTGTGGTAAAGAGGTATGGTGTAGAACTGGTTACCTTTTAGTTTTAAGGGGATGCTAAGATATGGTGGAGAGCTTATGTAGAATGTAGGGATGCAGGTTTTCCTCTCTTGACTTGGACTAAATTTTACTTAGTTTTTATAGAAAAGTACATGCCTCATACTTTGCGAGATAGAAAAAGGGATAAGTTTGCTAATCTTAAGTAGGGGAGTAGGGGAATATGTCAGTTGTGGCCTATGAGGACAAATTTCATTCATTGTCCGGATATGCATCTCACTTGCTGAAAACTAAAAAGGAGAGAATTCGTCTCTTTGGGAATGGTTTGAATACCGGTCCCAGATTTTTCCTCTTCAAGTAATATCTTTAGGTAGGTATTTTTTCAGGAGATGGTTAATTTGTTAAGAAGGTAGTGGGTCCTATATCTATACTTTTTTAGGCAGGCCCATGGTAGAGGCACCATATATTTTTATTACAACTATTATTCTTGTCTTTGACCAGGTAGCCACTGTATTATTTGATCCTAGCTCTACTTTCTCATATGTATATATTAATTTTTTTGTGGGTTTGGACAAGCTGTGTGAACTACTTTACTTTTCTATTCCTGTGGGTGATTTTGTTATTGTTGATAGGGTTTATCGTTCTTGATTTTTTAATGTTTATGGGGTATCAAACTTGGGCAAATTTGGTAACTCTAGATATGGTATATTTTGACATAATTCTGGATATGAGTTAGTTGTCTCCGTATCATGCTATATTAGACTGTCATGCCGAGATAGTAACTTTAGCTATATCTAAAATAAATAGATTTGAGTGAGAGGGTGATTATTGTCCTACTCCAATGAAATTTATTTCCTTTCTATGTGAAAGGAGGTTAATTGGGAGAGGTTGTTTGGCCTTCCTAACACATATTCGGGACACTTCTATAGAAGTTCCATCTATTGAGTCAGTTTCTGTGGTGTGAGTTCCAAGAGGTTTTTTTTATAGATTTACTTAGTATGACACCAGACTGTGGCATTGATTTCTATATTGATCTAGAGCTAGGAACTCTTTCTATATCTATTTCTCCCTATAGAATGGCTTCGACTGAGTTGAGGAAGATAAAGGATTAGTTGCAGGATTTGTTGAGTAGGGGTTTTATCCATTCAATTGCCTCTCCATGGGGTGCTCCTATCTTGTTTGTGAAGAAGAAGTATGGTTGTCTTCATATGTGTATAGACTATATGCAGTTGAACAAAGTTACTTTCCATAATAAGTATCCATTTGCCCGTATCAATGATCTATTTGACTAGTCACAGGCTGCAACCATATCTTCCAAGATTGATTTGAGGTCTGGGTATCATTATCTTAAGATTCGGCTTGGCAATATTCCCAAGACTATATTCCGACCTAGGTATGGGCACTATAAGTTTCTGGTGATGTCCTTTACGTTGACTAATGATCCAGTTGCTTTTATATGATTGATGTACTTGGACTCTTTTGTGATTGTCTTTATTAATGATATTCTGATTTATTCTAAGAGTAAAAAAGAACATGAGAATCACTTAAGGATTGTTTTGGGTTTGTTAGAAGAGAAAAATCTTGATATGAAGTTTTCTAAGTGTAGGTTCTGGTAGGCTTCTGTCTACTTTTCTTCATACAAGATGTGATATAAGTTACATGTGAGTATAGATGTTAGGCTTGATTATGCGTAGGATGACTTGGCCTCAATTGTTGATGTTTGGAGTTTAGATGCGGGCTTGGGACCCATAAAATGGCATATTTATACCTCTTTTGAACCCTATTGATTTCCCTCTCTAGTTTAGATTATTCATAGCATGGTTATGATGTAAATCGATGTTTGGGATGTGGTTTTAGCATTTGAAGCATGATTTGTATATTTAGCCTTATTGGGCTAGTATGGTAGTCTTGAAATCGTAAGTTAGGTAGAGTTGACTTGAGTACCCTTGTTTCTATTCGAAGTTGCTATCTGAGGCTTGAATATGGCTTACTTGATATCTAGAAGATGGACTAGATACCTTAGCCTAGTTTGGGGCATAGTGTGCCTAATTATGAAAATTAAGGATTAGAAGTAGGATCATCTGGCCCACTTAGGCCTAAACTTATGTTAAGTCTTGTGGACTTAGTTGCGGATGTTAGACATAGATGAAGCTAGTAACCTTAGAATAAGGTTACTTCATAACTTGGTAACTTGTATTGATGTTCCCAGATTGTGGCTTTGAGTTATAGTTATGATACTTCTTATGGAAGTGATTTTGGACATTTAGAGATGATATTCCTCCTAGATACGTTATGTGGCCTATAGAGATGCTATTTCTTCTTAGATATGGAAATTGGCCTAGGGAGGTGATATTCCTCGTAGTCATGATGTATGACCTATCGATATAAGATATCCTCTAGATTGTTACATTTCTATCTATATTATACCTCAAATATGTGAGGTACCTCCTATATGTAAGATGTTTAGAGATATAATACGGCTTAAAAATATGATTACCGATATAAGTTCCAGATATGTATATGGGCCTAAGGTCGTAATTATGATATTGTGACTATTCTGGATAAATTAATGAGCCAATGGTTATGTTATGATAATGATTGAATATTCGAGGAGTGTTTATCAGTGTAAAGGATACAATTATAGTTTATGAATACATATATGTTTGCATACACATCTCTCCGGTAGGAGACGAAGAAAGAGGTAGTATGTTGCTTACGACTTTATGGACTGGATAACGGTGATAGCATGCATAGATTTGGTTCATTCGTGAATATTATATTGGTAATTGATATGATTGTAGCTGAAATATGATCTTATGAATGTTCTTCCCAATTAATGGATAAGCTATATGGTAACTAGTTGTCTATTAGGGGACTATAGCACTTGATGGCATGGAATCTAATGTATTAGTTAATGAATATTACTTAGTTGAAACATGGTAGCTAGCGATGGTTAATGTGTGACTTATGGTGAGGTCAGTCTAGCATAGGTGAAGATTAGTTGGTATTGATTACTAAGTTTGTGATGTCAATAAGTCGATAAATGAGGAGTTGTGTGTTAATGGGGCTAGATAATAAGAGATGCTGGTAATAAGAGGTGACTAGTTAATATCTATGAATAGTTTCTAATAGTTAACTAATGAATAGTTAAGCAAGGATTAGTTGGTAAACAATGGTTAGATAACGAATGACGTCAGTTAATAAAAGATGGTTAGGTGACAAGTTGTAATGTGTCGTCCAGTAATGATTAATGGATATAGGATGATTAATTGATAACAATGAATGGCGGATAAATGGCGGTTTTGATCTAGTGATGAACCTTTACTAGATGTTAGATGTTGTCTATTAAATAAATAGTGGTTAGTTGCTATCCCGTGAATAAGGATTATGGGAAGGATACTGTTTAGGATAATAACAAGGGGTTATGTGATGACTAGCGAACTAGTGATTCTATTATAGTAAGTGTTGGTTAGCTAATAATGAGTAGTTGGGAAGTATTGACTAGATAGATATTAGATGGTGATATGACTATTTTTTATGAGTGTTTCAGTGAATGTTATTCGGTAATGACTATTAGGATGATATGTTGATACCCGACAAAAGTCAGAGGATACCATATGATGATGTTGATAACCGGCAAGGTCGGAGAATATATTTATGATATATTGATACCCGACAAGTTCAGAAGATACTATTGATGATGTATTGATATCCGGTAAGATCGGAGGTTGGTTACGATGATGATGGTTATGATGTGGACAGTTATAATGAGTTGGGATATTGATTTTGTACTTTGCATGCATTCCTGCATGTGCATCGCCTATCACCAGTATGCACCTATATTTATCAGCCAGTATAGGACAATTGCATATATATGGGTGTAGAATATGCCTTGTGTTGTTGTATACTGATTGAACCTTTCGAGTTTGGGGCAGTGGGGGTACGCATAAGCTCGACTAGGTATTTGGTTATTCGTAAGTTGAGGACTAGGGAGATTGTTTCTGTAAAGGTCTAGTGGAAGAATAGTCCTATTGAGGAGGCCACTTGGGAGACCGAAGCAGACATGCGCAGCAAGTATCCATATCTTTTTGCTTATTCAGGTAATTCCTTATTTTCCCTCTTTGTCTTGTGTTTTCCCATTCGGGAACGAACGATAGCTTCATTGGTATCTGATGTAACGACCCTCACAGTCGTTTGTGAAATCTTTTTATCTTTCTCATTTTAGCTCTTCCGGTAGTTTATATACATGAATTATAACTCAAGGAATAAGTAATATCAATTCTTAAGGTGTTCGAAAGTAATTAAGTCATTAGCTGGATTATTGAGTTTTAATAGAGTTAATATTGATAATGATATAGTTCGATCAAGATGACCCTGATTAGTGTTTTAGTGATTCCAATAGGTTTGGAACATACTTTTAGTCAATTTAATTATTTAAATTATTTTCTATGGAACTCTGAACAAATATTGAGGAATTACTAAAAGTTTGGGTATTAAATAATTAATTTAGTTAGAAGTAGTGGGTCAAAACTACATCTATTTTCTTCTCATGTAACCCACGTTAAAATTTGTAGAAGTCAGTAGGTTTAATTTTGGACTATAACAGTTAACGATTTTATGAGAGGAGAAGAAAAGAGAGAAAATCAAAAAAGGTGGACACTGCATAGGAGAAATTGAAGAGACATCTACTTCAGGTAATAAGTTTGGAAACTGTAGGTTTGTTTCTTGTGTCGTGTGCTTGGCTAAAATGGGAGTAGTATTGTTTCTTGGTATTCAATTTTATGGTGAATGAAAAACAAGGAAACTGTTAGTTAAAAAGTAATAAAAGTAACAATTCTTGTTTCCATGGAAACATTAATGTTAATTATTAAATTATTGACATAATGATTAGGGTAATGAAGAGATTGGGGACTATGTTATGTTTCTAGGAAATTCAAATTGGCGCAAGCCACTGTTTCACTTTGCTTTCCAGTGAATTTTCATTTATTTCAAGTGAATCCTAGTTAAAAGTTAGCAATTTATTATAGTTAATGGATTTAGGCGTCAATATTTCATTATTAGCAGTAGTTATAGGTTTTTAGTGATTGAAATTGTTATGTTATTTTATCATTAGCGTTGGTAACAGTAGGTGATTATATGGTCATATTATGTATAGGTTACTAAAATAGATAGAGGAATTAAGAGTTGTCTATATTTTCAAGTCAAAATAAATGTAACGATACGGGTGTCATTAGATTTGTATTCTTATTGAGATTATGTTTTGAATAGATATTGATCGTTCGGAGACTTTACAGAAGGCCAAGACCCTTGCAAGTTAGCTGCATTTGGATTCTTCGATTGAGGTAGGTTACGGTTTAATTGGAGTTTAGACTCGATTTAATTGTGTGTATGCTCCCAAATTAGATATTTGTTGATTGTTATTCGGACATGCTTGAAATTGATGATATTTGGATTGTGAGGCATGTATAAATGATTATTGAAAATTTACCTAATGGAATTGTCTTATGAATTTAAGTGTACTTGTAAACTTGGTACATCATATTGTATGTCGTGTGGTGGTGTAAATTTGATATTGATATTATGTGTATGTGTTGGATCGGGTACTACGCTGGTACGGGTATGTATATATTCGATAGGGTACCACACCGGTACGAATATATATATGTTGGATTGGGTACCACACCGGTACGGATAAGTATATATTATATTGGGTGCCACGATGGTATGAATATGTATATGTTGGATCAGATACCATGTCGGTACATATATATATATATATATGTTAGACTGGGTACCACGCCTGTACAGATATGTATATGTTAAATCGGGTACCACGCCGGTATGGATATATATATGTTGGATCGGATACCATACCGGTACAGGTATGTATATTTTGGATCGAGTACCACATCGATACGGATATGTGTATGTTGGATTGGGTACCATGCCGGTATGGGTGTGTATATATTGGATCGGGTACCACACCGATACGGGTATGTATATGTTGGATTGGGTACCACGCTGGTACGGATATATATATGGTGGATTGGGTTCCACGTTGGTATGGTACATGAACATAGATTGTTCCCTGCAGGTCATTACTATTTAGGAAAGAATATGTCCCACAGCATGTGTGTACATATTTATGTTGATTCTATGGATGTTTACAGTATGGTTGATACTTTTGATGGTTATGTGACTAATTTATAAGCACTGTTTGACCAGTTATTTCTGCATTGTTGATTTATTAAATATTTGTTGTATGACGATGCCTGTCTACTTGTTATTTGATTTATGTTATGTACATGCTATTAAATTGAGTTGGCCTACGATACCTAACAGTGCATAGTGGTTTTTACTGATACTACCCTATACTCTTCTTTTGTTGAGTGCAGAAAATGTCCTAGAGGCTCAAATATGACCTCACCTCTAGAGTTTGATAGCAGATCTTGATCCAAGGTTGAGCACTCTATCTCCAGGCTGCCATGGGTCATCTTATTTTCTCTTGTCCATCTTTCGGGCAAAGGAACATTCTTTATTGACTTTATTTTTAGATACTTCTTTAGACATGATATTTGTTAGTAGTTCTTGTACGATGGCTTTTGGGTCTTGGGGATTTTTGTAAGTAGTTTTTTTTTACTTCCGCATTAATAATGATTAGTCTTGGATTATTGTTGTTATGTTGATTTTATAATAATATCATCTTAATATTGACTAAGTGATTGGGTAATAGTTTAGTTTAGATGGTTCTCCCACAGGAAGATTAGTGGGGGTGTCACTCATGGCCATTTGGGTCATGACACATAGTAAGAGGAGGTATGGTGAATCTGGTGGGTTGAGATCCCATCTGAGGAGGTAACATAGATGAAGGTTGAACTTCTGATCTTAGAATACAATACTCAGATGTCGGCACTGATAGGAATAGTACTCAGGGTCTGAGAAGTACTAGGAGTAGAAGCAGGTGCCACTAATGGATCCATATTCAAGACTGAATGAACAACAAGCGTGATCAAAGAAGCACCCTCCAAACAGGTTAATAAGTAAACAAGCAAGCTCTTCAAAACTAGGTTGAAAGAACTCAGAGGAACTAAAGTAGGACCCACACCTCCAACATGTTCAACACGAGGCTCAGGGGAAAGTCCCCTAGCACTACTCCTAGATGAGGCAGATTGAAACACCCTAGGTTTGGGACCTTTAGAAAAATTCCTGGATTTCTGGTTTCTAGTCAAGGTACAACTAAGGGTACAAATCGTATGCTGGGGTACAGTTGGTAAGGTTTCTTGTACACTAACCAGTGATGGTTGGTGGGTTGGATTGGTTTCTGGAATGGGTATGACTTAGGGGCTGGTACGAGTCGTATGGATGGATACGGGATATAGAATTGGGTTTTTCTTCACTTAATTTTAAACTTAGTAAAGTAACTTAGATCTGAGTACGAGTGGCTCACTATGGGTCGTGAGATAAGGCACAAGTCGTATTGTCCCACTTATACATTGGAAAATCTCAACTCCTTTTGGTTCTGTTCTGGGTACAAGCTAAGGGTACTACTCATGTCCTTAGATACAGTTTGTCTTACATGGTCGTATATTGAGCAATGGGGGTCTAAAGGAGGTCTAGGATATGAGTAGCGGGCACCACTCATATTGGAGGGTACGACTAGTATGGTGGAGTCGTACCCAACTATGGGGATTTAATGCAGTTAAGTTGGGGGTAATCTGGACATTTCCCCTCTTAACCCATTATGACCCCACAACTTATATCACACTTGGGAGGTTATTTTTCCGATTATTCTATTTATTAACACTTAGAAAACACTCCCTAATCCCCTCTAAGGCTTTTGGGTAAAGGAAGGCTAGGGTTTCACTAAGGTGATCAAATTGGGGCTTGTGTTGGTGATTTCTCTCCATCATCTTCATCATCTAAGGCAAGATACTTGTCCCTCATTGTTAGTTCCAACTAAAGGCATTTTTATACAATGTTTTCATGGCATAATTATTGTATGATTTTTGGTTTTTCAAATATATGTTGGGGTTTTGGTATTAAATATTTGGTTATGGTTTTCCCATGTTTTAATTATGTTTATATATGCTTTAATGGGGGTTTTGGACAATTGATTTCATGATAATGGTTAATTAGTAAATGGATTTGGTTTTGGAAACACTATGTCCCCAACATGTTTGATAAAATGCCTATGATAATGCTTTTTCTATATTATTGGACTTTTAGTGAAACTATTGCCTAATCTGGTTTGGTAATGGAACCCTAAATGGTATAAATTGTTTAAATAATTTGGAATAGTTAAATAGAATGGTTTGGTGGTTATGGTTATGGTTAATTGAACTCCTTGTGGGGTACAATGGTATCCCCCAATTAACCATCGTATTGAACAACTTGTGGGGTACATAGGATTCCTCTAAACAATTATAATAATGGAATACTTGTGGGGTACATGGGATTCCCCCAAGTTAAATTGATAATGTAATCTATGGGTACATAGGAATCCCTTTACATTAAAAGGTTGGCTAAGTACATTGCATGCAAGCTATATATTACTTCTGACAGCCTTGGTTAATAATAATGAGATAACGGTTTGGTTGGTTGGAAATGATTTTAATTGGGCAATAATGGCGGGGTGTGATAGTTAACTATGAAGGTACGAGTCCAATGGATGGAAACTAGAAATTCATGTTTTCCGACATGAGGGGTTGGTCATAGCGACTGTATATAATACTATGAGGTACATAGGAAACCTCTAAGTACACTATACATATGTATCATAGAGAGAGAAGGGTACTTGGGAATCCCCTGCTCTTATCGTATCTCCGGTTTGTATGGCTACACGCATCGAGGCCCATTCAGGGGGTTATACTAGACCCATATATCCCGTGGGTGGTTCTAGGACGGTTAAGCTACACATACCCAGGTTAATGGTTTTAAAGGCATACTAAACCCAGTTTTCTTTCCCAGCATGGTTATATATATTATATATATGGTTTGTATGTATATGGTTGGTTTACTTGGTTTTACTGGATGACATTATTTTATTCTTATCCTGAGTACTTACTAGTGTTCACCCTCTAACCCATCCTCGGGAGGTTGTACCCCCATGCGATGTAGGGACTGACCATTCTAATCCTCCTGCTTAGTGCTCGGATTCAGGATCAGCTACTGGATTGAAGTGGTGAGCTTTGATATTTCGGAAAGCTCTATTTCATGTTCATAGATGTTTTTACATACTTTGGTTTATTTATGGATATTGGTTTTTACTATGGTTGGGGGCATGTCCCAATCAGCTATTGGTTTTCTTTTGGTTAAAGGCTTTTGTAAACTACTATGGGTCGGTATGGACAGGATCGGTAGTAGTGTCAACCTTAGTATTGGCATTAGCATTGGGGCTAATACCGTTGAACTAAACTTCTCACTATTCCATCCTTTTGTATTATGTTATGGAACTTAGTTTAGTTTGGTTATAGTTGTTAGTTGGTATCGGATAGTTGGACTCGTTTAGGTTGTCACGGTCATAGACCTATCTTAGGGTCTTGGGTTACACAATAACGCTATCGTGTTATACATTCGAAATTCATCTGACTCAAAATATGTATAGGTTGGTTGGGTTGGGTATCGCTGGTGGTCTCCGATCCTGGTTGGACTTGAGATGTCCATTATGACAAGGCCCTACGTCTGATCATTTCATAGATCCACGTGTCCATCCACTACTTCGAGTTCCTCCATGACTCATAAGTCTCCTTCTAGACTGGGCTCTCTTTTTGAATGAAGGCTCCGTATCTATAACATCACAAGATCTAGTCAACACAGTTTGCATAGAAGAGAGTAAAACATGACTTAGAACACTAGGTATGAAAGAAATATGCACGATAAGGAACAAAATGAGGGAAATTTCCTAAAGATATCCTACAGCCTCTCGTAGATATAATGGATGTCTATGTACCGATCCGTGAGACTCTATTAGACATCTCGTAATTACACCATTGAGACCAATGAAGCTGGCTGCTCTGATACCAATTTGTCATAACCCAAAAACCAAGCACCATGATGGCACTTGTCGCGACGAACCTTGACAAGTAAGCCTATCACTCAAATTGATATGCAAGGGGAAAATACAATAATAACCTCGAGGCAAAGCTTTAAGCACGAAGATGAACCACATACATATAATCAAAATTGAAAGAAACATAACCAATAATGTCATAACTCCCAAAATCTGGTGTCACAGTGTAAGAACTACTAATACAATTCATGAATCAAATACATAAAAAATTCAGCAGGAACCACTCTATCTCCGAATACCAGTAAAGACATAGACTAATATAGAAAGATAGAAGTGAACTCTACACGCATGAAATCCAACCACTACCTTAAATAACTTCCAAGGTGCTCGAATCAACCACTGTGAGGTGGATTCGAACCAGGCTCTGTACTAAAAAGGTATAGTATGGGTGAGTACAGTCCACTTATACTCAGTAGTTATCATAGGCCGACCGACAAAGTATGAAATAAAGCATACGAAAGTACACACTAAGGGTATGTCACCTACAACCAAAAAATATTCCACAACGATAGCCCACACCACTTGCACTTACAGTTCTATAGTACTCACATATATTTTAGCAAACACCAAAAAGTGATACAAGTATATATTATACCATATACAAGTAGAGCATAGAAAAACAAACATATATGAGAACATCAATTACAAGTAAGGAAGATAGAGCAAATGGATAGGTAACAAGTCAACATAGAAATACAATCACTACACAAGAAATAAGGTAAATACTATGAAAATGATGATGATGATGATGATGATGCAATGCATGAGGTTGTCGCACAGCCTCCATATTCACCTATGGATCTTAACCCATGGAGGGTTAGTCAACCCATATAAAATCCATATCCAATTCATATCCATATCTTCTCCAGGACACATTCCTTGGGAAGAATTTTTTGTAAGATGTCACATTTTCTGTCAAAAAATTGATGTTTCTAGTGTTTGCAGTATTTCCACAGTAGTACAAATATTTCATTATTGAGTATGATATGAGGATGAAATGCTCACAACCAACCAACATGAGTGTTTCCATATCCAATTAATATACCAACCAAGTGATCCAAATATCCACTCAGTTTTTCCAACTATCCATGAAATCCAACATGATTCATATATTAATAGAGTATGAATACACCACAATATGCAATTGATTCCACAATAGGCTTTTTCATCAAACAAGGTACAATTATTTTCGTATATATAAGATTATCATTATCACATAGGAGCCTACACGGTACGGTCACACATAGCACATAATGTTCTAAAATAACCAAATAACATCACATATAGGCCCCCACACGAGCACAACATGATAATATTTCCATTTTCATGATTAGTTCTCACACCCTTAACATGCTTTTATATCAAAATTAACTACCCAGTCCACTCTAAAAAAAGTTAAGCCATAACTTACCTCGAATACTGAAAATCGGTCTGCAATCCTTTGATTCAAAGTATTACTCCCCACAAACGGATCTAAAATTGACTAAAACATAAAAATATAGAATCTATGCATAAAAATAAAGTCAACAATATCCATATTACCTATTTTTAAGTCGAGGTCAAAACGGACCCCCAAAACAGGTTTTGGAAAAAGAAGTCAAAATCATGATTTTATTTCAAAAATATATTTTTCATATTATTAGGAGTATACATCTAAAAACCTAAGCAAAATGAGTTTAAAAGATTTTCAAATCAAAGAAAATTAATTTCAAGCTTTACCCGGTAAAATCCCCTAAATTCATATTAAAAATCAAGAATTGAACTTGTTTTGAAGATGAAATTGATAGAAAAGTAATAATAATAAAATTAAAAACTTACCCAAGTGAAAATGGATTGAAATCGGGGTTTAAATTGAAGAAATATAATTTTTTGCCTTCCTAGCCAAAATCCTCAATTTCTGCTTCAATTCATGTTAAAACAAGAAATAGATGATAAAATTGAAGTAGTTGAAATAGTTGTTTAGAAGCTTACCCAATCTTAGAAATGGAAGAAGTTTTTCAAAAGTGTGAAATCCTAAGCTCCAAGTCTCAAAAATGGGAATAGAATAGCAAAACATAGGTATATATAGGGTCCAAGTCTCCTCGGACCCCTCGAAATTCATCTGAAATTCTGTGAATGCAAATAAAATTATGTTATCCTATCAAATTTGACACTCTGAACTCAATGGCAATATCGGATTTTTGATAAAAACATCATTTTCACAAAGTTGACCCCCAAAATTCAAAATCACAACTTTTTGAATCGAGGATCAAAATGAGATTTTAAAGCTATAAAACCATACCAACCATGTTACCACCCTAAAATCGACGTTCCAGATATGTTAGCATAGTTCATTTTTCCATCTAACGCACAGACTAAAGATGTTGAGTGAAGTCAACTCTAAGGTTTCTCAAGACACCAAAAATCACAAAATCACATAAATCACACCAAAATGCATCAAAAATTATGTCGATCATCCCCACACTACAAAAATACCACAACACAACTACGAATAGGGGTAAAATAGTCAATTCACACATAAACACATTTTTCACATAATTCATCAAAAATTCAAGTCGTTACATTCTTAGCCACAAAAATCTAATTGACAAAGTTAGTCCCCTCACTTTTGCTACAATTGCTAACAATCATGGCAATAATGGCCTAAATAGCTATAAGTTTATTACTACAGTAAAAATTTATAGCTAATTATATATTTTTGCTATGGTATAAAGATTATTGTAATAATAGTAACCTTTTAGCCACAATAATATGTTTGAAAGAAAATACTGTAGCTAAATACATATTTTTGTTTCATATTTTGTTTCAACTTATAAAAAAATGTGGGAATAGTTAAATGATATAACCATGTCTTTTTTCTACTCAATGTTAATTATTAGTTTTTTTCACGAGTTTAAATTTATTATAGTAATAGTAAACTTTTATCCATAAAATTATTTAAAAAAAAAAATTTTAGCTAAATAAGTACTTTTGCTTCAAGTCACGAAATAATTGTGCTAATAGTTAAATGGCATAGCCACATCTTTTTACTACAGTAAAATGTTAGAGATAAATAATTTTTTCACAAGTTTAAATTTGTTATAGTAATAGAAACCTTTTAGCCACAATAGATTTTTGAAATAAAAAATTGTAGCGAAATAAATAATATTTACTTCAAAGTTACATAATAATGGTATTATAATGAAGTGACATATCATAGATTATTTTTTGTATAAATAAACTTCGTAGCTAATTATTAATTTTTTTCACATGTTAAAATTTGTTGTTGCAATAGTAATTTTTAGTCATAAAATGATTATTTAAAATAAAATATCATAGTGTAGGCAACGATTTTGTTCAATCAAAATCCGTACAAAATTTTGATTATAGTAAATTCAAAATATATTAGTCCCGAATAAATAGTACGGATTAATATAATTGGATCAATTATTTAAGTCCAAACATATGGATTTAAGTAAAGTCCTATCTTTATTGGGCTAGTCCATTAATTTGGGCTACAAATGATGAGCCCACTTTGCTAAGCCAAGATATTGTCATATTCTAGAGGCTCAAATAAGTGACACGTGTCAAATGACCTGGCATGCCAAGTTAAGAGAAAGAGTCAATGGGACCATGCACATGTCAAAATAATGCAGCGGGCCTAGTGAAATCAAAAGTCCATAAAAGGTGACATGTCACTTAAATCTGATTGGTCAAAGGAAGTTAATATTCATCATGACTCTTCTCTTTCCACAACTATAAATAAGGGTCTCATAATTCAGGAAAAGACAACCAGAATTCTAACAAAAAGCAAGAGAAAGCTCGTCGATCAAACACCGCAATTTCTCTACAAAGATCAAGTATCCAAATCAAGTTCATCATGATTCAAGATCAAGACCACAATATTCAAGAGCAAGCTCAAAAGCCCTTGAATTCAAGCATAAGTCAAGATCAAGTCCCGCAAATCAACAAATCAAGTTCAAATTCAAGATCAAACTTTAAGTCCTTGAATTTATATTTGAAAAGGTGAATTAGAGGATTCATAGAGATTATAACAAACATATTAAAATTAATAAAATGATTGTTGTAGCATATTTTCTTATCTCGATTATTTATTTTTCCGACTTGAAATTTTATTGTCCAATAAATTCTGGCACGTCCAGTGGGACAATCTCTACCTCTTATCTCAACTTTTCATACTTCAAAGTTTAAGAACAACGAAATAACTTCCAAAAAGGTCAACTCTCAATCAATTGTTTCAAAGATTGCTGAATCAAAGTTCTCTGCTAAAGTAGAAAGCATCCTTAGTGTTACTTTTGGAAGCTTGGGAGCTGCCACAAAGAGCAAGGTAGGCTTGTTAGGACAACAAACACATCTAGTGTCGTTTGCGCCAACTCTAATTTTTTGATCTTCAACCCTAAAAGAAATAAAGTCCAATGAAAGTGATTTAGAAAGGAGGAAGCAATGTGGTGGAATCACTTAAGAGGAATATACCTCTACTTGAGCACTCCGATTCCAAATACTCTGGCACAAAGAGCAATGATCGTTCAACAAATGTGTCATTTCCACTTACACCGTATAAGTTGAGCACTTCAAAAATCAACTTATGCGACAATCTATGTTACTCTCCAACATCTCCAGTAATCATGCAAGCAATGGTGATTGATGTCTCATCTATTAAGGAGCAACTTATGAATCGGACAAAAAGCAATTGAGGGCCTAACCAAATATATTCAGAATCAAGGTGCTCGGATTGATAAGATAGTGGATAGAATGGAAGGCCTGATAGACGGAGAGTCTAGAAATGCACCTGCAAAATCTTTAGAGGCTCACGAGATAGAGAGTTCTGTGAAATAAACACCACCATCTAAAGAGGTGCAAGTTTCTTCTGAGGGAATGATCTCGATTGAGCAATTGAAGGAATTCATTGAAGTAACCCTTAAAGACAAGTATGATATTGTCACCAAGTCTTTCACCGCATATACCAAGCCCTACACTACGAGGATAGATAGCCTTAAAATGCCTGTCGTCTATCAACCCCACAAATTTCAACAATTTAAGGGTAAAGGGAACCCAAAAAAGCATGTCGCACACTTTGTTGCGACATGTAATAATGCTGGAACTTACGGTGACTATCTTGTCAAATAGTTTGTTAGTTCCCTAAAGATAAATTCCTTTGATTGGTATACTGACCTTGAGCCTAACTCCATCGATAGTTGGGAGCAATTGGATCATGAGTTCCTGAATAGCTTTTATAGCACAAGGCGTATAGTGAGCATAGTAAAGCTCATAAATACTCAGGAAAAAAAGGATGAACCAGTCATTAACTTTATTAATCAATGGAGAAATTCTAGTCTAAACTGCAAAGATAGGCTCGGCGAAACTTCTGCAATAGATATGTGCTTTCAAGGAATGCACTGGAGCTTCTCTACATCTTGCAAGGCATTAAGCCTAAATCCTCTGAAGAGATAGCTACCCGTTCTCACGATATGGATTTGAGCATGTATTTTGCTGGAAAGGGAGCAGTGCCTATCCACGACCCTCGAAGGAGAAAGGATAAGCAGAAACCCAAAAGATGGGGAAATTTTATCCCAAAAAATGACAAAAAGAAATCTATGAATATTGACGTGTCTGTGAAGGTCACCACGAAGGTGAGAAAGAAGCAAAGTGCGAAGACGACTTCTGGAGCACGTCTAAATTAGAAAACTTTAAAGGAGATGCAAGAAAAGGAATATCCCTTCCTTGATTCTGATGTTGTCGAGATTTTTGACAAACTCCTTGAGCAAAAGATCATTGAACTCCTAGAGATAAATGACCCTAATTATTGTAAATATCATAGGCTTGTGAGTCACCCTCTGAAAAAGTGCTTTGTCTTTAAAGGAAAAGTCATGCAACTAAAAAATGAGAAGAATATTTTCTTTGGCGATAAGACGACCAGTTCTCATCAAATCTCTATAATTTTTGTTTTGCTTGACCTAGTCCAAATATGTGTCGAAGAGCATAATGAGAAAATATTAGATCCTGACAGGTCTTCAGTTGATGAAGGCGATGATGAAGGTTGGACTCTGATGATCAGGCGCAGCCGCAAGAAGATGAGTATGTGAAAGGAGTCGTCCGGGCAGCCAACCAGAAGAAGAATGGTGAAGAAACCAAGGAAATAGAAGTTGGTTAAACTTTCAAAGACGAGTGTAATGAGCTTCACCACCAAAAACCACAGTGTCCAGTAACGTTGGAAGAATTTTTACCAAGTTTGTTTTGTGCAAAAACTGCTCGAGTCAACCTTGGGGCATTTTGTTTTAATACTGCCCAAGAGGGGACAAAGGGTTAGGATCTACCCATGGAAGTTCCTTCATCTTCTGAAAAGATTACTGAAACTCTTGGTGAAGAGGAACATGCATGTGATACAAAAATCATATTTACAAATGATGATCTTCTGCTTGGAGGAGCCCTACACAATTGTCCCTTGTACATGGTAGGTCAAGTTCTAGGAAAGAAGATAAATAGAATCTTGATTGATAAAGGATCCGAAGTTAACATCCCGCCTATCCGTATAATGAAAGAACTTGGCATCGCTATCAACGTACTACCCGAAAGCCGTATAATGATCCAAGGCTTTAATTAAGGTGTCCAGAGGGCCATAGAAGCTTTCAAGTTGGGGATTCGTATGGATGATTTCTAATCAAATACATTGATGCATATAATCGGAGGCAAAACTTCATACAATATATTACTTGGTAGGCCTTGGGTACAGAGAACAAAATTATCTCATCCTCTTACTGTCAATGCTTGAAGTACCTCAAAAATAGAGTGGAAAGAAAGGTAGTTGCTGATGATAAGCCATTCACTGAAGTCGAGTCACACTTTGCCAATGCAAAATTCTACTTAAAGAATTATGTTGTGAATAAGAAAAGGATTGAAGATGTCACCAAGACCAAGTGTGATTATCTTACATTTAAGAAGGTCGCGGTGACTGTCGAAAAAGTTGCCACCAAGAATCCCCTCTTCACTTTGAATAAAGAAAGAGTCTCACCTACAAAAAAGAAGGCAACTCCCATTCTTCTATACGAATCAAAGGTAAAGAAAAAGAGGTCATCCATCTGATGTCTAAGATAATATGCTAAAAAGGCTAACTTTATCGATCAGGAGAATTGATGCAATAAATCCATCCTCAAGACTACTTGGAGATTCTGTGGCTCAAAATTCGCCACAAGATATGGCACTCCTTATGAAATGTATGAAGGTTGACTTTGACCCAAATGCATATAAGCTATTTGTAAAGGCTTGATATAATCCTAATGAGCCATCAAGGTTGGGCAAACTTTTGTCGAAAGGTACAACCAAGCAGGCACGTGAAGGCCTAGGATACATGCAGACACCTTCAATTTACATCTCCATAAGAAGGGCAGTTAGTAATTTTATCACCGTAGAAAATAATCCACTGTTTCTAATAAAAGACCCTCTGTATTTGATCGACTTCGAGAATCAACCGCAAGAACTTCTGTGGTCGAAAGGTTGGGTCCTCTAAATAAAAAAATAGCAAGTGTCAAAGAAGTCATCAAAGTAAAACAATGCATCGCCTAAGATCCAGAAGGATTTCCAAAGTCTGATTCCTTCTAGAATGAGGAGGCAGACAGAACTGGTAGTTTCATGCAATGAGGTATTAAAAGAAAACGCTCATAGTGTGGTTTTTACCCAGCAATGCAAGAAAGAAGAAGAGAGTGTTGGCTTCTCATATTATATTATGACCCAGAATAAGAAAAATATTTCATCTAAAATAAAGGTTCATGAAGAGATAGAAGATACTTTCTAGTTTTATCATATATCCATCAATAATGATTACCCCTAAGAGGAAGAAGATGTTAAAGATTCTCTGTCATAACTTAAAGAAAGAGTGAAGGCCATAATAGATCCCTTGATGGAAGTTAATCTTGGAACTGATGAAGATCTAAGACCAACTTACCTTAGTGCATTTCTAGAAGTGGAGGAGAAAATCGCTTATATGGACATACTCAAAAATATATGGATGTCTTTGCTTGGATCTATAAGGAAATGTGGCTAAGATCCAAAAGTAGCAGTCCATCAGTAGGTGGTCAAAAATGAGGCTCGTCCTATTAAGTAAACCCAAAGACGCTTTAGGCCGAAGTTGATTCCATTAATTGAAAACGAAGTTAACAAACTCATTGAACCTGGCTTTATTCATGAAATCAAATATCCCACATGGATTTCAAGTATTATTCTAGTACAAAAGAAGAATGGCCAAATTTGAGTCTGTGTCAACTTTTGGGATCTCAACAACGCCTGCCCTAAGGATGACTTTCCAATCCCCATACAAAATTTGATGATTGATGCCAGCACTGGTTATGAGGCAATGTCCTTCATGGATGGTTCATCCATCAACAATCAAATCCGTATGGCACAAAGAATGAAGAACTTACTGCATTTTGTACTCCCAAAGGTATTTATTGCTACAAGGTGATGCCTTTTAGTTTAAAAAATGTTGGCGCCACTTATCAAAGGGCTATGCAAAACATCTTTGATGGTATGCTCCATAAAAATGTTAAATGCCACGTGGATGATCTAGTGGTGAAGTCAAGAAAAAGAACTGACCACTTGAAAGACCTAAGAATGGTGTTCGAGTTACTTCGAAGATATCAACTTAGGATAAATCCATTGAAGTGTGCCTTTGGAGTTACTTACAAAAAATTTCTTGACTTCATTGTGGGACACCAAGGAATTGAAATTGATCAAGCTAAGTTCGATGCAATTTTTAAGATGCTCGAGCCTTAAAATATTCATGATTTAAAAAGCCTTCAAGGAAGGCTGGCATATTTAAGGAGGTTCATCTCAAACCTGGCTGGAAAATGTCTACCATTTAGTCGTCTCATGAAGAAGGACACTCCCTTCGACTAGGACTTAGCTTGTAGTAATGTCTTTGAGAGTATCAAATCATACTTAATGAAGCCACCAGTTCTTGCGACACCCATACCTAAGAAGCCATTGAAAGGTCAGTTGGAGCACTACTGGCTCAAGAAAATAGTGAAGGCAAAGAAAACTCTCTTTAGTATCTAAGCAAAATGATGACACCAAATGAGCTAACGTATTATCTAATCGAAAAGTTGTGTTTGGCATTGGCCTTCTCAATTCAAAAGATGAGCATAACTTTTAGGCACATATTGTTCGTCTTGTGTCTAGGGCGAATCCCATCAAGTTTGTAATGTTGAAACCAGTCCTTAGTTACCGACATGTAAGATGGTACCTTCAAAATCAACAGTTTGAGATTTTGTATTCTCCCTAAAGGGCCGTAAAGGGACAAGCATTGGCAGACTTTTTAGCAGACCACCCGATACGTGATGATTAGGACTGAGCGATGAACTTCCTGATGAAGATACAATAGTTATTGAAGTCATACCCTATAGAAGATGTACCCTGATGGTGCCACACATCGAGATGGAGCTGATGTCGGGGTAGTGTTTGTCACTCCATAACAAGAGGTCATCCCGTACTCATTTACAATAACAAACCGTTGTTCTAATAATGTTTCTAAATATCAAGTGTTAATACTTGGACTTGAGATGACAGTTGACATGAAACAACTACAATTACAAGTCTTTGGTGACACCTAATTGGTGATCAAGCAGCTTTTGGGAAGCTATAAAGTTAGAAATCCTGAGCTATGACCATATCATGATTATGCACAAAAGTTGATAGGGTGGCTTAGAGAGGTAACCCTACAACATGTACCAAGGAGAGAAAATAAGTAGGTTGATGCCCTAACTACTTTGGCCTCAACCTTGACTCTTCCAAATCAGATGTGAGTTACTATCCGCTAAGAATGGGTAGTATCGCCATTAAATGAGGATGTAAAAACCAAGGTTGAATACCTCGGTGCCGTATCTGAAGCTGTAAAAGAAGATTGTCGACAACTTATCATTGATTACTTATGTTATGGGATACTTCCAGAAGATCCAAGGAGAAAGACTGGCATTCATCATTGTGCACCTCGCTTCTTTTACTACAAAGACACACTGTATAGAAGATCATTTGAAGGAGTACTTTTATGGTGTTTGGGAGAGGAGAAAACGATTCAAACTTTGCAAGAAGCACACTCGGGAGTTTGTAGATCGCATCATTCTAGACCGAAGCTCCATTTCCACATTAAAAAGATGGGATACTATTGATCAACAATGGTGAAAGATTTCATGGACTATGCTAGAAGATGCAAAGCTTGTAAATTCTATGCGAATTTCATTCATCAACCTCCTGAAGTACTACACCCAACTGTAGCATCTTGGACATTTAATACTTCTGGAATGGATGTAGTTGGTCCACTACCAAAATCTTCTGGTGGACACTTATACATCTTGGCCACAATAAATTACATCTCAAAATGGGCCAAAGATGTTGCGCTCAAAGAAATAAAGAAAGAGAATGTTGCAAATTTCATCCGAGTAAATATCATCTACCGTTTTGGAATCCCTCAATATATAATAACCGTCAATGAAAAGTCGTTTGATAATAAGTTGATGAATACGATTTGTGATCTGTTAGGCTTCAAGCAGCACAAGTCTTTTATGTACCATACTTCCGCCAATGGTTTAGCCGAAGCGTTTAATAAGACTTTATTCAATCTATTGAAGGAAGTCATTTCCAAGTCTAAGCGAGACTGACATGAATGAAATAAAGAAGCTTTATGGGCATATAGAACAACTTACCGCACAACGATGCAAGCCACCCCATACTCACTTGGTTTTGGAGTTAAAGCAGTCTTGCCACTCAAGCGTCAAGTACCTTCTTTGAGACTGGCTATTCATAAGATCTCACCGATAAAGAAAATTCTAAGTTGCTTCTTGCGAATTTAGAAGCTCTTGATGAGAAAAGACTAGAGGCTCAACAAAATCTTGAATGTTACCAAGCCCGCCTATCTCATTCTTTCAACAAAGAAGTTTGCTTGAGGTGCTCCCAAGTTAGAGAGTAATTTCTTGCAGTAAGAAGGCCCATTATCACTCCCCGTAAGTCTGGGGGCAAAGTCACCCCAAAGTAAGATGGTCTATATTTCATACAAGAGGTATATTCAAATGGCGCTTACAAACTTGTTGATGCAGATGGAGTGAAAATCGGCCCTATTAACGCCAAAGTCTTGAAAGATTACTATTCTTAAATGAAGATGACGCTCCTTAAGGTACGAGTATAAACTGCATATACACTCCATAAGGCATGAGTATAAACTGCATGTACACTCCTTACGGTAGGAGTATAAATTGCATGTCCACTCCTTAAGGCACGAGAATTAACTACAAGGCATGAGTATAAACTACATGTATACTCCTGGCCCACAAGAGTCCAACCTGTGTACGACTTTTAAAAAATGTCCCCTAGGTTGAAAACCTCAAAAGAAGTGGCCTAGGCAAAAGTTAGGATGCATAAGAAAAAAACTCTCACCCAGAACTATGTTGTGACTTGATCCTCTTCATTAAGGTACGTAGGCACTTGGAATTTTATTCTAAGTTCAATTACATGAGTGTCAAAAAAATACATGTCCCTTCTTGATCCTCCATATGAAAGTTAAGTCTGCATAACTTTCAATTAAGTTTTGGACTTATGACAAATATTTATGGCTCAATAGGGGCAACCCATCAAAAAGGGAAGATCTTTCAATAGGATTTGGAATACCCAAAGCCTATAGTTTAAGGCATAGATTTTCCACACGTGCAATTATCAAGTTTTCAAGTTAAAAGCTTTAATTCTTAAGGCTTTCAAATTGAAGTTTCAAGTCCAACTCGATTGTGAGAAAAAGACGTAAAGCCAATGAGCAACAAGTTTTGGAAGTAAAAGCCAGAGTCTAATACTACAACATCAATACATCAAAATAAGCAAGTAATTCTTGGAGTTGAAATTTAAAATAAAATGTAATATAAAGAAAAAGTGTTTCCATTACAACTAATATATCCAACTACTCAATAAAAAGGGTAAAGGAAAGCAACAAGAAGGTTTGAAGGGAGATATCTCCTAAGGCTAATCTAAGTATAGCTTATAATTGACTAAATCTTGTAAAGCAGCCTCTAAGACTTTCTTCTTCTTCTCCATGACCTTTGAGGCATTTACTGTTGCAAGGGAGACATCAGAACACTTGGAAAACTCTTCTTCAGCAGCTAAAACTTTGGATTCCATCTCTGCAGCTTCTTGCTTGACAGCATCTCGATGAGCTTTCAACTTCTTTACCTTTTTTCTCGCCTTCTCAAGTGATTTGCAGGCGGCAAAAATTTTCTCAGATTTCTCATCCCTCTCCCTCAGTACAAGCTCAAAATGCTCTTTGGCTTTCAAATATGGCTCTAACTCTTTAATTGTTGTGGTTTTATCAACAAGGGTGGATCATGCTTGGTCATCGAAAGTCGCAAGCCCAAAGAAAGACCCCAATAAATTCTTCAAAGGAGAAATATTTGCCCCGATCCCACTCATGTCATTAAGTATGACTTCGACATCATCTTGGATAAAATAAGCATGATTAGGAGTAAGGCCTGGAAGTTTGGTACGAATACTAGCCCAAGCCTTCATGATAAATTCATTTTTAAGCTCTGAAATGACCTTTTTGCCATTAAAAATAGACATGGTTATCGCTGGTTGTCAGGGAAAGCTTGACTCTACATTTTTTTTGACTTCACCGCAAAGATTGAAAGTGACCTCTTTGGATAACAAAAGTAACTCTCTTGAGTCTAGACCTACTACAGACTCACTACTATTTTGTGGCTTACTTTGATGAGGATCTTCTAAAACTTGGACAGTGTCTGGATGTACACACAAAGAAAAAAATTATATGAGAGGTATATAAAGGCGATGCATATACTATAAAATTGTAGAGAGTTAAGTCATTACCTTCTCGATGGCTAACGAAGTCTTCAATGAACTAGCAAGAATCTTCACATCGGAGTTAGAATCACCTTTCTTTACCGAAGATGGTTTTACCATCTTCCAACAATGATCTCTATAACTACTATCGTTCTCGTCTTGAGATGGTCGTTTATTAAAAACCTGCTGAGTCAGGGAAGACAGCTCCTCTTTCTGAGTTTCTGCATGTAGAGGTCCCTTGACTTTGTATGGAATAACTACCTTAGATTTCAAAATTGGAGGATCGGCCACAATTGAGACCTCCTCACCATGTTCTTAAGAAGTGTCGATAATAGAACCTACGGTGTTTACCAAAGATTGCAAGTTAACTCTGAGAAAGTTTTCATGAACTTTGTCCCACCAAGATTTATACTGCCTGATAAATGTCTTCGCACATTGGGTATGGCTTTAGGAAAGGTTTCTTTTGACATAAAACTATGCAATACATAAATTCGATGAAATCTAAGGCCTTCATCTAGTGAAGCACTACGGATATCATCTTTCAAGATTTTGGGAAGGCCTTGATAAAACCCAAACTGATGGCTAAACGGGTGTGCGACTGTGTGGCTCAAGTATGAATGAACCTCTACATCTAAAAGGAAGGAGGTTAAAATGGAGACTCATGAAGTAGCTTATCTCTGATTCGTCATCCTTATCATCATCTACAAAATGACAAGGATAGAACTTGCTTAGCATAGTGGAAGTCCAAATAACACTATCTCCTTGATGGATGAGCTTTCTGGAAAGCTCTCCATCAAAGTACCTTACTCCACCTTTGGTAAAATATGTCATCATCAATGGAATAGATGGTCCATTAAAAAGTGGAAAATGCATCTTAAAATAGTAAGCAAGCCAACCATACATATAATGGATAGGAAAGGATACTCTGAGCTGCTCAAGCTGCGAAGATTTATAGACCCTGTTGAGACTATTATAAATGCTTGATAGGACTAGAACTGTAGGACTGAAGTTTGCTTATCTGCCATCATAGCTGTAACTCTAAAAGTTCCCGGGCAAATAAAATGTCCATCCTTAGAGGAAAATACAAAGGTCCACAACCAATATTAAATGAACTCTACCAAATATTTATCAATCCTATGTTCATACTTCACTCCAAGTTTGGAAAACGTAGCATTATCTGCACTTAACCATTTTGCTACTTTTGGAATAGTCCCAGTTGGGTTATGTGTTGGCTACAAGCGAGCCAATTTTTTCTCCTTCCTTAGTAGAGCTGACTCGTATCTTAATAACCTCTTGCACCAAAACTTTATCCACTTTCTTAGAGGAACTCTCGAATTAGATGCCTCTCCTTCTTGAAGATGTTAGAAAGCTACAAACAAGAATTTGCAAGAATGAGGGATAAATCTCTCATTCTTTTTATCAACACCTGTAAGCTCTTTTGCTTCAGGCACTACTTCTTAATAAGGAAGACCTTCGATGGGCAGGCCTCCAATCTTGTACAAGTCTCAAAGGGATATGGATAGCTCTCCAACTGAAGTAAGAAATGTATTGGTAGTTGGACACCAAGCCTCAAAAAATACCTGTAATATGTTCAAGTTTCGATCATAAGTAAACAGTGAAGCATAAACGGCATCATATATTTTTGTTGCCTTCAAGGTTTGTGCACTTCCAGCCAATATGTCCTCAGCTCATTCCCAATATCCTTGAGTATGATGATATTCACAGTTATCTCTATAGTGTCTCCCCAACGTATATCTCCTTTGAGTATCCGACGTCCTAAGTAAGAAAAGGTGCTCACGATATTCAATTGACATTGGTTGGGAGTTAAAAGAAGTCATACTTTAATCGATCGATTGGCACCAATGTCATGTTCTAAAGTCTAATCTGACATATAGAGAGAATTTTGAAAGGGTAGCCACAGGTCTACATACCTGCCTTCTATTGGAGTTTCAGCCAATAGCCTAGTTAAAATTATACCATCATCAGTCTCAATTAGAAGATACTTGTTTTTAGAGGATGGAGATATGTAGTCTCTAAAGTGAACCATCTCTGCAAGCTGTATAAATAAGAAAATCTTGGTCAAACACAGAGTCAAGATTCAGAAAAAAAAATACCTGTAAGAAAATACCAAAGAATAAAAAAGGTCCTCCATGTTTTGGCTTTGGTGAAATATAGTCATGTATACTTAAAGCTGAACTCGTCAAGTCTTGAGGTGGCAGAGGCGAAGTCAAACTATCACACCTTAAGCTAAACATTGAAAAAGGTCCATACTTAGAGAAGACCATCGCATAAATGCATCAGTAAAAAGGCCCATACTTAGAGAAGACCATTGCATAAACGCATCGTTGAAAGGGCCCAGACTTAAAGAAAACCATGCATCTTGAAGCAATATTGGTCGGGTCTTGAGGTGAAGAAGGCAAAGTAAAATCCTCGCACCTTAATCCAACATCCACCATTTTCAATCAAAATTGGTCGAGTCTTGAGGTGACAAAGACAAAATTAAACCCTCGCACCTTAAATCAACGTCCACCGTCTTTAATTAAAATTGGTCGGTTCTTGAGGTGACGAAGGCAAAATTAAAACCTCAGACCTTAAGCCGACATCCACCGTCTTCAATTAAAATTAGTCGGGTCTTGAGGTGATGAAGGCAAAGTTAAACTCTCACACCTCAAGCTGAGGTCCACCATCTTCAAGCAAAATCTTTTGATCTTAAGGTGACGGAGGCAAAATTAAACTCTCGTACCTTAAGCCGGTGTTGCATATTGATATCTATTACAACCCTACAACAAAAGGGAGGAAGATATGAAATAATAATAAGCAAATTAAGGAAGAACAACTACCAATAATACTCTGATCACAGCACAACAAGAGTCAATGGAAAATGAGATCTTCAGCTCAAACCGAGATACCACAGTAGGGTTATGAATTTTAATAGTCCATCTCATGTCTATTTCTAGAACTAGTGGGTCGGAGTACATTCCCTAGTCCGTTGAAATTTAGGAAAATTGTTTTAAGAATTTCAATGGGAAAAGGAAAATGACAAAAGGTTTAAGAGGTGTTGTTCTAGCCTTATCAAACTTATTTCCTAGACAAGTTAGGACACCAAGTCAAACAAGAAATTTGAGAGACGGCGTCCTAATTCTAAGAAAAAGGAAAAAAAGGAAAGAGAAATTTCAATTCAAGAAGAAAAGGAGGTGTGGGACCTACCTAATTTGGGGAAAAGAAAAGACGACTGACTATTTCCTACAGGGAACAAGTTGAGTCAAGTTAGGGATCAATTTTGATGAAAAAAGTCCACGGACCCCACGTTAAAGGAAAATGGGCCTGTACCTAATATAAGGAAAATCAAGGGCATTAAATGCCAAAAAAAAAAAGGTGAACAAACTAAGTTGTTTGACTTGCACGAAAATCCACAATTAAATTATATATTATATTATATATATATATATATAGGTGGAAAAAATATTCTATATGTCCCACATGTGCGTTTTATAGTCCGCCATAATTTTATTTGCATATAAATTTTTGTGTAATTAAAATACCAAGTTCATACTTCGGTCCTAGTCTTTGAAAGATCTTGACAAGTCTTGAAGTAGGGGGCATTTTGTAGGCAACAAAGTTTTATTCAATTAAAATCCGTATGAAATTCGAATTTTAGTAAATTCGAATATATTAGTCCCGAATTAATATTACGGATAAATATAATTGGATTAATTATTTAAGTCCAAACATATATGGATTTAAGTAAAGTTCAATCTTTATTGGGCTAGTCCATTAATTTTGGCTACAAATGATGAGCCAATTTTGCTAAGCCCAAGATATTGTCATATTCTAGAGGCTCAAATAAGCGTCACGTTTCAAATGACATGGCATACCAAGTTAAGGAAAAGAGCCAATGGGACCATTCCACATGTCAAAATGATACAGCGGGCCTAGTGAAATCAAAAGCCCATAAAAGGTGTCATGTCACTTAAATCTGATTGGTCAAAGGAAGTCCATATTCATCTTGACTCTTTCCTTTCCACAACTATAAATAGGGGTCTCATAATTTAAAAAAAGACACCAAAAATTCTAACAAAAAGCAAGAGAAAGCTCGTGGATCAAACACCGCAATTTCTCTACAAAGCTCAAGTATCCAAATCAAGTTCATCAAGATTCAAGATCAAGACCGCAATATTCAAGAACAAGCTCAAAAGCCCTTGAATTCAAGCACAAGTCAAGATCAAGTCCCTCAAATCAACAAATCAATTTCAAATTCAAGATCAATCTTTAAGCCCTTGAATTTATATTTGAAAAGGCGAATCAGAGGATTCATAGAATAGAGATTGTAACACTCACAATTGAAATCAATAAAACGATTGTTGCAACATATTTTCTTTTCTCAATTATTTATTTTTCCGACTCAAAATTTTATTGTCCAACACATAGCTAACTAAATTTTCTTTGCTTCAAGTACTAAAAATGTTGTGGCAGTAATTGACTTGATAGCTTTAATTATTTGTCATTACGAAATGAGATAGCCACAAATTTATTATTGTTATCAAATTTGTAGCCAATAATTATATTTGCCTCAAGTTAAAAGTTATAGTATCAAAACCAATCTAGTGTAGTTAGAGATGTTAATAATTCAATTTGATTGCAAATAAGCCTACTTTTTGTGTTTCAAGCGTAACTTCAATAAATAGGTTATTAATTTTGATTAACTAATTTTACCGAACTTAACATAACTTCACATTCACGGTAACTCTTCTTGGTCAAGTATCTTTTGAATTGTATTTGACTCAAACTTGTTTTATTGGAATAATATTTTTATCAATTTATTATAATTGGAGGCGTTAATCATTCAATTCGAATCAATTTTATAGGCATATTTAGTCATTTAAATAAAATTTCAATAAATAGGTGATTATATCTAAATAATTTTAATGGACTAGTTGTATCAAACTTAAACATAACTTAAAGGGTCTCATTGCAGTTTCATTCTGATCAAGTTCTTTTAAAATCGTTATTTCACTCAAACTTATTTCGTCAGAATAATTTCTTTAGCAATCTAATGTAATTGGGGTTATTAATCTTTCAATTCGATTCTTTTTATTTACAGACCTATTTGTAAAATTCAATAAATAGGTGCTCATATCTATGTAATTTTTATCAAGCAAATATATAGAACTTAATGTAACTTCACAGAGATCATTGAAGCTTCATCTTGATCAAGTATCAAACTTTCTTCATCAAGACATTTTTTTTATCGATCTAATGTAGCTAAAGGTGTTAGTCGTTCAATTTAATTTGATTTTACAAGCATATTTATAAATTTTAATAAATAGGTAATTACATTTACTTAAATTAACAAGCTATATTAGATTTTAATAGAACCTTAATTAATCCCATTCTAAAGTAGTGTTTGCAGATTGTTATTTGATCGTATATGATCTATTGTGATAGTATATTTATCAATTTTATCGGACTATATCTTTGTTAATCAATAATTTTATTAAATTTAAATTTGTATTAAATTTATTCATGTTATGACCTAATATTATTTTAACAACATAATAATTTTCATAAATTTAGCTGAACATAAAACTATAAATATCACATATGACAAAAATAGTTGAAAAGGAATATATATTTTAGAATAATTTTTATCTTATATAAATGATTGACTTTTACCATTAACTTAAAGCAAAATATAATATATTTATTATTATTATTATTATTATTATTATTATTATTAGTATTAGTATTAGTATTATTATTATAGTTAGGTAATTTTCATTTATATATAAAAATACAAAATTCAATTGGCCAAAAAAAAAAAAAAGTCAGTCGCTACTCCCTTCCCCCTTTACCGCAACCCCAAAATTTCCCCTCAAAATTAAAAATACAAAATCCCAAAATTCCCCTAAAACTTTTAAAACCCAATTACATAACCTACTCCTCTTCCAACATACTAACAAGTTAAACACCTATGACCTATACCCCTCTCCTGTCCCTCCCCTCCTCTCCCTTTTTCTTAATTTAAGTTAATTTTTTCCTCTTGATATTTTATACACACTCATATATATAATTAATAGTTGCAAAAATATTTTATCATTGTTAACAACCAGATCCATTTTCCCTCTCCCTCCTCCCTCCCCCTACGTCTCTCACCCTTTCTCATCTCAACTTTTTATTTGACTTTAAAATTTTATGATGTTTGCTAATTAATTTTTTTTCTTTTGTAGATTATACAACATGAAGTTACTCCCAAGTATATAAGATAAGTTTTACAATATGAGTATTTTATTGGGCATATATTTTTCTAATATAAAGATAATATTCTCTTTGTGTGGGTTATAAAATTAATATTGAAATTTGAGATGTCTCATTTATGGTATTGCACTGAGTATGTTATTTTTGTTCTATTGAAATTCAAAATTTACATTTTCAGGTTTTAAGAAGTTCAAAAAATCTACAGGTTTGTTTACTTCTTTAATTGCTTTGCATTTTTGCTTATTTTTACATTTATTTTTTCTCCTTGAACATTTACTTAATACTTGCATATATAATCAGTTGATCGTGGTTTTCTTGGTGCTAAAATACTTTACCATAATTGATAGGCCTTTCATGGAATAAGAGCATAAAAATAACAAATTCACTTGGATATTAATTAAGTTGAGGTGCAATTGAAGACCGTGGAAGCATAGATAAAAGAAGATTATGCTACATTGGACTCAAACAGGACAAAAAATTATATGTTGTGACTATTATCAACATTGTAAAATGCAATTATATGTAATTTGACAATTGTTTTTGAAATCTTAACGATAAATTTATAGTTGCATTATGTAACTCTTTTAACTTCAAAGCTTGTGGAGAACTCTATAATTTGTAGTTATGAATTTGTTGATTTTGCTACATTATAGAAATTCATGTAATTCATAATGCCTATAATGGTATTCTTTAATATGTAGCAATGTTTTTGTAGTTGTGACTAAACCTATATTACGATTATAAAAGATTCTTTGTGTTTTCACTCTTCATCGAAAATTTAAGAAGTAGCTACTATAATTTATGTATTTCATGGCAAAAAGAATGAACTTTAAGTCATGTACAAAAATATTTATGGCAAATATTTCATTTTATCATTATAGATTTTCTAACTCGTAGCTAATTACACATATTATTATTATGAGACTAAAATATAAAATAGCCACAAATTTTAATTTTTTGTAGAAAAAATGTTAAGGTTTTTTGCCACAATAGAATATATTGTGGCTATAATAATAAAATTACTATAAATTTTATTTATCGTGGCAAAAGAATAAAATTATTGTTATGATTATATATTTCGTAGCAAGATATTTTTTACATCACAGCTACAACGGGATATTTTTGTAGTTGTAAATATTTATCCTTAATCACAGACCATATAAAATCTGTAGCTAACTTTTACTTACGCCACTTCTTGTTACGAATGCTATGGAAAAAAATTGATGGCTAAAGGATTTAGCCACAAAACTTTTCATGTTTAGCCACGACATATCCTATAGTTATATATCCATTTTCTTATAGTCTTCACATTCTTGTATAGGACTCCCCAGCACTCTATCTTCCATCTCTAGTATTATATTGTGGTCACTATCAAAATCCAAGGCCTTTGGATATTACAAGTTATAACATTCAAAGCTAGCCATAACCTGCCTCTGTTGTCGATAATATGCAGTCTATAGGCTGCAGTGTACATGAATCTGATATTTTTCATCTCTATTCTCCCATGTATAAATTGTCCATTAAATTCAAGAGGAGTGAAGTCAATTCTACTTTCATTCTATAAAATTCAAATCATTTCCTTCCCATTAGTACAATAATTACCACAACACTGCCATTTCTTGGTCACTTTCTGAATTATCTACTAGCATATTGTTGTTGAACCTTATCCTCTATAACAATAATAAGACTCACAGTATACTTAGTGTAAAAATCTACTTAACTCCTGTTTCTTAAACAACATATGTAATGTAATGACCTCTCAGGATATTTTTTATATTTTTTTTATTTTTATTGTTAGAGATTTTTCATAACTTTATCAAGTCATTTATGACTTTCTGGGACTGACAGTTTGGCTATCGGATAGTTCGTTTGATTTTTAGAGTCAATTTTCTGTTTAGAAGTCTTCCCTGATTTTAAATTACCATCGGGTAAAAATTTTAGTAAAATAATCTTGGTTGCGAATTTCGACTATGCCAACAACTCTAGAACATTGATCTTAGGCTAGGTAGACCTTTTGTTTGGATCCCATGACACCCGAGCTCATTTCAACCTATTGATCGAAAAGTTAAAAAATTAAAAATTTGAGTGTGGGACCTACATTTGATCGAAAGACCTCAAATGAAAAATTCAACTTTGTTATCGTGTTTAAAATATCAAATTTAGTGTGGTTACATAATTTATTTGTGTATACGGGGTTACGAATAAATTTCCAGCACTCCGTCGAAGTTCATCTTGGACTTAGAAAATCTGGTGCACCAGGTTGCTGGTGCAACCTTGATCAGAAAGGGTAAATCACATACCTGAGATATATTTTATGCCTTGTTTCTCTAGGTCACTATCGCGAGCATAAATCATGATCGCGACATACATTTTCAGTATAAATATCATGATCGTGATTCTTAGTCGTAATAGCGATACCCAAAAATCTAGTATGGGTATAACTAGCCCCTTTTTACCTGATTTTGCTTATTTTTCGCCTACCTTTTGAGAGAAAAAATTCTAAAGGGTGTGATAACTTTAAATTGAGTCTTGGGATGACTTGGGAGCTTGATTAACTTCTATTATTGCGAATATCTTCATATTTAAGGTAAGATTCATCCTTTTCTTGATGAATTTCTTGGTGCTTGATCCAAACCTCTGAATAGCTTGAGGGCTTGATTTTAGCCATAAATTGACTTGGTTTTCACCCATTCTTGAGAATTATGATTCCTTGATCATGTATAAACGTTGGGATGATCTCGAAAATGTGATTTATGTAAGTGAGACCCACTTGGAGTTTTTCTGATGTCGTTTCTGGATTCGAAGTATATTGCTTCAATATAGGTATCTTTATTCTCATATTAATATATATATATATATATATATTACAATTTTAATAGTGTGATGGTATTTTAAAATTGTTAAGTGAATATGGACTTTGGGTGAATAATTTAAGGATTATGCTTCAGCTTTGAGGTAGGCTTCTGCCTACTCTTCTTCGTAAGATGATGAATCTTATATATTGCATGTGAATGTGAATGTTAAGATTAATTTTGGTTAGAATGACTCAGTCTTGACTATTGAAGTTTGGGGATTAGATGAGGATTTTGATCCGTAAGGTGAAATGCTTATTACACTTTTAGAAACTTTTTTGCCTTCTCCCTAGATTGAACTAATTCACAAAATGAATATGATATGGTGTCAGTTTTGGGATGTGGTTTAAGTATTGAAAGCATGATTAGTATGATTAACCTTATTGGGACTATTCTAGTGATCTTGAAATCGTAATTTAAGTGGAATTGACTGAACTGCTCATGTTCTAGGTGGAATTCTCATCTTAGGATTAATTATGGCTTATGTACCACCTAGAAGTCAATTTATATACCTTAGCCTAATCGGGGTAGAAATTTTTTAAATATGAAATTTGACAATTAAAATTGTGCTCTTCTGATCCACCTTAAGTCAAGACTTGGGTTAGCCCTCGTGGACTTATTTACGCATGTTAGACTTGATTGAGACTATTGAGCCTTTAGTATAAGGTTACTTTGTGACTTGGTGAATGATGATGGTTTCCCCCAAATCATGATTAATGACTTGTAGCTGTGATATGGCCTGTAGATATGGATAGTTTGCCAATATGATTATTGATATGAGCTCCAAATATGTATGCGGGCCTAAGGTCGTGACTATGCTGTTTTAATTATTTCAAACACATTATTGAGTGAAAGATCGTGTTATGATATTGATATTCAGGAAGTATTTTTCCTTATAAAGAATGTGGTTGTAGTTTATGAATATATTGATGCTTATGATTCTTTTGTTTGAATACTAGTGATATCATGCATAGATTTGGTACATTCATGATTATTAAGTCAGTAAATAATATGATTCTAGCTGAAATATGATCTTACTGTTGTTTTTTCTAAATAAGAATTAAAACTAACTTTTCATATTAAAAATAGATTTCGTTATAACAATGACCACCTGTTTTAATGGATAACTTATATGTAAAAGAAATTAATAATGATGTTACAAAGATTTGATCGAGACAAAATTCGATCTATGATTTGATACTACTAATTACTCTAGTCGTAAGATAGTTCGACTCTTTTTACTCTTTTATAATGATTTAGTCTTGAAGTTCACTTCGGACAATAGATTTACAGATTTACACTCTTTTAGCCACGACTTGAGTTCGTGTGCCTATTATATTTATATACGCATCTCTCTGGTATGGAACAAAGGAAGATGTTGTATTGATGGTATAAATTTTGGGTAAAAATCCGATGGCAGGTTACAATATTGATATTATATATATAGTGTTGATGATATTGAGTGTATTGATTATATATTATGGCCAGTTCAATTTTGGTTACTACTTATATTATGACGGTTTAATTTCAAGTATTGATAATATGTATGACCGATTTAATTTCAAGTCTTGATGATATTTATGATCAGTTTAATTTTGAGTCTTGGTGATATTTATGACCAGCTTAGTTATGAGTCTTGATGATAGTTATGACCTATTTAATTTCGGATATTGACTATATACATATTACTAATTCAAGTCCGAGGGATGATTGTGATATTAATTATATACCCTGCATTCATTCTTGCATGCATATTGCTTATCACCAGTATGCGCCTATATTTATCAGCTCATATGGGGGAGAGGGGGTTGCATAGGTATGGATGATGACTATGTCTAGTAGTGTGTTATATGTTGATTGAAACTTCTGAGCCTAGGGCAGTGGGGGTACGCGATAGGCTTAACTAGGTATTAATTGTCCGAAGTAGTCGATTACTCGCGTTGTCATTGATATTGTTATTATTATTGTTATGATCATTGTTATGGCTAGGTTGTGAAAGATTGGTTATTGATTCGGTATCGAGATTTGAGGTATGATTCTAATATCTTCTATCTTATGATTTCGTTATTATTATGTATGATTAACTATGATTAGGTGTATGGATTAGAAACCATGAGTATGTTTGTACTAAATCCTGCTAGGATTATGAGGTCGTAAAATGAAGATGATGATTTAGGTTGTGCTTCGAGTTGACCTAGTGTGTATGTATGTATGTATGTATGTATGTATGTATATATACACACACACACACTAGTTTCACGAGGCCTAGACCCAAACTCAAAATATAAAAGTAATAATTAAAATCTTAAAATAGAATTCATATCATACGATTTTTTTACTTTATAATTAACATAATCTAGCGATGAACATGTTAAACATCTTTTCTTTGGGTCAATTTATAATTACTAAAGTTATTAATCAAATAATTGAATATTTTTAAATAAAATTTTGATATGTACGGAAGGAAGTATTACCAAAGAATTAGAATATCAAAAGACCACAAGTAATTCAATATGTTATAAATTAACTTGATATAAAATATATTACTAATTACAATTCGATAAAGATTATGAATATCAAATATTGATATTTTTATGAATTTGTGGATATGTAACTTACAGATAGAAATAAATTTATTTTAGTATTTATTGAGTTTTAATTCATTCATAATTTAATGTGGCAAGACTTTTTGAAAAATTCAATTTCTTTTGTCTTATACAACAAAATATTTCAATGACTTCAAGTATATACAAGAATAGTTACGACCTTAATTTAGAGACTTTACTCAACTTAACTTAATGATGATCTATAAGGATATTAAATAATAATTAAATTAAATTAATGAATTATTTCATTCGGTCCATTTACTTGTGGTGTTTATCTTTTACACTCACTGTAAAAAAAATATTTTATCCATCCTCTTTTAGCTATTGATTATCCTTTTTCATGCCCACTGATTAGAAAAATAATAAAAATAATGTGCTATTTATTATTTATTATGTTACCTTATTTATTATATGATTTGTAAGAATTGAACAATACTAAAAGAACTATAAAGGTTCTAATTGAAAATTATTACAAATTTTATTTTTGTATTAAAGTTATTTTGAAAATAATTTTCTTTTAGCTAAAGTGATTGTTAATTTAAAATATAGTTTTAATTAAAAGGTCATTTATTAGGTAGTAAGAAGAGACCAGTTACAAACACACAATTGGAAATGATTCTAACAAAAATAATAAGGGCAAAAATGAAAAGATTTAACAAAAATACACCATCAATTGCCATGTGCGATAACTTAATTTACTTAACTAAAGAAGTGAAATACCTAAAATGCTCTTGTGAGGACTACCAAAATTTGAGATTCTCCCTTATATATAGTAGTAATATATATATACATATAGATATATATATGTGTGTGTGTGTGCGCGTAGGTATATATATATATATATATCTAGCTATATGTAGCTATGGTATTACCATATATCCTTTTCTTCCTCTATTTATTCAGATTGTATATTCATTCATTGGCCCTGTATACTGTTATATATTCTT